>NC_091309.1:40775489-41100489 GCF_038502225.1 Cherax quadricarinatus
ACAAGAAACAGATGATTGCTGATGTTATGAATGAAAAGAAGTTGGATGTCCTGGCCCTAAGCGAAACAAAGCTGAAGGGGGTAGGAGAGTTTCAGTGGGGGGAAATAAATGGGATTAAATCTGGAGTATCTGAGAGAGTTAGAGCAAAGGAAGGGGTAGCAGTAATGTTAAATGATCAGTTATGGAAGGAGAAAAGAGAATATGAATGTGTAAATTCAAGAATTATGTGGATTAAAGTAAAGGTTGGATGCGAGAAGTGGGTCATAATAAGCGTGTATGCACCTGGAGAAGAGAGGAATGCAGAGGAGAGAGAGAGATTTTGGGAGATGTTAAGTGAATGTATAGGAGCCTTTGAACCAAGTGAGAGAGTAATTGTGGTAGGGGACTTGAATGCTAAAGTAGGAGAAACTTTTAGAGAGGGTGTGGTAGGTAAGTTTGGGGTGCCAGGTGTAAATGATAATGGGAGCCCTTTGATTGAACTTTGTATAGAAAGGGGTTTAGTTATAGGTAATACATATTTTAAGAAAAAGAGGATAAATAAGTATACACGATATGATGTAGGGCGAAATGACAGTAGTTTGTTGGATTATGTATTGGTAGATAAAAGACTGTTGAGTAGACTTCAGGATGTACATGTTTATAGAGGGGCCACAGATATATCAGATCACTTTCTAGTTGTAGCTACACTGAGAGTAAAAGGTAGATGGGATACAAGGAGAATAGAAGCATCAGGGAAGAGAGAGGTGAAGGTTTATAAACTAAAAGAGGAGGCAGTTAGGGTAAGATATAAACAGCTATTGGAGGATAGATGGGCTAATGAGAGCATAGGCAATGGGGTCGAAGAGGTATGGGGTAGGTTTAAAAATGTAGTGTTAGAGTGTTCAGCAGAAGTTTGTGGTTACAGGAAAGTGGGTGCAGGAGGGAAGAGGAGCGATTGGTGGAATGATGATGTAAAGAGAGTAGTAAGGGAGAAAAAGTTAGCATATGAGAAGTTTTTACAAAGTAGAAGTGATGCAAGGAGGGAAGAGTATATGGAGAAAAAGAGAGAGGTTAAGAGAGTGGTGAAGCAATGTAAAAAGAGAGCAAATGAGAGAGTGGGTGAGATGTTATCAACAAATTTTGTTGAAAATAAGAAAAAGTTTTGGAGTGAGATTAACAAGTTAAGAAAGCCTAGAGAACAAATTGATTTGTCAGTTAAAAATAGGAGAGGAGAGTTATTAAATGGAGAGTTAGAGGTATTGGGAAGATGGAAGGAATATTTTGAGGAATTGTTAAATGTTGATGAAGATAGGGAAGCTGTGATTTCGTGTATAGGGCAAGGAGGAATAACATCTTGTAGGAGTGAGGAAGAGCCAGTTGTGAGTGTGGGGGAAGTTCGTGAGGCAGTAGGTAAAATGAAAGGGGGTAAGGCAGCCGGGATTGATGGGATAAAGATAGAAATGTTAAAAGCAGGTGGGGATATAGTTTTGGAGTGGTTGGTGCAATTATTTAATAAATGTATGGAAGAGGGTAAGGTACCTAGGGATTGGCAGAGAGCATGCATAGTTCCTTTGTATAAAGGCAAAGGGGATAAAAGAGAGTGCAAAAATTATAGGGGGATAAGTCTGTTGAGTGTACCTGGTAAAGTGTATGGTAGAGTTATAATTGAAAGAATTAAGAGTAAGACGGAGAATAGGATAGCAGATGAACAAGGAGGCTTTAGGAAAGGTAGGGGGTGTGTGGACCAGGTGTTTACAGTGAAACATATAAGTGAACAGTATTTAGATAAGGCTAAAGAGGTCTTTGTGGCATTTATGGATTTGGAAAAGGCGTATGACAGGGTGGATAGGGGGGCAATGTGGCAGATGTTGCAAGTGTATGGTGTAGGAGGTAGGTTACTGAAAGCAGTGAAGAGTTTTTACGAGGATAGTGAGGCTCAAGTTAGAGTATGTAGGAAAGAGGGAAATTTTTTCCCAGTAAAAGTAGGCCTTAGACAAGGATGTGTGATGTCACCGTGGTTGTTTAATATATTTATAGATGGGGTTGTAAGAGAAGTAAATGCGAGGGTCTTGGCAAGAGGCGTGGAGTTAAAAGATAAAGAATCACACACAAAGTGGGAGTTGTCACAGCTGCTCTTTGCTGATGACACTGTGCTCTTGGGAGATTCTGAAGAGAAGTTGCAGAGATTGGTGGATGAATTTGGTAGGGTGTGCAAAAGAAGAAAATTAAAGGTGAATACAGGAAAGAGTAAGGTTATGAGGATAACAAAAAGATTAGGTGATGAAAGATTGAATATCAGATTGGAGGGAGAGAGTATGGAGGAGGTGAACGTATTCAGATATTTGGGAGTGGACGTGTCAGCGGATGGGTCTATGAAAGATGAGGTGAATCATAGAATTGATGAGGGAAAAAGAGTGAGTGGTGCACTTAGGAGTCTGTGGATTATTATTATAATCAAGGGGGAAGCGCTAAACCCGGAGGATTATACAGCGCCTGGGGGGGGGGATGTGGAAGGCATTCAGGCTTAATTCGGGGAACTGGAGCACAGATCCAATTCCCTAAATCAAGAGCCCCTCACCAACATCAAGGAACCTTCCTTGAGGGGGGGAGGAGTCTGTGGAGACAAAGAACTTTGTCCTTGGAGGCAAAGAGGGGAATGTATGAGAGTATAGTTTTACCAACGCTCTTATATGGGTGTGAAGCGTGGGTGATGAATGTTGCAGCGAGGAGAAGGCTGGAGGCAGTGGAGATGTCATGTCTGAGGGCAATGTGTGGTGTGAATATAATGCAGAGAATTCGTAGTTTGGAAGTTAGGAGGAGGTGCGGGATTACCAAAACTGTTGTCCAGAGGGCTGAGGAAGGGTTGTTGAGGTGGTTCGGACATGTAGAGAGAATGGAGCGAAACAGAATAACTTCAAGAGTGTATCAGTCTGTAGTGGAAGGAAGGCGGGGTAGGGGTCGGCCTAGGAAGGGTTGGAGGGAGGGGGTAAAGGAGGTTTTGTGTGCGAGGGGCTTAGACTTCCAGCAGGCATGCGTGAGCGTGTTTGATAGGAGTGAATGGAGACAAATGGTTTTTAATACTTGACGTGCTGTTGGAGTGTGAGCAAAGTAACATTTATGAAGGGATTCAGGGAAACCGGCAGGCCGGACTTGAGTCCTGGAGATGGGAAGTACAGTGCCTGCACTCTGAAGGAGGGGTGTTAATGTTGCAGTTTAAAAACTGTAGTGTAAAGCACCCTTCTGGCAAGACAGTGATGGAGTGAATGATGGTGAAAGTTTTTCTTTTTCGGGCCACCCTGCCTTGGTGGGAATCGGCCGGTGTGATAAAAAAAAAAAAATATATATATATATATATATATATATATATATATATATATATATTATAGGTAGTAGGTTGGTAGACAGCAACCACCCAGGGAGGTACTACCGTCCTGCCAAGTGAGTGTAAAACGAAAGCCTGTAATTGTTTTACATGATGGTAGGATTGCTGGTGTCCTTTTTTCTGTCTCATGAACATGCAAGATTTCAGGTACGTCTTGCTACTTCTACTTACACTTAGGTCACACTACACATACATGTACAAGCACATATATACACACCCCTCTGGGTTTTCTTCTATTTTCTTTCTAGTTCTTATTCTTGTTTATTTCCTCTTATCTCCATGGGGAAGTGGAACAGAATTCTTCCTCCGTAAGCCATGCGTGTTGTAAGAGGCAACTAAAATGCCGGGAGCAAGGGGCTAGTAACCTCTTCTCCTGTATATATTACTAAATGTAAAAGGAGAAACTTTCGTTTTTCCTTTTGGGCCACCCCGCCTCGGTGGGATACGGCCGGTGTGTTGAAAGAAAGAAAAGATATATATATATATATAATATATATATATATATATATATATATATATGTATATGTATATATATATATATATACTGTATATATATATATATATATATATATATATATATATATATATATATATATATATATATATATATATATATATATATATATATATACATGTATATATACAGGGAACCCCTGACTTATGATATTAATCCGTTCCAGAGAGTACATAGTAAGACAAAATGATTGTAAGTCGAATTAATTTTCCCGATAAATAATGGAAAACAAATTAATCCGTTCAAGACACCCAAAAGTATGAAAAAAAAAGATTTTACCACATGAAATATACATTTTCCTACACACAAAAAGGATACATGCACAATATATATTGTGCACAATATATATTGTGCATGTACTAGTTTATTAAACGAAGAATATATCATACTTACCTTTATTGAAGATGTGGTGATGAGTGATGAGACACTGTGTCCTGTGAGTGCCTTTTCCTCCTGAGTAATGTAGGTGCTGTTTGGCATTTTCTTACAGAACAGGCCTTATCACACTGTGTATGGTGGTAGATGGTGGTAGTGGTTGTGATGGTGGTAGAGGGTGGTAGTGATGGTGGTAGAGGGTGATAGTGGTTGTGATGGTGGTAGAGGGTGGAAGTGGTAGTGATGGTGGTAAATGGTGGTAGAGGGTGGTAGTGATGGTGGTAGAGGGTGATAGTGGTTGTGATGGTGGTAGAGGGTGGTAGTGGTAGTGATGGTGGTAGAGGGTGGTACTGGGTGTGATGGTGGTAAAGGGTGGTAGAGGGTGGTAGTGATGGTGGTAGAGGGTGGTCCAGAGTGTGAGCAAAGTAACATTTATGAAGGGGTTCAGGGAAACCGGCAGGCCGGACTTGAGTCCTGGAGATGGGAAGTACAGTGCCTGCACCCTGAAGGAGGGGTGTTAATGTTGCAGTCTAAAAACTGTAATGTAAAGCACCCTTCTGGCAAGACAGTGATGGAGTGAATGATGGTGAAAGTTTTTCTTTTTCGGGCCACCCTGCCTTGGTGGGAATCGGCCAGTGTGATAATAATAATAATAATAAAAAAAAAAAAAAATATAAAATATGAAATAACTTTTAAAAATACTTGAAATTTTGGAGTTTACAGACATAATGGAGAAACTTAGTGCTTACGGATCTCACAGAGAATGTAAACAAACCAGGTGGGGCGCGGTGACCATATTAGAAAGTCAGGATAGTGAGTTTTGGTCATAATTTTAAATGACCATATTAGCGGAAAGCGAAATGCCGTAAAGCAGGTCCCTACTGTAAATGCTAGGGTGTTGGGGAGACGGGTGGGATTAAATTATGGGAGTTGACACAGTTACTTTTTGCTGATTATACTGTGCTTATGGGTGATTCTAAAGAAAAGTTGCAAAGGTTAGTGGACGAGTTTGGGAGGGTGTATAAAGGTAGAAAGTTGAATGTGAACATAGATAAGAGTAAGGTGGTGATGGTATCAAATGATTTAGATAAAAAAAAAAATTGGATATCAAATTGGGGAGGAGGAGTATAGAAGAAGTGAATGTTTTCAGATATTAGGGAGTTGATGTGTCAGTGGATGGGTTTATGAAGGATGAGGTTAACCATAGATTTGATAAGGGAAAAAAGATGAGTGGTGCGTTGAGGTATATGTGGAGACAAAAAACGTTATCAATGGAGGAAAAGAAGCGAATGTATGAAAGTATGGTGGTACCAACACTCTTATATGGGTGTGAAGCTTGGGTTGTAAATGCTGCAGCGAGGAGGCGGTTGAAGGCAGTGGAGATGGCCTGTCTAAGGGCAATGTGTGGTGTAAATATTATGCAGAAAATTCTAAGTGTGGAAATTAGGAGGTGTGGAGTTAATAAAAGTATTAGTCAGAGGGCTGAAGAGGGGATGTTTAGAACTGATGGTCAAGTAGGATGCAGTCCCTGTACCTATGTTAGTCTGGACTTCACCTAGTCTCAGAAGACATAGAAGACAACATTTTCTACACCTGATATAATCAATCAAGTCATATTACTAAAGAGACAAGTGACTTAAGGATATCACAAGATTTTCCACAAAGTTGTAAAGTAATGGATTAATTTACAATAGCAGATAGTAAATTCTATAGTCATAAGTAGGTTTATTAAGCTTTATAATAGACTAGATACTGAAGATAGAACACAATAAGCTTAACTTTGCTATTTTAGCTACAAACTGGTAATTGCATGCAAAACTAACCTTAGTTAATCTTTATGTGGCTTCTAATTTCTTTTGAATTACAGTGTTGATTATATCTGCACATATATAGAGGAGCTTGAGTATATATTTGTTCTATACAAACACTTCTAAATTGTACTGCTTCTAAATTTGTAGCAGTTTGATGATATTTCAGATAATTTATTAACTTATATGATAGTTAAGTTGTGCTTCAGGTTCCAGTATTGGTATTAGCCGGAGAAGCCAACAGCCGAGCTCATTACTCCACTGTTCATGGTGCACTGCAGAATGGAATAGAGCAGACTGGACATTATGTCAACTCTCATAGGAGGTAAAGTTCTTATGGTATTTTAATTGCTGGATATCAAAATTTCTTAATTTATTAGACAGTATGACAGTAAATGTTTTTTTCCATTTCTGTTCCTGAGATATCCATTTATTTATTTATTTATTTATTTATTTATTTATTTATTAACAATTTGAGCATACATACAGAGGTACAAAAAAATACAGATAAGAGCAGCATGTCAAAGCCACTTATACTATGCATAGCATTACGGGCTGGCTTAAAATTAACTAAGCAATGATGAAATCAGTGATAATACATTATTGTAAACAGATAACTATAAAGCACAAATGAGTATTACAAAGACAGGTCATATGGTTGCATGCATTGTTGTACATTCAGTCGTATGGAGTATTCTGTTAGGTAGTGTATTTAAAAAATACTAAAGTTAGATTGGGTTTTAGGTTTAACATTTATGTGATATAATTGTGAGAAACATTTAAGATATACAATTTATAAGGTTCAGTTATTCAGTATTTATTTGGTTTTGGGTGAGTAAGTGATCTTTGAGAAGAGACTTGAATTTATAAACAGGTAGTGTTTCTTTTATATTTACAGGTAATGAATTCCAGATTTTAGGGCCTTTTATGTGCATTGTTTTTGCATAGTGTGAGATGGACACGAGGAACATCAAAGAGTGATCTGTGCCTTGTGTTATGGTCATGTGTTCTGTTGAGGTTGGCAAGGAGATGTTTGAGGGGAGGGTTAATATCAGATTTAAGTGTTCTATGTATGTAATAGGTGCAGTAATAAGTATAGATGTTTTGTATGGTGAGTAGGTTTAGTGTATTGAATATTGGTGGAGTGTGCTGCCTGTAGTGAGAATTTGTTATCATTCTAACTGCAGCCTTTTGTTGGGTAATTAGTGGTCTGAGATGGTTAATTGTTGTTGAGCCCCATGCACAAATTCCATAGGTGAGATAGGGGTAAATAAGAGAGTGATATAGGGCCAGGAGGGCTGACTGTGGAACACAGTACCGTATCTTCGATAGTATGCCTACAGTCTTGGAAATTTTCTTAGAAATTTGTTGTATATGTGTATGAAATTTGAGTCTATTATCAAGGTGGATTCCTAAGAATTTTCCCTCTGTTAGCTTTGTGATAGGTGATCCGTTTATCATTATGTTAAGAGGAACATCTGTAGCTCTGTTACCAAACTGAATGAAGTAGGTTTTGTCAATGTTTAGTGTAAGTTTGTTAGTCCTCATCCAGGTAGATATTTTCTGTAATTCGGTATTTACAGTATTGGCTAGCGTGACTGGGCTCGGGTGAGAGAAGACGTATGTAGTGTCATCTGCAAATAGTGTGGGTTTGAGTAATTGCGAAGCATTTGGAAGGTCATTTATGTATAGGAGAAAGAGAAGAGGGCCAAGGACACTTCCCTGTGGGACACCAACTGTAATTGGTTGCGCAGAAGAGTTTGCCCCATTTGCGTACACATATTGGCTTCTGTTGCCGAGGTATGACTTCAGGTAGTTGAGGGAGTGCCCTCTTATACCATAGTGTGACAATTTTACGTGGAGCAAGTCATGGTCATGGTCAACTGTATCAAAAGCTTTACGTAAGTCAATGAAGATCCCCAGTGGGACTTCTTTTTTTTCTATTGCAGTGTATATATGTTCTAGCATGTGTATAATAGCATCATTAGTATTTTCATTAGGCCTGAATCCAAATTGGCAGGGGTTGAGTATGTTTTGGGAGATAAGGTAGGAGTAGATTCGTTTATGAATTAATTTTTCGAAGATTTTTGAGAGAGGGTGTAAGTTGGATATTGGCCTATAGTTATTCAACTCTGTTTGGTCTCCTCCTTTGTGGATCGGGGTGACCCTTGCTATTTTGAGTACTGTAGGGAAGGTGGAGGATTCAATGGATTTGTTAAAGAGTGTTGCAATGATTGGTGATAGCACTTGTGACACTTTTTTGTATATAAAGGGTGGTAAGGTATTTAAATCTGCCTTGTTTTTTAGTGCGTTGATAATAAGGGAGACTTCGTATGGGTTAGTCGGAGCTAGGAACAGTGTGTCAGTGTGTTCGGGTAGTTGCCAGTGAGGTAGTCATTTGGTGGGGTATCTGAGCTTGGGATTTTATTGGCAAGGTTTTGTCCTATAGTGGAGAAGAAATCATTGAGTCTGCTGTTTCTGTTGGTGGGAGTTGGGGTTCATCTGATTTTGCTAATTTTATTTCGCTATTTCGTGATATCTTTTTTGTTCCCAGAATTTCTGATAGGGTTTTCCAGGTCTTTTTTATATCACCTCGTAAGTTGGATAATCTGTTCTCATAATACATTTTTTTTGCCCTTCTTATCAGGCTGGTTAGGATTGACGAGTAACGTTTTCTTTGGTCTCTGGTTATGTGACCCTTTCTGTACTGTTTTTCATATTGGTGTTTTGTATTTATGGATTTGAGAATGCTGGGTGTTAGCCAGGGACTGTTCAGTCTCTTAGCTGTCATCTGTTTAGTTTTTTTAGGGCAGTGCTTGTTATAGAGGTATTGGGTCTTTTTTAGAAAATTATTAATACATTCGTCAATATCTGTATAGATTTCTAGCTCAGTGTGCCAATCAATGTTTGCTACTGCTGTTGTGAAGTTATTAACCCTTTCAGGGTCCAAGGCCCAAATCTGGAGTCACGCACCAGTGTCCAAGAATTTTCAAAAAAAAAAATTTGTTATTTTTTCTTATGAAATCGTAGAGAATCTTTTTGTGAAGGTAATAAAACAAAAAGTACGAAATTTGGTGGAAAATTGACGAAATTATGCTCTCGCGAATTTTGATGTGTCAGCGATATTTACGAATCGGCGATTTTGCCGACTTTGACTCCCATTTTAGGCCAATTACATTATTCCAATCAACCAAATTCTTAGCTATTTCACTAGTATTACTTCTATTCTATCGATTGAGCACAAGAAATCGCCAAGTCAACTGTTTCAACTACAAAATAAAGTGATCGGAAATTGTTAATTTGGCCAATTTAACACAAAGTTCAAAATATTCCAATTTCAAAATAGGGTCCAGAATAAACAATGTAGGCATTCCTGGCACTAAACTAACATTTCCTCTGTTCATTAGTCATGTTTTGAGGCTTTACAAATAAATTCCATTTTGATTTTTTATTCACATAATGAATTTTTATTCACACCAAAAAATAGAAGATTTACTGCTATGCAATACTGTAATAATTGTATAAATATCATCACCATATTTGTGAATGTATATTAGACCCACCAGCTGACGTGTATTAGACGTGTGAGGTCGTTTGTTTACTCTTGAATATCGGCAAAAATTTAACATTTCCGCTACTTTGAGCTCAGTTTCAAGCCATTTCCAGTGCTAAAACCAATCAAAATCATCTCTATTTCTGTAATATGTCTTCCATTCTATCAAATGAGACCAAGAAATCGCAAATACAACTATAAAAAACATACGAAAAAACACTGCAAAGTTGCTGTTTTAATCGAAAAATCATGATTTCATTTTTTTTCTCTCATTATACACAGTGTGCTGCAGGATCTGTTTTATGTGGTGCACACATACCACATAGATGTATTCTCTCATATCTAGGCCCAAATGTACCACTCACAGTTTATCAGAGTGAGCTGAGCTCATGGCGTAGATCTACGGTTTGGACACTCACCATAAAGCCGTAGATCTACGGGACGGACCCTGAAAGGGTTAATGGCTGCCTCATTGTGAAGTCTGAAGGTGACTTTAGTAGTGTCTTGGGGTAGTTTACCAAGAGTTGTTATGAGGAAAGTAGGGTAGTGGTCTGTGGTATTATCTGTAATTATGCCTGATTTTAAAGGGGATATGGTGTTGGTCCAGATGTGGTCAAGTAGGGAAACACTAGTCTCTGTAACTCTTGTAGGTTTTGTTACTGTTGGTAGTAACATACAGTTACTCATTGTGTTTGTGAATTCGGTAACGTGTGGGTCCTGGTCTTGCAGGAGATTTATATTGAAGTCACCTGAGAGTAGTAAGTGATCTTTGTTCATGCGTGCATCAGTTATCATACTTCCTAGGTTTTGACTAAATTGGCTAATGTTTGACTGTGGAACTCTGTAGATGTTTATCAATGTGAGAGGTTTTTGTAGGTATTTGGATTTGAATTTAGCTATTATATATTCCCCATGTTCATCCCTTATGCAAGTATTAGTGATACATTCTAGTGGGTCTGAGTAGTATATGGCTGTGCCACCCCCTTGTTGGACTGGCCTACAGTTGTGTATGGTTGTGTAACCAGGAATGGCATAGACATCTGTACTATCAGGCTTTAGCCAGGTTTCAGTTAGTGTAATGATGGACATATTGGCATGCAAGGAATTTAGTAATGCTATGAGGTCATCGTAATGCTTGCTTAAAGATCTGATATTGTAGTTAAAGATAGTTATGTTGTTGTTGGCACTGAGAAGTGCCTTTGATTGTTCTGCAGTGTAGTAATTACAGTAACTGTTTGATTCATTTAAGTCATTAAATAAGAGGTTGGTATCAGGATCAATGCTTGTAATCATAAGATTTGTAGTGAATCTATAGTTAGAATTAAGTATAAAACAAAGTAAAAAGTCTTAAGCTAAAAAATAGCACCTGAATTATTTAACAAATGTAAAATAATGAGCTAAGGTAGTTTTTTTTTTTTTAAGCTAAAATAAAGGAGACAATATAAAAGGGACTAATACAAATAAAGTGATGATCAAATAATGGAGCTTGGGAATATGATAGTAGGTAGTACTGTAAAGGTAATTTTTTAAAGTTAGAATTATAGTATAAAATTATAATATAAAAGGGACTAATATAGGTTGTGGTAAACAATAAAGTGGTAATCAAATAAATGAGCTTTGGAATATAATGGCAAAATTGTGAACTTATTCTACTTTAGCACCTGAGAATAGCACCTTGATTATTTTAACAATTGTGAATATATAAACTAGGGTAGTTATATAAATCTAAAATAAAGGAGAAAATATATAAGGGACTAAAATTAAGTAATGGTAAACAAAGTTAAATGGACAGATGGTAGGAATTATAATATAAACTTATAATATAAAAATACAATTTGAAATGGTACTTGCAATTGCACTAGAGTCTGGTATAGGTTGTTGACAAGATCAAGATTATAACTAGATTTAAATTGACAAAATAAAATTCACAATTAAAGTACCAAAAGAATAATAGTAAAAAAATAACAATGGTAATGTCTTGGTTATAATATGATAGTAAGATGGTAGACAGGTACCCAGGTACACAGGTACAAAGGATAATATAAAGGTTGGGGTTGAATATACAAACTTGAAAATTTGGCAACAAAATGTTATGGGAAGTATAAGATAATGTTTAATGTACAAAAGTAAAATTGACTGGTAGTAAATATGGTGTTTAATAAAATTTTAGTAAGTAATAATGATTACAAAAAAAGTGAAAAAGTAATGTTTATTTCATTCAATATTGCACTGGTAGTTATACTTGAGGTTATATGGCAGTACAAGGTAATTAAGAGTAATCTAAGATAGTAAATGTGGTATTAAAACAGGTGAAGGTAATTAGACAAGTAATGGTTATTAAATGTCAAAAATGTTAAGAGTAAATTGAAATTTTAGTAAAAATGATAATTATTAATTTTAATAAGTAATATCAATTGATAGTATTTAAAAAAATATGAGGTAGTAATATGGACAGAGAAAGTATCCATAATAACAAATTGTAAACAATTCACAGATTTGACCTTGGATGGAGTGCGTGGTGTTTGAATCCAAGGTCTTACTGTTCTGAGATTGTTAGCCAGTTGTTTAAGCCACTGTATCACTGATATTATTATTATAATCAAGGGGGAAGCGCTAAACCCGGAGGATTATACAGCACCTGGGGGGGGGATGTGGAAGGCATTCAGGCTTAATTCGGGGAACTGGAGCACAGATCTAATTCCCTAAATCAAGAGCCCCTCACCAACATCAAGGAACCTTCCTTGAGGGGTGTATCACTGATAGCCACAAGAATTTTCCAACCAGAATTGCTAAGTTATCATATGAGAGGTTTTTACAAAGTAGAAGTGATACAAAGCAGGAGTAGTATATGGAGAGAAAGAGAGGTTAAGAGAGTGGCAAAGGAATGTAAAAGGAACAAATGAGAGAGTGGGTGAGATGTTATCAACAAATTTTGCTGAGAATAAGCAAAAGTTTTGGAGTGAGATTAATAAGTTGAGAAAGCCTAGGGAACAACTGGATTTGACAGTTAAAAAATAGGAGAGGAGAGTTATTATATGGAAATTTAGAGGTATCAGGAAGATGGAGGGAATATATTGAGGAACTGTTAAATGTTGATGAAGATAGGGAAGCTGTGATTTCGTGTACTGGGCAGGGGGGGTATAACATCTTGTAGTTGTGAGGAAGAGCCAGTTGTGAGTGTGGGAGGCAGTGGGTAGATTGAAAAGGGGTAAAGCAGCTGGGATTGATAGGATAAAAACAAATATGTGGAGGCAGTGGGTAGATGGAAAAGGGGTAAAGCAGCTGGGATTGATATGATAAAAGCAAATGTTAAAAGCAGGTGGGGATATAGTTTTGGAGTGGTTAGTGTTTTTATTTAATAAATGTAAGGAAGAGGGTAAGGTACCTAGGGATTGGCAGAGAGCATGCATAGTGCCTTTGTATAAAGGCAAAGGGGACAAAGGAGAGTACCTGGTAAAGTGTATGGTAGTTATTATTGAAAGAATTAAGAGGAAGATGGAGAGCAGGACTGCAGAGGAACAAGGAGGCTTCAGGAAGGGTTGGGGGTGTGTAGACCAAGTGTTCTCAGCAAAACATAGGTGAACAGTATTTAGATTAGGGTAAGAAGTTTTTGTGGCATTTATGGATTTGGAAAAGGCATATGATAGGGTGGATAGGGGCAGATGATGCAAATGTATGGAATAGGAGGTAGGTTACTGAAAGCAGTGAATTATTATTATAATCAAAAAGAAGCGCTAAGCCACAAGGGCTATACAGCGCTGCAGGGTAGGGAAGGAAGCGAGGGTATTGGATGGCAGAAGGGAGGAGGGATGATCAGTAGGTTACAGAAAACAGCGGGGAAGGGGATAGTACGGGGGTAGGGGGTAGCAAGAGATTGAAGTAGAAAGGGCTGAAGGTATCAGAATTTGTGAAGTAAGTCAGTTGTTGTCAAAAAGTCAATGAGAGAGTCTGGATGAAAGGTGGGTCCATCAGCGAGAAGGGAAGGTAAAGAGAGAGCAGCAGAGCGAAGATGACGACGGAGGTAAATTCTGCGTGCTCGTTGATAAAGTGGGCAGTCCAACAGAATGTGGCTGACTGATAATGGAACTTGGCAATTCTCACAGAGAGGAGCAGGGCGCCTCTCCATGAGATATCCATGAGTAAGACGAGTATGGCCAATGCGAAGACGGGAGAGAGTAGTCTCCCAACCTCGACACTGGTGATAAGAAGACGGCCAGTAACCTATACTCGGTTTAATAGATTGAAGTTTGTTGCCGAGCATAGTAGTCCAACGTTGTTGCCAACGGGTGTGAAGTTGGGAAGATATTGCAGCAAAATAGTCCATAAATGGAATACCTCTACATGAAACTGGTAGGTCATGTACTGCTGACCGCGCAGCAGTGTCTGCCTGTTCATTGCCCTGTACGTCAACATGACCAGGGACCCAACAAAAAACAATATCTTTATGCTTGGTAAAGATGCGGCGTAGCCAAAGTTGGATACAGAGAACTAAGGGGTGAGGTGTATCAAATTTCTGTATAGCCTGTAAAGCACTAAAGGAGTCTGAGACAACCACAAATGATGACACAGGCATAGATGTAATACGGATAAGTGCTGTAAGGATGGCATACAATTCAGCAGTAAAAATACTAGCCGAAGATAGTAAATGCCCTTGTACGACGTTGTCCGGAAACACTGCTGCGAATCCTATGCCGTCAGAAGACTTAGAGCCATCTGTGTACACAGCAATGGCATGAGAATGAGAGTGAAAGTGGTCAAGAAAATGAGAGCGGGAAGCGACCGTAGACAGTTGGGCTTTCGAGCAAGGGAGAGAGAAAGAACAGACTCGAACAGCTGGAACTTCCCAGGGGGGTAGGGAAAAGTGAGATGCTACATGTACATAGAAAGGTGGTAATTGAAGAGAAGACAAGAGCGAATGAAGGCGAAGAGAGAAGGGACGGAGTAAACAGGGGCGGCGAACAAATAAAGAATGTCTACTAATATCAGTGACCATTCTATAAATGGAAGGATTGCGGAGATCATGAGAGCGTACATAGTAGCGAAGGCAATGGGCATCACGGCGATCGGATAAGGATGGAACGTTCGCTTCTGCATAGAGGCTCTCGACAGGGGAGGAGCGAAAAGCACCAAGGCATAAATGTAATCCTTGGTGATGAATGGGGTTAAGGCTAGAGAGAGTAGTAGGAGATGCCGCTGAATAGATCTGGTCACCATAATCAAGTTTCGATAAGATAAGGGTGGAATGTAGGAGAAGGAGGGTTCGACGATCAGCTCCCCATGAAAGATGAGCAAGGGTTTTAACCCTTTGAGGGTCGACAGGCCCTCTCCGAAACTCGTTCTCAGGGTCGGCCAAATTTAAAAAAAAAAAAAATTATTTTTTCTTATGAAAAAATAGTTTTTTTTTTTCTAAACATTATAGGATAAACAAAAAAAATTTACCATCAATACTTACGGAGATATGGACGCATGAAGTTTGCAGAAAATGAGCCGCGTATGGCGACTGCCGCTCACCCGGTAAACTTTAGTTTACTTGTATTTGAAGATTTGTTGTTTTTTTCACCATTTTATTTTTTCACATAACTTATGTGGCCTATGAGACCAAAGTAAGGTGCAATGTACATATATACACTCGTTGTATACAACACAATAAGCACACAAACATAATTATCAATATATTGTTTACAAAACTTGTTTACAAAAACAAACAATACAAAACATTGTTTATTATTATTGTTCTATAATATATATACCAATATACAGTCACTGAACATATTCCTATTAGTTCTGCAGCTTGTGGAACTCTGAAACATGGTGTCATACACAATGGTGTTTTATCTTTCTCCCTCATTCTATCTCTTTCAATCTGTCTCTCTCTTTCTATCTGTCTGTCTATCTCTGTCTCACAAGTACACATAAATACAAGTATACATAGTATAAATTACCTAGGATAACCCAAGAAATCCAGACAAAGTGCTATACTCTGCTTGAAGATGTGAGTAAAAGTGATGACACAGTCTTGTGGCTCTCTGAGACAGAGAGCTAGACGGATAGACAGATAGACAGGGAGCTTGACAGACAGAAATGTTAGTGTACCAGTACCAGTGTACTAGTGTTCCACCCTCCTCCTCCTCTTCTTCCTCTTCCTCCTCTTCCCCCTACTCTTCCTCTTCCTCCTCCTCCTCCTCTTCCTCCTACTCTTCCTCCTCCTCTTCCTCTTATTCCTCTTCCTCCTACTCTTCCTCCTCCTCCTCTTCCCCCTACTCTTCCTCCTTCTCCTTCTCCTCCTCCATAGTGTAAATTACCAGGAGTCGGCAGCTGTCAAAATGACATATTGTCTCATTACTCACTCCCCCTCCCGCCTGTCAAAACAATGGGGTCGGATGCTGCTTCCCTTCCTCCATTCTATCTAATTATCTTTCTCCCTCATTCTATCTGTCTGTTTATCTCTGTCTCACAGGTACACATAAATACAAGTATACATAGTATAAATTACCTAGGATAACCCAAGAAACCCAGACAAAGTGCTATACTCTGCTTGAAGATGTGAGTAAAAGTGATGACGCAGTCTTGTGGCTCTCTGAGACAGAGAGCTAGACGGATAGACAGGGAGCTTGACAGACAGGCAAATAGACAGAAATGTTAGTATACCAGCAAAAACAAAGGGAGGGCGATGTTCATCTCATCTTTTGGTATGGGCTACACCCTCATTTACCCTCATCAAACGTCAGCGCTTATCAGATGTTATCTCCCCTTATCTTGTTACTGTCATGGGTGAACATTTATTATTACATATTATTATTATTATTACCTATTATTATTATTATGTATTATTATTATTATGTATTATTATTATTATGTATTATTATTATTATGTATTATTGTTATCATTACGTATTCTTCTTCTTCCTCCTCCTCCTCTTCTTCTTCCTCCTCCTCCTCCTCCTCTTCTTCCTCCTCCTCCTCCTCTTCTTCTTCCTCCTCCTCCTCTGCCTCCTCCTCCTCTTGCCTCCTCCTCCTCTTGCCTCCTCCTCCTCTGCCTCCTCCTCCTCCTCCATTCTTGGAACAAGTTTGAAGAGCTTGTAGTTCATAATCACTATCACTATCATCACCAATGCTCACATCTGAGTCTGGGATTTTGGAAAATAGGAGTTTCCTCTTTGATTCTGGTACAACTGAACGTGAACAAGACGGCCCAGCACCAGAGGTGGAAGGGTGTGGGTTGTCTGGGTTTTCCTCACTATTACCCATATTATGGTCATTAGTTTCGGTCAAAACCTCACCAGAACCTTGAAACTCATCTTCACTGTCACTTCCATCTGTATTAGAACTGTCACTGGGGAACAAAAGTGTCCCAATTCGCCGAGGAGTGAGGAACTTCTTACCTCAGGGCATGGTGGAAATTGTGTACTATGATGGCATTCCCACAATGCACCACTGGGTCCCAGATTTTTTTCCTACTGCGCACACCCACCACACAGACCCATTCTCTCACATCTAGGCTTATCAGCCATTTCCTGCGAGATTTGAGGCCGCTAGAATTTATGCGTACTAGTACGTCAAAAAACCCTACGCGTAAGACGTACTAGTACGACCAAAACCCTCAAAGGGTTAAGGAGGTTCAGCCGGCTGTGGTAATGTGAGGTTTCCAGGATAACCTACGATCAAAGAGGAGGCCCAGAAACTTGACTGTATCACGTTCAGGGATACGGGAGCCATAGAGGTACAAAGGATAATCGGAGATGACAGAGCGTCTAGTGAAAGTAATTTGGTGGGTTTTAGTGCTGGAAAATTTAAACCCACGTGTGGTGGCCCAATTGGAAACACGGTCGACTGCATGCTGGAGAGAAACTGTAATAAGGTGACAGTCAGCGCCTGCACAGGCAATAGCGAAGTCATCAACATAGAGTGATGACCAAATATTTGATGGAAGACTAGAGGCCAAATCATTAATAGCAAGGAGAAAAAGTGTTGTGCTCAGAACACATCCCTGGGGGGCACCTTCAGCTTGGATAAAGTCCGGGGAGAGCACATTATTAACCCGAACACGGAAATGCCTGTCAGTTAAAAAGTTCTTAAGGAAGGATGGTAGATTGCCTCGAAGGCCTAAGGAGTGGGCTTGGGCTAAAATATTATACCTCCAAGTTGTGTCATATGCCTTCTCAAGGTCAAAAAATATGGCAATAACTGAGTGGTTATTCGCAAAGGCGTTACGAACATACGTATCCAAGCGTAGTAAGGGGTCTATGGTAGAACGTCCCTTACGAAAGCCATATTGATGAGTGGAGAGACTGTTGTGTGTCTCTAAATACCACAATAAACGTCTATTTACTAGGCGTTCCATCACTTTGCAAACTGCACTGGTAAGAGCAGTGGGACGATAGTGGGAGGTTTCATGTCCCGTAGTGCCTGGTTTGCAGAAAGGGAGAACAATGGCGGATTTCCACAGCTGTGGAAGAACTCCTTGTGGCCAAATAAGATTGTAAAGGCATAATAGGACTGCAAGGGCTGACTGATGTAAATGTTGTAGCATACGAATATGAATGTCGTCGGGCCCAGCTGCCGATGATTGGCAAGCTAAGAGTGTTGCCTCCAGTTCTTGAAGTGTAAAAGGCACATTATACTGTTCTTCTCTGAGAGAAGAAAAGTCCAAGGGTGCTAACTCTTTGGCAGACTTTGCGGAAAGAAATGAGGGGCATAGATGGAGTCCCTGAGAAATACGGACCAGATGATTGCCAATTTCATTGGCAACATCTAGTGGGTTTGCTATATCAACACCGGCAACCCGCAGAACAGGAGCCGGGTCAGGAGAATATTTACCACTCAGTTTTCGTACTTTTTTCCAGACTGCACTCATAGAGGAAGCAGAGGTGATGGTGGAGACATAATCTCGCCAGCAATTGCGTTTAGCGTCACGGATGACACGGCGAGCGATCGCACGCTTCTGCTTAAATTCAAGAAGTCTCTCTGTGGTTCTATTGTACCGGTACCTGCCCCATGCAGCTCGTTTCAAACGTACTGCACGAGCACAAGCAGGAGACCACCAAGGCACGCATTTCTGAGAATGCCTGCCCGAAGTTTGGGGTATAGAATGAGAAGCTGCGGTTAAAACGGAGGACGAGAAGAGGTGTAAAAGCTCATCGATGGAGGATGAAGAAGGAACCTCTCTAAAAACAGTTAGGTGTGAGTAAAGGTTCCAATTTGCCTGATCAAATTGCCAGCGTGGGATGTGAAGAGGTGGTGAATATGAAGGGGAAGTAAGAATGATTGGGAAATGATCGCTGTCATGTAAGTCCGGAAGAACAGACCAAGTGAAGTCTAATGCGGCGGAGGAAGAGCAGACTGAGAGATCGATGCAAGAGAGAGTGTGAGTCCGAGGATCAAAATGGGTGTGAGTACCTGTATTTAAAACATGGAGGGGGTGGGTGGAAAGAAAAGCCTCTAACTGAATGCCACGGGAATCACAGTGAGACCCCCCCAGAGGAAATGGTGGGCATTAAAATCACCAAGTAACAGAATCGGTGGTGGTAATGACGAAACAAGAAAGGCAATATCCGGAATAGATAATGCCCGAGAAGGATGGGCCAGTAGGCCTTCTGCAGTGTTCCTTCATTCTTCTTATGTTCTTATAAAGAACAGAGCGTATACCACCTATGCAAGTGGATACGGGCTGCTGTGTAATGCAGCGACGTACGAACAAATAGCTGATGGTACAGAATATCAGTGCGTAGAAGAAGGGCACTTTCATTAAAGGTCCCATCAGGAAAAGGATCTGAAGAATACAATAAATTATAGCCTGAGATGGGAGAGATAACAGCAGAGTGTAATTTTGGTTCCTGTAAGCAAACACCAACAGGGCAAAACTGGGAGAGTAACATCTGAAGCTCACCCCGATTACCCCTGAGGCCGCGTATATTCCACTGTAAATAGGCCATGATTGGCAATGATAAAGATACCTGAAATCCGCAGGTAAGGGTTCCTACGGACTAGAGGGGTTAGAAAAGTCCACATGCGGAGGCAGTGGTAAACGTTCAAGCAGCGAAGGAACGGTGCGCTGTGAAGAAAGGAGTTGCGCAGATGGAGTAGAGGAGACAGAAGGAGCGGAGGGTGGATCAGTGTCCATTGATGGTTTGGTCTCTGCAATATATTCAGAGATTGCTTCAAGTGTTTCAGAATTCAGAGACGTCGTATGGGAGACAATATTGGAAATGGTAGGGGGAGGATGAGTAAAGATTGGAACTGTAATGGACTGTACCAAGGTAGGGGGGATGGAAGGGTGGAGGGAACTGGAGAAGTGTGGAAGGGGACAGAAGAGGCAGAAACCTGGGAGGTGGCAGAAGAGGAAGAAACTTGGGAGGGAACAGGGGAGGAAGGTACAGTACGAGGAGGAGGGTGAACCTCTACACTTGTAACGGAGCCAGTGAGAGGGGGAGAACCAGGTACAGAGACAGGGAAGGGAAAATGAGGAGGTGGAAGATGGGTAGGAGGTGTTAACGGACCTTTTTTTGACTTTTGAGAAGTAGAGGGACGATTGGGAGGAGGTGTCATACGAGATCTCGTCGCTACTGAGGCTTGTGAGAGAGAACACGAAGAAGCAAGATCAGACTGAGACGTTGAAGTAGGGACGTCTGAGCCGAGGACAGCAAAAGAATTAGCTACAGGAGTGACTATGGGAGAGGTAACCACAGAGGTGGGTGCAGAAGATGGGATACCAGAAGTGGGGGGACGTTTTGAAACACGGGAATAAGAAACACGAGGTAGTCTCCCTTGGAGGCGGAGATGAGAAACTGCCATGGTATAAGGGAGACCTTCTGCCTCTTTGAGGTAACGGATTTCCCGCTCGTTTAAGTAGACTTGACAACGGCGAGAGTACGAAGGGTGAGCCTCATGACAATTAAGGCAAGAGGGAGGTCGATTGCAAGACGTATTAGAATGGTCATCGGCACCACAGACTGGGCATTCGGCAATAGATCTGCAATATTTCGCTGGATGGCCAAATCGCCAGCAATTTCTACACTGTTGCGGTGTAGGGATCACCTTTCGAACTTGTAACCGATGTCCTGCTACATAAACTGAGGATGGGAGTTCACGGCTGTCAAAAGTTAAACGAGCCACATTACTAGGGTATCGTCTCCGCCCGCGGGCAGGAAGAACGTAAGTGTCTACCTTGAGGATTGGGAGATCTTGGAGTTCCAGCTGTTCAAGAATGTCAGTGCCACATGTCTGGAAATTTTGTTGAACTATGGTATGGGGCAGAATAATGGTACCACTACAAGAATTGAGGGAATGATGCTTTTCAATAGTTACAGGAACACTATCGATATGGGAAAGACGAGAAAGCTCATGAGCCTGGGTAGCATTCTGTACGGTGACGATGCGCGTACCGCTCTTAAGAGCATGAAAAGAAATATCTTTACCAACATGGCGTAGGAGTGCCTTGCCAATACTGTGGTCAGAAAAATAGGCAGTAGAGGAAGTCGGTCGTAAAGTGAAGAATTTAGTCCATTGTGCAGTCTGAAACTGAGCGTGGAAAGGTAGTGAAGGACATGTCGATCTTTTCTGAGAAGAACGAGAAGGTGGAGAAGTATCATCAGCAGGTAATTGTCATTGTCGTTTAGGGGTGGGACCAGAGTTGGTCCGATGTGGAACGGGTCGGCGATTCGAAAATTGCCGCACCGTAGAGGGAGAGGCCGGAAGCATAGTCAGAGGAGAGCGAAGGTCAGATAAATCGAAGGAGTCAGTCGAGGCCTCAGTACCTGAAGCGGGTGAGGAAACAGCACCGGCAAGAGGTACAGAGGCATGAGGAGTGTCCGAAGAGTGGTCCAAAGACGAGGCGGGGTCAGAACGGGGTGCGGGATCAAGAAGGGGCCCGGGGGTAGCAGGTTCATGGACTAGGGCTGCCATGGTTAGGTTACTTCTTTCTTTTTGTTTTTAAGAAAAAAAAAAGAAAGAAGAAAAGAAAATAAAAATAAAAAAAAAAGAATAAAAAAAGGGGGGACCAGGGAGGGATAGTTCCTAGGAGGAATGAAAGGGCCAGAAATCTCCCTCCGCGCCCAAGAGGACCTCAGCACCGCAAGTAGCGCAGATGCAGCATGGAACCCGTGCCATACCCTACCCATCATGCCAGTAAACCGGCAATCCGGGATAGCAACCTCACATCTGCCGAGCTACCTCGGTGGACAAAAGAGAGGGCGGCCGGAAATCCGCCACAAAGCATACCTCCTTCGGCCACCACCCCCGGAATCCGAAAGGTGGCTTCCAGAGATACACCCGTCGCCCGAGAGACACCCAAAGCCACCCTCCGGGATACCGGAGAGGGATCAGGACATCCCCAGGCAATCCAGATTCCATGGCAAACTACGCCACCGCCAAGAACCTTAATGGAATGGGATGGACCCCGGTACCTTTTCCCCTACCTAGGAACTAGCGTGCCTGTGGAAAAAAAAAAAAAAAAAAGGAAGGGCAAAAGGGAGGGGTGGGGAGGAGGAGGAGGAAAGGAAAAAGGGGAGGATGGGATAGGGAACAGGGGATTGGGGGGTAATTAGGTTCAGTCTGAGGAAGTAGACCGACAGGTCTAATTCCTCAAACCAAGAGCCTCTTCACCATGCCAAGGAGCCCCCCTTGAAGAGGTGAAAGCAGTGAAGATTATTATTATAATCAAAAAGAATGAAAGCAGTGAAGAGTTTTTATTAGGATAGTGAGGCTCAGGTTAGAGTTTGTAGGAGAGAGGGAGATTATTTTCCAGTAAAAGTAGGCCTTAGATGGATGTGTGATGTCACAATGGTTGTTCAGTATATTTATAGATGGAGTTGTAAGAGAAGTGAATGCTCGGGGGGTTGGCAAGAGGCATGGGATTAAAAGATAAAGAATCGAACACAAAGTGGGAGTTGTCACAGTTGCTCTATGCTGATGACACTGTACTTTTGGGAGATTCTGAAGAGAAGTTGTAGAGGTTGGTGGATGAGCTTGGTAGGGTATGTAAAAGAAGGAAATTAAAAGTGAATACAGGAAAGAGTAAGGTGATGAAGATAACAAAAAAATATAGGTAGTGAAAGATTGGATATAAGATTGGAGGGAGGAAGTGAATGTATTCATATATTTGATAGTGGACTTGTCAGCAGATAGGTCTATGAAAGACGAGGTGACTCATAGAATTGATGAGGGGGAAAAGGTAAGTGGTGTACTGAGGAATCTGTAGAAAAGACACATATGCAGGAACTATGGTACTGAACTTCTCTAGGCTGAGGGACTGACAACCTCAAATTCTACGACTTCAAGGGTGATGGACTGATTACATTGTCTTCACATCTCTACTGTTCCTGCCTACTTTCTGTATTCGACTGAAGAAGCCTACTGTGTAGGCGAAACGTTTCGGAATAAAGTGGCCTAACTGTTGCATATGTATCTTTCCTAACAACCTGTCAGTATTGTATACCATTTTGATGTTCATCGAATCTGTAGAAGCAAAAAGGGAAATGTATGACAGAATAGTCATACCAACACTCTTATATGGGTGTGAAGGCTGGAGGAAGTTGGAGATGTCATGTCTGAGGGCAATGTGCAGTGTGAATGTATTATTATTATAATCAAAAAGAAGCGCTAAGCCACAAGGGCTATACAGCGCTGCAGGGCAGGAAGGAAGCGAGGGCATCAGGTGGCAAAAGGGAGGTGGATGAGTAATAGGTTACGGATAACAGCGGAGCAGTGGATGGTGAAAGGGTAAAGGGCAGCAAGAGACTCAGCTAGAAAGGGCTGAGGGGAGTACGTAAGGTATCATCATCAGAGTTTGTGGAGTAAATCAGTCGTTGTCAAGAAGTCAATGAGAGAGTCAGGATTAAAGGAGGGTTCATCAGCAAGAAGGGAAGGTAAAGAGAGTAGTAGAACAAAGACGGCGTTGGAGGTAAATTCTGCGTGCTCGTTGATAGAGAGGGCAGTCTAACAGAATGTGGCTAATCGATACAGGAACTTGACACTGCTCACAGAGAGGCACAGGGTGCCTCTCCATGAGATACCTGTAAGACGAGTGTGGCCAATGCGAAGACGGGAGAGAGTGGTCTCCCAACCACGGCACTGATGACAAGAGGACGGCCAGTAACCTATGCTCGGTTTAATAGAATGAAGTTTGTTACCAAGCAGAGTTGACCAATGTTGTTGCCAACGGGTGTGAAGGTGGGTAGCTATTGCAGCAAAATAGTCCCGAAATGGAACACCTCTATAGGAAATTGGTAGGTCATGTACTGCTGACCGCGCAGCAGTGTCTGCCTGTTCATTGCCCTGTACGTCGACATGACCAGGGGCCCAACAAAAAATAATATCCTTATACTTCGTAGAGATACGGCGTAGCCAAAGTTGGATACGGAGAACTAGGGGGCGAGATGTATCAAATTTTCGTATAGCCTGTAGAGCACTAAGGGAGTCTGAGACTACCACAAATGATGACACAGGCATAGATGCGATACGAATAAGTGCTGCAAGAATGGCATACAATTCAGCAGTAAAAATGCTAGCCAAAGATAGTAAATGCCCCCGCACGACGCTGTCCGGAAACACTGCTGCGAATCCGATGCCGTCTGAAGACTTAGAGCCATCTGTGTACACAACGGTGGCATGAGAATGGGAGTGGAAGTGATCAAGAAAAAGAGAGCGGGAAGCCACCGTAGGCAGTTGAGCTTTCGAGCACAGGAGTGAGAAAGAACAGACCCGAACAGCTGGAACTTCCCAGGGGGGTAGGGAAAAGTGAGATGCTACATGAACATAGAAAGGTGGTAACTGAAGGGAAGACAAGAGTGAATGTAGGCGAAGAGAAAAGGGACGGAGCAAACAGGGGCGGCGAACGAATAAAGAATGTCTACTAATATCGGTGACCATTCTATAAATGGAAGGATTGAGGAGATCGTGAGAGCGTACATAGAAGCGAAGGCAATGGGCATCACGGCGATCAGACAAGGATGGAACATTCGCTTCTGCATAGTGGCTCTCAACAGGGGAAGAGCGAAAAGCTCCAAGGCACAAACGTAATCCTTGGCGATGGATAGGATTAAGGCTAGAGAGAGTAGCAGGAGAGGCCGCTGAATAGATGACAGAGCGTCTAGTGAAAGTAATTTGGCGAGTTTTGGTACTTGAAAATTTAAACCCATGCATGGTGGCCCAAGTGGAAACACGGTCGACCGCATGCTGGAGAGAAACTGCAATGAGATGACAGTCAGCCTCTAGTCTTCCATCAAATATTTGGTCATCACTCTATGTTGATGACTTCGCTATTGCCTGTGCAGGCGCTGACTGTCACCTCATTACAGTTTCTCTCCAACATGCAGTCGACCGTGTTTCCAATTGGGCCACCACACGTGGGTTTAAATTTTCCAGCACTAAAACCCACCAAATCACTTTCACTAGACGCTCTGTCATCTCCGATCATCCTTTGTACCTCTATGGCTCCCGTATCCCTGAACGTGATACAGTCAAGTTTCTGGGCCTCCTCTTTGATCGTAGGTTATCCTGGAAACCTCACATTACCTCTCTGAAGGCAACTTGTCACAGCCGGCTGAACCTTCTTAAAACCCTTGCTCATCTTTCATGGGAAGATGATCGTCGAACCCTCCTTCGCCTACATTCCACCCTTATTTTATCGAAACTTGATTATGGTGACCAGATCTATTCAGCGGCATCTCCTGCTACTCTCTCTAGCCTTAACCCCATTCATCACCAAGGATTACGTTTATGCCTTGGTGCTTTTCGCTCTTCCCCTGTCGAGAGCCTCTATGCAGAAGCGAACGTTCCATCCTTATCCGATCGCCATGATGCCCTTTGCCTGCGCTACTATGTACGCTCTCATGATCTCCGCAATCCTTCCATTTATAGAATGGTCACTGATATTAGTAGACATTCTTTATTTGTTCGCCGCCCCTGTTTACTCTGTCCCTTCTCTCTTCGCCTTCATTCGCTCTTGTCTTCTCTTCAACTACCACCTTTCTATGTACATGTAGCATCTCACTTTTCCCTACCCCCCTGGGAAGTTCCAGCTGTTCGAGTCTGTTCTTTCTCCCTCCCTTGCTCGAAAGCCCAGCTGTCTACGGTCGCTTCCCGTTCTCTTTTTCTTGACCACTTTCACTCATTCTCATGCCATTGCTGTGTACACAGATGGCTCTAAGTCTTCTGACGGCATAGGATTTGCAGCAGTGTTTCCAGACAGCGTCGTACAAGGGCATTTACTATCTTCGGCTAGTATTTTTACTGCTGAATTATATGCCATCCTTACAGCACTTATCCGTATTGCATCTATGCCTGTGTCATCATTTGTGGTTGTCTTAGACTCCCTTAGTGCTTTACAGGCTATACAAAAATTTGATACACCTCATCCCTTAGTCCTCCGTATCCAACTTTGGCTATGCCGCATCTTTACCAAGCATAAAGATATTGTTTTTTGTTGGGTCCCTGGTCATGTTGATGTACAGGGCAATGAACAGGCAGACACTGCTGCGCGGTCAGCAGTACATGACCTACCAGTTTCTTATAGAGGTATTCCATTTACGGACTATTTTGCTGCAATATCTTCCCACCTTCACACCCGTTGGCAACATCGTTGGTCTACTATGCTCGGCAACAAACTTCAATCTATTAAACCGAGTATAGGTTACTGGCCGTCTTCTTATCACCAGTGTCGAGGTTGGGAGACTACTCTCTCCCGTCTTCGCATTGGCCATACTCGTCTTACTCATGGATATCTCATGGAGAGGCGTCTTGCTCCTCTCTGTGAGAATTGCCAAGCTCCATTATCAGTCAGCCACATTCTGTTGGACTGCCCACTTTATCAACGAGCACGCAGAATTTACCTCTGTCGTCGTCTTCGCTCCGCTGCTCTCTCTTTACCTTCCCTTCTCGCTGATGGACCCACCTTTCATCCGGACTCTCTCATTGACTTTTTGACAACAACTGACTTACTTCACAAATTCTGATACCTTCAGCCCTTTCTACTTCAATCTCTTGCTACCCTCTACCCCCGTACTATCCCCTGCCCCGCTGTTTTCTGTAACCTGCTGATCATCCCCCCTCCCTTCTGCCATCCAATTCCCTTGCTTCCTTCCCTACCCTGCAGCGCTGTATAGCCCTTGTGGCTTAGCGCTTCTTTTTGATTATAATAATAATTTACTAATTTTAAATTCACAATGACTGCTGGGAAGCTAACTTTCTTAAATCTCTGGGCTGGACTGTACAGGTTCTTCAGGTGCTGCTTTACCTCCACTCTTGTTATTGTATCCAGTGTTTCTTCTTCCTTTTCCACCAGTTACTTATTCTTAAATCATTTGTCTGTTTTATGTGGAAAATTGCTGAGGCCCATCCACATTGTGCCGTGACCATCGCATGCTATATTGCATCTCAAATTTTTCACTGTAACTCGGATAAATTCTTTTTTGAGGTATATCACAACTCAGATTATTATAACTAAAGCCCATCATAACTCAAGGGACTATATACTGTAGCTGCATGACCCTTGTGAGTTTAACACTCAGTTTTAATTGTAATAATATATTGTAGTGTAATAATATATTTCACCTTGTGTTAATATCCAGTTGTATTAATATATTGCATTTTGTTTTTCTTTTAGGTTACATGGAGGTCACATCAAGATCCAGAGCAAAATATGAAATTGTAGATTAGTGACTAACATTATACACGTTTCTTTGTGTATAACATGTTAGCAGTGTTTGATGGATCCCAGACTTAATACCTGACTCATAATGATCTGCACTTACAAACAAGATCCAGAAGACATAACACCAAGAAAAAAATAAGGTTTATGAACACTGATCTGCAATAAATAATAAAATAAAATTTTGTTTCTTTGCTAAGGTTACAATGTGTATTTACATTTCATAATTTAATTGGTACAAAGAAAGCCACTATCATGCCAAGGCATTCCAGGCAGACTTAACCTAATACTCATAGACCAAAGTCTAAACAGGTGAAGAGTGGTAAAATACAGTGGACCCTCAGTTAATGCCTTTAATCCATTCCAGAAAGCTAGGCTTTAACTGATTTAGCCTTTAACCAAATTAATTTTCACCATAAGAAATAATGGAAATCCAATTAATCCATTGCAGACATCCAAAAGTATTAAACAAAATAATTTTTTTTGCATGAAATATACATTTCATAAGAACATAAGAAAGGAGGAACACTGCAGGAGGCCTGCTGGCCCATACTAGGCAGGTCCTTTACAATTCATCCCACTAACAAAACATTTGCCCAACCCAATTTTCAATGCCACCCAAGAAATAAGCTCTGATGTGAAAGTCCCACTCAAATCCAACCCCTCCCACTCATGTACTTATCCAACCTAGATTTGAAACTACCCAAAGTCCCAGCCTCAATAACCCAACTAGGCAAACTGTTCCACTCATCAACTACCCTATTTCCAAACCAATACTTTCCTATGTCCTTTCTAAATCTAAACTTATCTAATTTAAATCCATTACTGCGGGTTCTCTCTTGGAGAGACATCCTCAAGACCTTATTAATATCCCCTTTATTAATACCTATCTTCCACTTATACACTTCGATCAGGTCTCCCCTCATTCTTCGTCTAACAAGTGAATGTAACTTAAGAGTCTTCAATCTTTCTTCATAAGGAAGATTTCTAATGCTATGTATTAATTTAGTCATCCTACGCTGAATGTTTTCTAACGAATTTATGTCCATTTTGTAATACGGAGACCAGAACTGAGCTGCATACTCTAGGTGAGGCCTTACTAATGATGTATAAAGCTGCAGTATGACCTCTGGACTTCTGTTGCTTACACTTCTTGATATAAATCCCAGTAATCTATTTGCCTTATTACATACGCTTAGGCATTGCTGTCTTGGTTTAAGGTTGCTGCTCACCATAACCCCCAAGTCCTTTTCGCAATCTGTATGGCTAAGTTCTACATCATTTAACTTATAAGTACTAGGGTTATGGGCACTCCCAAGCTTCAGAACCTTGCATTTATCTACATTGAACTGCATCTGCCACTTTTCTGACCAAGAATAGAGTTAGTTTAAATCCTCCTGAAGTTCCATAACATCTACATTTGAATCAATTATCCTACCTATCTTTGTGTCATTGGCGAATTTGCTCATATCACTAGTAATTCCCTCATCAAGATCATTGATATATATTATAAACAACAACGGGCCCAAGACTGATCCCTGTGGAACGCCACTTGTTACAGATCCCCACTCGGATTTAACCCCATTTATGGACACTCTCTGCTTCCTGTCACTGAGCCATGACTCGATCCACGAGAGCACTTTTCCCCCAATGCCATGAGCTGCCACTTTCTTTAACAGTCTATGGTGCAGAACTCTATCAAAAGCCTTACTAAAATCTAAGTAAATAATATCAAATTCTTTATTGTGGTCAACAGCCTCAAAAGCTTTACTGAAGAAAGTTAATAAATTAGTTAGACAAGACCGGCCTCTTGTGAATCCATGCTGAGTATCATTAATCAAGCTATGCTTATCGAGATGGCTTCTTATAATCTCAGCTATAATTGACTAGTAATTTGCCTACAATTGAGGTCAGGCTTATTGGGCGGTAATTTGACGGTAACGACTTGTCCCCTGTTTTAACCCTTTCAGGGTCCAAGGCCAAAATCTGAAGTCACGCACAAGTGTCCAAGAAATTTTGAAAAAAAAAAAAATTATTTTTTCTTACAGAATTAAAGAGCATATTTTTGTGAAGGTAATAAAACAAAAAAAATTAGAATCTGATCAGTACTTACCGAGATACAGTGCCAAAAATTTGTAGAAAATGATGTGGTGGCGGCAACATCGACGAATTCCACATACGCGTATTATATTATTTTGTTGTTTTAGTTGTTTTTTCTTTTCTTTTCCATTTTTTTTCTATTCCTACTAACATTTGGGGCCTGAGAGACCAATACTGTATATAATTGATATATATATACTCACTGTATTGAACACAATAACCGCACTAAAGTTATTATCGTATTATTGTTTACCACTGTTGTTTATTACAATAAACATGCACAAATATTGTATAATACTAATGTTCTATCATATATTTACATATTTACAATCACTGGACATGGTTTTAGAACTGCTGGAGCTTGTGGAACTCCTTGAAACAAGGCACCATGCACAGAGGCACCTTACATTCCTCACACATAAACCGAGTGTCTTTGCGTCTTTGTTGCCGTCGTTTTGTTTGTGCACAGACAATGCATCTCTTCTGAGCAAATTTCTTTTGAGTTGAATGAAGCTGCATTATGAAATGATCACCTTCTTTCCTCAAACGCTTGGGTATATTGTGATGAATTCGAGGACCATGTTGTATTGCAGGTGTTGTTGCCTGGTACTTCATTATGAGTTGTCTGACAACAGACAAACAAAATTCACCATACGGTGGTCTGTTACCAGTCTTTATTTGGTACATATTATATGCATTCAGCATTGAAATGTCCATGAGATGAAAGAAAAGTTTCATGTACCACTTGTAACTCTTACGAACATAGTCAACAAAACCAATCTGCATGTCACACTTGTCAACCAAGCGCATGTTTTGTGTATAATCAATCACTGTCACTGGTTTTCGAATACGTTCATTAGTCACTCGATCAACTTTGCCACTGTCTTGCATTTCATTACGGTGAATGGTTGTCAACAATGTGACATCTCGTTTGTCATGCCACCGTAATGCCATGATGTCATTGGCAGTAAACACCTGCACGTCATCACCACGAACACCTGCGTTGAGCCTGGGCATATGTTTACGATTAGAACGCACTGTGCCACACACATCTGTCTTGTTCACTCGCATGAAATCACTGAGTAATGGGCTTGTGTACCAGTTATCGGTATATAATGTATGGCCCTTACCAAGATAAGGTGCCATCATGTTTCTCACTACGTCACCTGATATACCCAATAACATCTTGGTATCTTTCAATGTTTTACTACCCGTGTATACAACAATATCCAACACCAGGCCACTGTCACAATCACAGAGTACAAACAATTTTATACCAAAGCGGTTCCTCTTGCTCGGTATATACTGCTTGACTGACAGTCTACCTTTGAACAAAATCAAAGACTCGTCAATTACAAGATTCTTGAATGGATAAAAGTATATCCTGAACTTTTGTTTGAGATACATGAAAACATTTCTAATCTTGTATAACCTGTCACTTCTGTCAGGCCTGGTTTTGTCAGAGAAGTGCAACATACGTAACAGTAAGATAAACCTGTTCACTGGTATTATTTCACTGAAGGATGGGGTACAAATTAGCCGATCTGTGGACCAGTATGCTTTTATATTATGCTTATAGACGTGAGGCATAAGCATTATTGTTGCAAAAAGCAAATACATTTCTGCAACAGTCGTCTCTTTCCACCTGTGTAGTCTTGACTGTGGTGATAAGATCGTATTTGCCATGGTGTACTGAAAATACTTATTACTTTCCCTGACAATAATTTCCATCAATGGCTGGTCAAAGAATAATTCAAAGAATTCCAGTTCATTGGCCATGGTTCCAAGGGGACAGGTAGGTAGAATTCCACTTTGCGAGTCATCAAAGTGGTGAGGGCTGGGAACAAAATTGGGATTTTGCTGCCAATCCCAGATACGGTTTGCTGGTGGATACTGGACATCATAGGCTGGTTGTACGGGTGGTTGTGGCGGGCTGGTGGGTGACGCTCCGCTTTGTCCTTGAACTGACGAGTCAGCAGCGTGGGTTCCCGCGTGGCACAGCGAGTCACGCATGGCGGTGCCACTACCACCACCAGCCCCACTAACACCATCCACTGATGTCTGTGGCCCATCCATGCCAAGTGTAGCCACATCATCCTCACTATCACTACCTAAAACGGGTGTAGGGCCACGGGATGTACTCCGGGATGTACTCCGGGATGTACTCCGTCCCCTGGGCACAGCATAGGGTACACTACCCGAGCGCATGCGGCGGCGGACATACCGACGCTTCACTGGTGAATATGTTTCCTCACTATCACTACTCGAATGATCGTCGAGCGCAATAAAATCACAATCCACGTCAGAATCATCGTCATTACTGAAGTCAGAGGCCAGGCCACGGGAAAATATTAGTTTTCTCTTACGTTTAGGAACACCCGACGGTGAGTCACGAGTGCCCACACCAGAGGTAGAAGGTCGAGGATCGTCGGGGTTTTCTGCACTATTATCGATATCCTGGTCATTATTTTCGGTCACTAACTTATCAAAGCCGTAGAATTCGTCTTCATTTCCACTTCCATCAGTGTCAGAACTATCAGACAGGAAGAGGAGAGTCCCAATTTTCCGGGGAGTGAGAGCTGACTTGCGACGAGGCATGGTGAACAAGGGTGACTGAGCCGGCGTTCCCACAATGCTATGCAGGCGCCTAGATTTTTTGTTTACGGCGCACACCCACGGCGCAGACCCATTCTCTCATATGTAGGCCTATGAGCGCTTTCGCGCTAAATTTGACGGCGCTAGAATTTTGGCGTAGATCTACGGTTTGGACACTCACCGACCAGCCGTAGATCTACGGGACGGACCCTGAAAGGGTTAAAAATAGGAGTTACATTAGCTATCTTCCACATGTCAGACACTACACCTGTTTGAAGAGATAAATTAAAAATATTAGTTAATGGTTCACAGAGTTCCATTTTGCATTCCTTAACCCTTTGACTGTTTCCGACGTATAAATACGTCTTACGAGCCAATGTTTCTGACGTATTTATACGCATAAATTCTAGCAGCTTCAAATCAAGCAGGAGAAAGCTGCTAGGCCCACATGTGAGAGAATGGGTCTCCATGGTCAGTGTGCACCATATAAAAAAAATCGGGGAGCCAGTGGTGCATTGTGGGAATGCCATTTCAGTTGTCATTTTTCAGCATGTCTAGTGGTAAGAAATATGTGATTCCCCAGCAAATCTGGGACTCTTCTCTTCCCAAGTGATGCTCTAACACAGATGGAAGTGTCAGTGAAGATCAATTTCATGATTTGGAGGAGTTTGAGACCAAAAGCAATGGAGGAGGAGGAGGGGGAGGAGGGGAGGAAGAGGAGGAGGAGGAGGAGGGAAGGAAGAGGAGGAGGAGGAGGAGGAGGAGGAGGAGGAGGAGAAGAGGAGGAGGAGGAGGAAGAAGAAGATGTAATAATATTGTTCCCTTGAAGCAAGAAAAAAAAAAGTCCACCCCATGACAGTGACAAGATAAGGGGAGATAACATCTGATAAGAGCTGACTTTGATGAGCGTAAAGGAGGGTAATATTACATGACCATCGCCTCCCTTTGTTTTTGCTGGTACACAAACATTTCTGTCTGTCTATTTGTCTGTCTGTCAAGCTCCCTGTCTGTCCATCTAGCTCTCTGTCTCAGAGAGAGCCACAATACTGTGTCATCACGTTTACTCACATCTTCAAGCAGAGTATAGCACTTTGTCTGGATTTCTTGGGTTATCCTAGGTAATTTACACTATGTATACTTGTATTTATGTGTACCTGTGAGACAGAGATAGGCAGACAGAAAGAGAGACAGATTGAAAGATATAGAATGAGGGAGAAAGATAATTAGATAGAATGGAGGAGGGGAAGCAGCATCCGACCCCATTGTTTTGACAGGGGTAGGGGTAGTGACTAATGAGACAATATGTCACTTTGACAGCTGCCGACTTCTGACTCAAAACAATTATAAGCCACACACTCGCACACAAGGAGGAGGAGGAGAAGGAGGAGAAGGAGGAGGAGAAGGAGGAGAAGGAGGAGAAGGAGGAGGAGAAGGAGGAGAAGGAGGAGAAGGAGGAGAAGGAGGAGGAGAAGGAGGAGGAGAAGGAGGAGGAGAAGGAGGAGGAGAAGAAGAAGGAGGAGAAGAAGGAGGAGAAGAAGGAGGAGAAGAAGGAGGAGAAGAAGGAGGAGAAGAAGGAGGAGAAGAAGGAGGAGAAGAAGGAGAAGAAGAAGGAGAAGAAGAAGGAGAAGAAGAAGGAGAAGAAGAAGGAGAAGAAGGAGAAGAAGAAGGAGAAGAAGAAGGAGAAGAAGAAGAAGAAGAATTGTTTGTTTGTTTGTTTGTTTGTTTGTTTTTGTAAACAAGTTTTGTAAACAATATATTGATAATTATGTTTGTGTGCTTATTGTGTTGTATACAACGAGTGTATATATATACATTGCACCTTACTTTGGTCTCATAGGCCACATAAGTTATGTGAAAAAATAAAATAGTGAAAAAAACAACAAACCTTCAAATACAAGTAAACTAAAGTTTACCGGGTGAGCGGCAGTCGCGGCTGTTGCCATACGCGGCTCATTTTCTGCAAACTTCACGGCTCTATATCTCGGTAAGTACCGATGGCAAAAATTTTTTTTTGGACTAAAACACTCAGAAAAATAATCTTAACATTTTCATAAGAAAAAATAATTTTTTTTTTTTTGAATATTTGGCGACATAGAATGACAGTTTCAGAGAGGGGCCTGAAACAGTCAAAGGGTTAAGAACCCTTGAAAAAACCTCATCAGGACCCGGCGACTTATTTTGCTTCAGTCTGTCTATCTGCTTCACAACCATCTCACTAGTGACTGTGATGTTACATAATTTATCTTCTTCTAGCCCACTGTAAAAATTAATTACTGGAATATTGTTAGTGTCTTCCTGTGTAAAAACTGAGAGAAAATAATTATTTAAAATCAAGCACATTTCATTCTCTTTGTCAGTAAGGTGCCCATAGTTATTTTTAAGGGGACCTATCTTATCTCTAACTTTTGTTCTATAGACCTGGAAAAAACTTTTTGGGTTAGTTTTAGAATCCCTAGCAACTTTAATTTCATAGTTCCTTTTAGCTTTTCTTATCCCCTTTTTAATGTCCCTCTTAATGTCAATAAGATGACCCTCACCTCTTTTGATACGCCTATAAATTCCTTTCTTATGCCCTAGTAGATATTTGAGCCTATTATTCATCCATTTTGGGTCATTTCTATTTGATCTAATTTCTTTATATGGGATAAACGCTCTTTGAGCAGCATGTATAGTGTTCAGAAAACTGTCATATTGATAGCTCTCTTCGTTACCCCAGTCAACAGATGATAAGTGTTCTCTAAGCCCATCGTAATCTGCTAAGCGAAAATCTGGGACTGTTACTGAGTTATCGCTACTATCGTACTTCCATTCAATGCTAAATGTAATTGATTTGTGGTCGCTAGCACCCAGTTCCTCTGAAATTTCTAAATTATTAACAAGGGATTCATTGTTTGTCATAACTAAGTCAAGCAGGTTATTTCCCCTTGTAGGTTCTGTCACAAACTGCTTCAAAAAACAATCCTGAAATACTTCTAAGAAGTCGTATGATTCTAAATTCCCAGTCAAGAAATTCCAATCAACATGACTAAAGTTAAAGTCTCCTAGAATTACTACATTATCGTGCCTTGTGGCCTTAACAATTTCCTGCCATAGTAGTTTCCCTTGGTCCCTATCTAAGTTTGGGGGAAGGTATATCACTCCTAAAATCAGTTTTTCATGCCCCTCTGAAAATTCTATCCAAACAGACTCTGTATGTGTTACTTCAGACTTAATACCCGTTTTTATGCAACAGTTCAAGCGATCTCGGACATACAATGCCACCCCACCCCCCCCTCCCAATACTTCTATCTTCTTGGAACAATTTAAAACCCTGAATATGACATTCCGCAGGCATGTCCCGACTTTTTGAATTAAACCACGTCTCAGTTAAGGCAAATACATCAATGTTACCTACACTAGCAACTAATCTCAACTCGTCCATCTTATTCCTAGCACTACGGCAATTAGCATAATAAACATTGAAAGACTCTTCTTTCTCTTTACCCTTCCTGCTCATTTCTATTTTTCTACTAAACCTATTACTGTCCTTATCACCCAAGGTCCCTGGCTTTTCAATATCTATCTCGTTCTTATTATTACTAGTTCCCCTAGAACTCGTAATATTACTACACTGGGACTTCACTGTTTTCCTGCCAAAACCCATACCACTAACTATTCCTAGTTTAAAGTCCTAACTGCTCCCTCCACTGCAGTTGCCAGTGCTCCCACCCCACACCTAGATAAGTGAACCCCATCCCTAGCATACATGTCATTTCTGCCATAGAAGAGGTCCCAGTTGTCAATGAATGTTACTGCATTTTCCTTACAGTATTTGTCCAGCCAGCAATTGACACCAATTGCCCTGGACAACCATTCATTTCCAACTCCCCTCCTTGGCAAAATACCACATATGAGAGGGTTCCCACCCTTACTTCTAATTATTTCTATTGCTGACCTATACCTGCTAATCAGGTCTTCACTCCTACGTCTGCCAACATCGTTGCCTCCAGCACTGAGACAGATAATAGGATTACTCCCATTACCTCTCATGATGTCATCCAGACGGCTAACAATATCCTCCATCCCAGCCCCAGGAAAGCAAACTCTCTGTCTCCTACTCCTGTCCTTCAAGCAGAACGCCCTATCCATATACCTAACTTGGCTATCCCCAACAACAACAATATTCGTACCTTCCTTAATGTCTTTCGTCGTGACGTTCCCAGTATTCGACTCACATTCGTCGGGTAGCACTGAGAATGTATTGGATGTTTCCACAACAGTTTCGACGGCAGTCTCTTTCTTCTTCATCGTTTCTACCTTTCCATTCGTCTTCTTGATCGTCAACTTCTTTCCCTGCTGTCCAGCCACTGACCAGTTTCCCTTCTTGACCTGAGGACTCAAAACAGGAGGACTACTCCGAATCTTTTTGTTTTCCTCGGTCAGTCGCCGAATTTCCATATTTGCCAACCTCAATTCTTCCTTAAGCTGTTGGTAAAGTTGCTCGATGGAGGGCATCTTGCTTCAATTCTAGAGAGCGCGCAAACAGGTCTTCACAGAGCCAAGTACACGTCAACACTGCGCAAAAGCCAACTCAATCAGGAGCTACTGCGCAGCACATCTGCACGGCCCAATAGCGATACATGCACAATAAACATTACTGAAATGACACTTACCTTTATTGTGGAACTGTATAAGCGTTTTATATTGTAACCATCTATTTTGACCTCGTCGTCAGTCACCGTATCATCCAACCAAGATTCAGAGATGGTTATAACTGCCGCCCTAATTTTGTTAGCTAGAATCCTAATCTCTGCCAATTTAGGAAGAAGTGATCTTGCATTGACATGAATAAAGTGAAGGCCCCCATGACTGATTTCTTTCTTCATGGAATTGAAGAAGAAATATAAATATAATTATGGCAGCCTGTACCCCCCTAATGCCTGCCATTTTCACTCTTCGCTCTTTTACTCATATACAATAATATTTATTTCTCTTTTCCAGTCCCTAGTACACTTAGTATCTGCTTTAGCAATCACCACTGAATTACTAGTAAAATTTCCTCTTCAAAACCCTCTTCACTGCTCACTTTTCCCTTAACTTCACAAAACCCTTACAGTTAACCCCTTATTACACACTCCCCTTCCCATCTCACTTCACAGTCTGGCTTCACCAATTAACTTCTAACTCCTTTCCATTCTGGAAGATCAGAAAGGTTTAATCAATGGTTTTATCCTTCCAAATCCCCCTCAATTCCATTTATAGGGGGTTGTGTGGTGTTGTTGTCTCCTGACCTGTTCTGCTGACTCAGCCATTTTTAAAACACTGAGGGGAGTAACGCCACCTACAACCTGACTTTCCTTGAGTTTATAGATATATTTGGCGTTTTCTGCTATGATTCTCTCACTGTACACTGGTCAGCTGAATATAGGTCAGCTACTAAAACATTAACCTCGACTGTTTAACTATTCACTTCTTTCTCATGACTGGCACTGAGGGATATCCGACCTATAACCTTGGAGTTTTGTACTGTTGATTTGACGATGTCTCCTGTGTTTCCCTCTCGTTAGCACTGGTACAGGTGATATGATGGTGGTACAGATATGATGCTACGCTACTGTCAACAGATGAACGTCAGTAAAGATGAGAATTTCACTTCGCTAGTTGTACGTCTGGCAGTAGCGGCTGTTTGGATGCCGGTCAGCCATGTTTAAATGCTCAATTCTTTCCCTCGTTTGGCACTGAAGAAAAAAGTCCTACAGACCTGTCATTTCCTTGGAGATTTAGTTGATCAGGTTTTCTGCCATGTTGTCTTCCCGTTAAACACTGGTGCAGTTGATATGGAGGTCAGTTATTTCATTGCAGTGGAAAACGTCTCATGTCTGGTTCACGTCTGGCAGCAGGTCTGGTGCTTGAATGCCGGTCCCTCTTTTGTCATATTTAGTCCATTTCGTTGTCGTCACCGTCAGTTTTTATGTCACTATAGGTTCCTTGCATGTTGTTGCAGCAGTACTTGCAAATTTGGCCATCACTGGAGTTCGGATAGGCCCAGGGGACGGCAAGATATAGGAGCAGCCTTGTTGCTGCTTGCTGCGGCTGCGGCAAACTCAGAAGTCTGTGCGGCAAACTCAGAAGTCTGTTGTAGCAGAAAGGGGTCCAGGGGGAGCTGTTTCATGGATTTGGGACTCCATGGTTATATCACTTTTTCCTTTTTTTTTTTAGAAAAAAAAGAAAAAAAAGGGGGAACATGAAGGGATAGCTCCTAGGAGGAATGAAAGGGCCGTGAATGCCCCTCTGCTCCCAAGAGGATCCCAGCACTGCAAGCAGTGCAAATGTAGCATGAAACTCATCCTATACCCTACCCTTCATGCCAGTAAACTAACAATCTGGGACAGAAATCTCACATCTACCAAGTCACCTCAGTGGACAAGAGAGGGCAGCCAGATACCTGCCACAAAGCATACCTCCTTCGGCCACCACCCCCTGGAATCTGAAAGGCAGCTTCTAGAGATACACCCATCACCTGAAAGATACCCAAAGCCAGCCCCCAGGAGACCAGAGAGGGAGTGGGACATCCCCTGGTGATCTAGATTCCATGGCAAACTACACCACTGCCACGGGCCTCATAGGAATGGGATGGACCATGGTACTTTTCCCCCTACCTAGGAACTGGAGTGCCTTTGGGAAGAATCCCAAAGGCTGAAAACAGGAAGTGGATAGGAGAAGGATGGGGAGAGGAGGAAAGGGAAAGGGGAAGATAGGGAAGATGGGACGGGGAAGGGGGATAATTAGGTTCGGTCTAACGGAGGAAACCAATTATTATTATAATAAAGAAGTGCTAAACCACAAGGGCTATACAGCACTGCAGGGCAGGAAGGAAGCGAGGGTATCAGGTGGCAAAAGGGAGAGGGATGATTAGTAGGTTACAGAGAACAGCGGGGCAGTCGGGGGAGAGGAGGAAAGGGAAAGGGGAAGATGGGACGGGGAAGGGGGATAATTAGGTTCGGTCTAAGGGAGGAGACCAATTATTATAATAAAGAAGCGCTAAACCACAAGGGCTATACAGCACTGCAGGGCAGGAAGGAAGCGAGGGCATCAGGTGGCAAAAGGGAGAGGGATGATTAGTAGGTTACAGAGAACAGCAGGGCAGTCGAGGGAGAGGAGGAAAGGGAAAGGGGAAGATAGGGAAGATGGGACGGGGAAGGGGGATAATTAGGTTCGGTCTAAGGGAGGAGACCAATTATTATTATAATAAAGAAGCGCTAAACCACAAGGGCTATACAGCACTGCAGGGCGGGAAGGAAGCGAGGGTATCAGGTGGCAAAAGGGAGAGGGATGATTAGTAGGTTACAGAGAACAGCGGGGCAGTCGAAAGTGCAGGGGTAGAGGCTAGCAAGAGATTGAGGTAAAAAGGGATGAGGGGAGTGTGAAAGGTATCATCATCAGTTTGTGGAGTAAATCAGCTGTTGTCAAGAAGTCAATGAGAGAGTCAGGATTAAAGGAGGGTCCATCAGCAAGAAGGGAAGGTAAAGAGAGAGTAGTAGAGCGGAGACGACGTTGGAGGTAAACTCTGCGTGCTCGTTGAGAGATGGCAGTCTAACAGAACGTGGCTAATTGATACTGGAACCTGACACCTCTCATAGAAAAGAACAGGGTGCCTCTCCATGAGATGCCCATGAATAAGACGAGTGTGGCCAACGCAAAGACGGGAGAGAGCAGTCTCCCAACCTCGACACTGATGACAAGAAGACGGCCAGTAACCTATACTCAGCTTAATAGACTGACGTTTGTTACCAAGCAAATTAGACCAATGTTGTTGCCAACGGGTGTGAAAGTGGGTAGCTATTACAGCAAAATAGTCCCTAAATGGAACACCTCGATATGAAACTGGTAGGTCAAGTGCTGCTGACCGCGCAGCAGTGTCTGAAGTACATGACCTACCTGGGACCAGGGAGCCAACAAAAAACAATATCTTTATGCTTGGTAGAGATGCGGCGTAGCCACAGTTGGATACAGAGACCAAGGGGGTGAGGTGCATCAAATTTTCATATAGCCTGTAAAGCACTAAGGGAGTCTGAGACAACCACAAATGATGACACAGGCATAGATGCAATACGAATAAGTGCTGCAAGAATGGCATACAATTCAGCTGTAAAAATGCTAGCCGAGGATCGTAAATGTCCTCACACAACACTGTCCGGAAATGCTGCTGCGAATCCGACGCCATCTGAAGACTTAGAGCCATCTATGCACACTGCGATGCCATGAGAATGAGAGCGGAAGTGGTCAACAAAAAAAGAGCGGGAAGCTACTGTAGGCAATTGGGCTTTTGCGCAAGGGAGTGAGAAAGAACAGACTCGAACAGCTGGAACTTCTCAGGGGGGCAGGGAAAAGTGAGATGCTACATGAACATAGAAAGGTGGTAACTGAAGGGAAGACAAGAGCGAATGTAGGCGAAGAGAAAAGGACAGAGCAAACAGGGGCGACGAACAAATAAAGAATGTCTGCTAAGGAGACTATTCTATATATGGAAGGATTACGGAGATCATGAGAGCAAACATAGCAGCGAAGGCAATGGGCATCACGGTGATCAGACAAGGATGGAATATTTGCTTCAGCATTGAGGCTCACAACAGGGGAAGAGCGAAAAGCACCAAGGCATAAACGTAATCCCTGATGATGGATGGGATTAAGGCTAGAGAGAGTAGCAGGAGAGGCCCCTGAATAGATCTGGTCACCATAATCGCGTTTCGATAAAATGAGGGCTGAATGTAGGCGAAGGAGAGTTCGATGATCAGCTCTCCATGAAAGATGAGCAAGAGTTTTAAGAAGGTTCAACCATGTGACAAGTTGCTTTCAGAGAGGTAATGTGAGGTTTCCAGGGTAACCTCCGGTCAAAGAGAAGGCCTAGAATCCTGACCGTATCACATTCAGGGATACACGAGCATAGAGGTACAGTGGAACCCCGGTTATCAGCCGTTTGGGACGCATCAATCTGCCGGCTGGGGCCGCTTGCGCGTCAGTTTGGCTCTCTCTCAGTGGGCTGAGGAAGCTTCTGCTCATATATCCAAATATTTCGCTTGTTTTCCATTGTTTTTAGTGTTTTTTTTTTTTTGCAGTGCAACTGTGAAATACGTAACCATGGCTCCAAAGAAAGTTCCTGTGGTAAAAAAAGTGAGAAACACCATGGAATTTAAGCGTGAAGTGATAGAAAAGTTTGAGAGTGGTATGAAGGTGGTGGAACTTCCCAGGATGTACGGCAAGAATAAATCAACAATTGCATCCATCCTGGCAAAGAAAGAACAAATCAAAGATACTAATATTGCAAAAGGAGTAACTTTTCTAACTAAACAAAGGCCACCAATAATGGAAGAGATAGAGAAGTTATTATTGTGAATTAAGGAAAAAGAATTAGTGGGAGACAGTGTTGTGGAGTTGATTATTTGTGAGAAGGCAAGGCAGTTGCATGAGGATCTTGCAAAGAAAATGCCTGGAACAATTACTGCTGTTTGTGAATTTATGTCCAGCAAAGGATGGTTTGATAGATTTAAGAAGTGTAATGGCACACACAGTGTTGTAAGACATGGTGAGGCAGCAAGTTCTGACAAATGTGCGGCTGAAAAATTCGTGCACGAATTCCAGGGGTACACAGAGGCTGAAGGATTCAAACCCCAACAAGTGTTCAATTGTGACAAAACAGGCCAGTTTTGGAAGAAAATGCCAAACAGGACCTACATTACCCAGGAGGAAAAGGCACTGCCAGGACACAAGCCTATGAAATACAGGCTTACTCTTTTGTTATGTGGTAATGCTAGTGGGGACTTCAAAGTGAAGCCTTTACTCGTGCATCACTCGGAAAATCCCAGTGTGTTCAAGAAAATCAACATCTTCAAGAGTAAATTGTGTGTAATGCAGAAAACTAATAAGGCATGGGTCACAAGGCAAATTTTCTGAGAGTGGGTTAATGATGTGTTTGGCCCAAGTGTGAAAAAATACCTCCTGGAGAAGAAATTGCCATTCAAGTACCTCCTGTTACTGGACAATGCTCCTGCACATCCTCCAGACTTGGAAGACCAAGTGTTTAGGGGCTTCAATTTTATAAAAGTGAAGTTCTTGCCTCCTAACACCACTCCTCTCCTACAGCCCATAGACCAGCAGGTCATTTCTAACTTCAAAAAACTCCACACAAAAGCAGTGTTTCAAAAGTGCTTTGAAGTGACCTCGGACACTCGGTTGACCCTAAGAGAGTTCTGGAGGAATCACTTCACTATCCTCCATTGCATAAGCCTTATAGGTAAGGCTTGGGAGGCAGTGACTTTCAGGACTTTGAACTCTGCTTGGAGAAAACTGTGGCCAGATTGTATCCAAGAGAGGGATTTTGAGGAGTTTGAGGCTCAACCTGACTCTGCCGACCCTATGGACTCTATTGTGGGACTGGGGAAGTCCCTGGGGTTGGAGGTGAGTGGCGAGGATATGGAAGAGTTGGTGGAAGACCACAGGGAAAAGCTAACCACTGAAGAGCTGCAAGAGCTTCAACTTGAACAGCAACAGACTGCAGCTGAGGAACTTGTTTCAGAGGAGGAGGAAGAGGGAGTGAAGGAGGTGCCTTCTTCAGAGATTAAAGAGGTGTGCGCAATGTGGACTAGGGTGCAAGCTTTTGTTGAGAAACACCACCCTGACAAAGCTGAAACAAGCCATATCTGCAACATGTTTAGTGAGAAAACCCTGTCCCACTTCAGGGAAATCTTAAAGAGATGCCAGAAACAGAGCACTCTGGACAGTTATTTTGTGAGACAGGGGTCCAATGACTCTCAAGCTGGTCCTAGTGGCATTAAAAGACAAAGAAGGGAAGTAACCCCAGAGAAGTCTTTGCTATCTAAAGTCTTTATGGAGGGGGATTCCCCATCCAAACACTAACTCCTCCCATTTTCCTTTTCCCTATCTTCCAGAAGCCAGCATTAGCCTTCAATAAAGGTATGTAATACTTACATAATTGTTAATTTTTTTTTGTGAATATTTTTGTCTGGAACGGATTAATTGTATTTCCATTAATTCTTAAGGGAAATTTTAAATCGGTTTTCAGCCATTTCGGTTATCAGTCGACCTTCTGGAATGGATTACGGCTTATAACCGGGGTTCCACAGTACAAAGGATGAGTGAAGATGACAGAGCATCTAGTGAAAGTAATTTGGTGAGTTTTAGTACTGCAAAATTTAAACCCATGCATGGTGACCCAATTGGAATCACAGTCAACTGCATGCTGGAGCGAAACTGTAATGAGGCGACAGTCAGTTCCTGCACAAGCAATAGCGAAGTCATCAACAGAGTGATGACCAAATATTGGATGGGAGAGGCCAAATCATTTATAGCAAGGAGAAAAAGTGTTGTACTCAGAACACATTCCTAGGGGACACCTTCAGCTTGGACAAAGTCCGGGGACAGCATATTATTAACCCGAACATGGAAATGTTTGTCAGTTAAATAGTCCTTAAGGAAGGATGGTAGATTGCCTCGGAGGCCTAAGGAGTGGGCTTGGGCCAAAATATTATACCTCCAAGTTGTATCATATGCCTTCTCAAGATCAAAAATATGGCAATAACTGAGTGATTATTTGCAAAGGCATTACAAACATACTTATCCAAGCATAGTAAGGGGTCTATGGTAGAACGGCCCTTACGAAAGCCATATTGACTAGTGGAGAGACCGTTGTCTCTCTCTAGATACCACATTAAATGTCGGTTTACCAGACATTCCATCACTTTGCAAACTGCACTAGTAAGAGCAATGGGACGATAGTGGGAGGCATCATGTCCCGTAGTACCCGGTTTGCGGAAAGAGAGAAGATTGGTGGATTTCCACAGCTTGGGAAGAACTCCTTGTGACCAAATAAGATTGAAGAGTTGTAAGAGGACTGTAAGGGCTGACTGATGTAAATGTTGTAACATCCGAATATGAATGCCATCAGGCCCAGGTGCTGATGATCGCCAAGCTGAGTGTGTTGCCTCCAGTTCCAGAAGTGTACAAGGCACATTATAAGATTCTTCTCTGAAAGAAGAAAAGTCTAAGGGTGCTAACTCTCTGGCAGACTTTGAGGAAAGAAACGAGGGGCACAGATGGAGCACTTGAGAAATACGGACAGATGATTGCCAGTTTCAATGGCAATGTCAAAAGGGTTTGCTATATCAACACGGCAACCTGTTGAACAGGAGCCGGGTCAGGAGAGTATTTACCACTCAGTTTCCGTACTTTTCTCCAGACTGCACTCATAGAGGAAGCCGGGGTGATGGTGGAAACAATCTCGCCAGCAAGTGCGTTTAGTGTCATGGATGACACGACGAGCAATCACTCGCTTCTGCTTAAAATTAAGAAGCCTCTCCATGGTTCTATTGTACCGGTACCTGCCCCACGCAGGGCGTTTCAAACGTACTGCCCGAGCACAAGGAGACCACCATGGCACGCACTTCTGAGAATGCCTGCCTGAGGTTTGGGGTAAAGAATGAGAAGCTGAGGTTAAAACTGACGTCGAGGTGTAAAAGCTCATCAATGGACGATGAAGAAGGAACCTCACTAAAAGCAGTGAGTTGCAAGTAAACGTACCAATTTGCTCAATCAAAATGCCAGCGAGGGCTACAGAGAGGTGGTGAATATGAAGGAGAAGTAACAATGATTGGAAAATGATAGCTGTCATGTAAGTCCGGTAGAACAGACCAGGCAAAGTCTAGTGCAGTGGAGGAAGAGCAGACCGATAGATCGATGCAAGAGAGAGTATGAGTACGAGGATCAAAATGGGTGATGGTGGTGGTAAGGATGAAACAAGGCAAAATCTGGGATAGATAATGCCCGAGAAGGAGAGAGATACAAAGAACATATTGTAAACCACTTATTCAAGTGGATACGGGCTGCAGTGTAATGCAGCGAGGTATGAACAAATAGTTGACGGTACGGAATATCATTGTGTAGAAGGGCACTTTCATTGAAGGTCCCATCAGAAAAAGATTCGCAGAATACAATATATTATAGCCTGAGATGGGTTGGAAAACAGCCGAGTGTAATTTTGGTTCTTGTAAGCAAACACCAACAGGGGCAAAACGGGAAAGCAACATCTGAAGCTCACCCCAATTACCCGAGGCCTCGGATATTCCACTGTAAATAGGCCATGATTGGCAATGAGGAAAATACCAGGAATCCATAGGGAAGGGCTCCTATGGACTAGAGGGGTTAGAAAAGTCTACGTGTGGTGGCATCGGAAAATGTTCAAGCAGCAATGGAACGGAGCGTTGTGAAGAAAGGAGTTGTGGAGATGGAGGAGAAGGAAGAGAACGAACAGGTGGAGGATCAGTGTCCATTGAAGGTTTAGTCTCTGCAATATATTCTGAAATAGCTTCAAGTGTTTCTGAATTCAAAGACATTGTATGGGAGACAATATTGGAGATAGGAGGAGGGTGAGTAGAGATTGGGACAGTAATGGACTGTACCAAAGTAGGGGGGAACAAAAGAGTGTAGGGAACTGGAGAAGTGTGGGAGGGGACAGGTGGCAGAAGAGGGAGAAACTTGGGAGGGGACAGGGGAGGAAGGCACAGTTCGAGGAGGAAGGTGAACCTCCACACTTGTAATAAGAGCCAGTGAGAGGGAAAGAACCCAGCACAGAGACTGTAAAGATGGAAGAAGGGAAGGAGGGGGCAAAGAAGATTTGAGCAATGGGAATTTTTTGGACTTCTAAGGAGTAGAGGGGCAATTGGTAGAAGGTGTCGTATGAGGTCTTGTCGATACCGGGGCTTGTGAGGGAGAACTCGAAGATGTGAGAACAAACTGAGGTGTTGAAGTAGGGATGTCCGAGTCCAGGACAGCAAAAGAATTAAGATACAGGAGTGACTATGGGAGGGGTAACAGAGGAGGCTGTAGAAGATGGGACCCCAGAAGTGGGGGGACGTTTTGAAACACGAGAATAAGAAACACAGGGTAGTCTCCCTTGGAGGCGGAGATGAGAAACTGCCATAGCATAAGGGAGACCTTCTGCCTCTGAGGCAACGGATTTCTCGCTCATTTAAGAAAACTGGCAATGGCAAGAGTATGAAGGGTGAGCCTCATGACAATTAAGGCAAGAGGGAGGTCGACTGCAAGACGTATTAGCACCACAGACTGGGCATTCTGCTATAGATCTGCAATATTTTGCTGGGTGACCAAATCGCCAGCAATTTCTACACTGCTGTGGTGTAGGGATCACCTTTCGAATTTGTAACCGATGTCCTGCAACGTTAACAGAGGATGGGAGTTCACAGCTGTCAAAAGTTAATCGAGCCACATTGCAAGGGTATCGTCTCCACTCGTGGGCAGAAAGGACACAAGTGTCTACCTGGAGGATTGGGAGATCTTGGAGTTCCAGTTGTTCGAGAATGTCATTGCCATATGTCTGGAAATTCTGTTGGACTACAGTATGGGGCAGAATGACAGTACCACTACAAGAATTGAGGGAATGATGTTTTTCAATAGTGACAGGAATAGTATCGATATGTGAAAGAAGAGAAAGATCATGAGCTTGAGTAGCATTCCGGACAGTGATGATGTGAGTACCGCTCTTAACTCTTTCAGGGTTGACAGGCCCTCTCCTAGACTTGTTCTCAGGGTCGACAAATTAAAAAAAAAAAATTCTTATGAAAAGATAGAGAATCTTTTCCCGATCATAATGACACCAAAAGTATGAAATTTGATGTTAAACTTACAGAATTATGCTCTCGTGAAGTTAGTGGTCTCGACGATGTTTACGCATCGGCGATTTTGCCTACTTTGAGCCCTATTTTCTGCCAATTCCAGTGTAGTAGTCGACAAAAATCATAACTATTTCACTAGAACTCCATTTACGGATTTCAACTATACAATAGTGGTCAGTATTTAGCAATTTTCCCAATTTCACACAAATTTCAAAAGATGCTTTCCACTTTGAATTTTTATTCTCACAAAAAATAGAAGATTTACTGTTATGCAGACTACTGCATTAGTGTAGAAATGGTATAATATCAGCGCACTTGTGAAAGAATATTAGACTCACCAGTTGACATGTACTGGACGCGTAGCATAATTTGTTTACTTTTGAACTTTGGCAAAAATCGAAGATTTCTGCTACTTTGAGCTCAATTTCAAGGTACTTTTCATTGTAAAACCAATCAAAATCATCTCAATTTCTGTAATATGTCTTCCATTCTATAAAATGAGACCAGGGAAACTAGAATACAATCTTAAATACCATACAAAAATACTGTGCAAAGTCACCGTTTTAAACCAAAAACACTGTGAAAGTTTTTTTTTTTCCCCATTACGCACTGTATGATACAGGATTTTTTTTATACTGCACACACTGACCACAGGCCCATTCTTTCATATGTAGGCCTACCAGCCTTCTCTCATTAGATTTGAGGGCGCTAGAATTTAGGCATACTAGTACGTCAAAAACCCTGGTGTGTAAGCCGTACTAGTACGTCAGAAACCCTGAAAGAGTTAAGAGCATGAGAGGAAATATCTCTACCAACATGGCGTAGGAGTGCCTTGGCAATACTATGGTCGGAAAGATAGGCAATAGAGGAAGTCAGTCGTAAAGAATTTCGTCCATTGTGCATTCCGAAACCAAGTGTGGAAAGGGAGTGCATGACATGTCGATCGTTTCTGAGTAGAACGAGAAGGTGGTGAAGTATCATCATCAGGTAACTGTCGTTGGCGATTAGGAGTAGGACCGGAGTTGGTCCGACGTGGAACGGTCTGGCGATTCGAAAATTGCGGCACCATAAAGGGAGAGGCCGGAAGCATAGTCAAAGGAGAGCAGAGGTCAGACAAATCAAAGGAGTCAGTCGAAACCCCAGTATTTGAAGCGGGTGATGAAACAGCACCAGCAAGAGGTACAGGGGCATCAGGAGTGTCCGAAGAGTGGTCAAAAAACGAGGCAGGGTAAGAATGGAGTGCAGTATCAAGAAGGGGCCCAGGGGTAGCAGGTTCATGGATTGGGTCCTCCATGGTTAGGTTACTTCTTTTTGTTTGTTTTTAAGAAAAAAAAAGAAAAAAAAAGAAAAAAAGGGGGAATGGGGAGGAATAGTTCCTAGGAGGAATGAAAGGGCCGGAAATCTCCCTCTGCGCCCAAGAGGACCTCAACACCGCAAGTAGCGCAGACGCAGCATGGAACCGTGCCATACCCTACCCATCATGCCAGTAAACTAGCAGTCCGGGATAGCAACCTCACATCTGCTGAGCTACCTCGGTGGACAAAAGAGGGCGGCCGGATATCTGCCACAAAGCATACCTCCTCTGGCCACCACCCCTGGAATCCAAAAGGCGGCCTCCAGAGATACACCCGTCGCCCAAAAGACACCCTGGGAGACCGGAGAAGGATTGGGACATCCCCAGGCGATCCAGATTCCACGGCAAACTACACCACCGCCAAGAACCTCAACGTAATAGGACGGACCCCGGTACCCTTCCCCTACCTAGGAACTAGCGTGCCTGTGGGAAGACTCCCAAAGGCCAAAAAGAGTAAGGGAATAAGGGAGGGATGGGGAGGAGGAGGAAAGGAAAAAGGGTGGATGAGATAGGGAAGGGGGTATTGGGGGGTAATTAGGTTTGGTCTGAGGAAGACCAACAGGTCTAATTCCTCAGACCAAGAGCCTCTTCACCACACCAAGGAGCCCCCCCTTGAAGAGGGGGAGGAGACCAAAATATCCAATTCCTCACACTAAGAGCCTCTTCACTGTGCCAAGAAGCCCCTTTTGAAAAAAAAGGGAAGTGAATAAAAAGGAAAGGAATTAGAGTTCAATTCTCTCAATTAGAAATATATGCAGCCACCACCTGCTCTTAGGGTAAAAGAGACGAAAGTAGCTAAATTACAGTGAAAGAGACTGAATTTGTATTAGAACAGAAAAAACTCAATGGGGAATAATAAAGGATAGTTAAAACAAGGTATTGGTCCTGATAAGTACTGGCTCTTATTATTATGGGGGAACACTAAACAATAACTGGCTCTTAGGGTAGCTTGACCTGAAAAATTGAGCAGTAGGCACCTTATCAAGGGCTTGACTCTCCAGGAAAAAATGGTAAATCTATATATTTTTCAATTTAATCTCTGACAAATGGACCCTATATACATGGCTCAAGGTGTTAGGGAAACATACTCAACAAAAACCTACAGTTTAATAAACACACACACACACACACATAATAGGGAAATCTGAAATTCAGCACCACCAACATTACAAGCATGAAGTATGTATAATATTAATTAAAATCATCCAAAATATAAAATAGTCATAACCCTTACTATAGCAGGACACACTTGATACTAGTACCTATGACTATAGGCAGTTAAAAATTATGACTCCACAGAGTTTCCAAGGAACTCCCTTACTGTACCTGAGTACTTCCCTGACCCCACTGATTGATATATTCCTTCCTCAGTCTAGCACACTGGCCTTCAGATCTTTAGATTACATGCAGTGTCTGATCTCTGATAGTACCATTTTTCTCCAGAGGCTAAGCTTGGTTGGCTCTAGTAAATTACTGGCATAGCTTCAGGGGTGCATGGTTGCTGCTAAACTTAGTTAGCAGCACATAATCAATATGGAGTTGAAAAAGGCTGCTCAAGAGAGGGAAGGTGTGGAGTGGGGCTCATTTACAAAATCTTCCCCTTGTGATCCTTAGGAAACTAAGCTGTTTGAACAAAACTCCTACTCTGTATACAAACTCCTTGCAAATTTTTTAACAGTAACTCAACTCATTTCAATACGCCTTAATACTCACAATAATTATTACAGTGAATATCAATACTTAGAAAAATATTCTGACAAAAAATGAATTCATACATTATATTACAGCTAAACAAATATTCCAGTGAAACCATACTGGAACTGACAACAGAACATCACTATGCAACATTCTGTACAGTCAATTTACAACTTTTACAATATTAGGGATATTTACAAATCATTTACAGATGTTACAGTAATAATAGTAAGATACCTTGACATGTCACACAGATAGGGGAGACCAGGGCTAGTTAGCAACAGGGGTAAGTTGACACACTTGTATTATTATTACAGTGGACCCCCGGTTAACGATATTTTTTCACTCCGGAAGTATGTTCAGGTGCCAGTACTGACCGAATTGTTCCCATAAGGAATATTGTGAAGTAGATTAGTCCATTTCAGACCCCCAATCATACACGTACAAACGCACTTACATAAATACACTTACATAATTGGTCGCATTCGGAGGTGATCGTTATGCGGGGGTCCACTGTACTATACAGCAAGAAACCCAATCTTACGTTCAAATTCTCATTAACAGAGTATGATACAATAATTTCAATTAATAATCTACTAATCTCACCATTTAACTCTTTTAGAAAGGTCTAGGGTAACGAAATAGTTATCTTTCATAAGTGACATGAATTACCAGACTTCAGGAAACTAATGGCAAAGGCAAGACAATAGACTTGGTATAAAGTTTTAGTTTAAGCTAGGAGCTTTGGGTTGAAGACCCGTACCGAGTCAGAGCTAGGAGCTGACTGACTCACTCAACTACTCCATAGTATGACTTCAGCTCGGCCCGAAGGCGACGCGTGGCGTCAATTCTAGAACCACCAATTGGTCACTACAGTAGTGGTTACACATTCGTAATACCTAACCTAATAATATTATAATATAATATTATAATTATAATCATGGGGAAAGATATAATATAATACAATATAATACAATGAGAGTACTGTTGATGATTCATACCGTACCCGATAATAATATATAGTCGAACCTGCTTTATCTAGCTAGTAATAAAGTGGTTCGCGATATATTATTACAGAACTTATTTTAACCAGGCCTTTTACTTTTGTATATAAAGGAGTGAAGTAGGGGCGCGTAACAATAATTAAAAACTATAGTACAGTGGACCCCCGGTTAACGATATTTTTTCACTCCAGAAGTATGTTCAGGTGCCAGTACTGACCGAATTTGTTCCCATAAGGAATATTGTGAAGTAGATTAGTCCATTTCAGACCCCCAAACATACATGTACAAACGCACTTACATAAATACACTTACATAACTGGTCGCATTCGGAGGTGATCGTTATGCGGGGGTCCACTGTATAATCAAGGGGGAAGCGCTAAACCTGGAGGATTATACAGCGCCTGAGGGGGGATGTGGAAGGCATTCAGGCTTAATTCGGGGAACTGGAGCACAGATCCAATTCCCTAAATCAAGAGCCCCTCACCAACATCAAAGAACCTTCCTTGAGGGGACACACTTCTAATAATTCAAATATTTACTGTTAAACGGCGTTGTTATTTACATCATAGGATCACCACATGCTTCCTCACTCACCAACAAGCTACCATACCAATTGGTTGCAGTACTTTACTGGAGTGGGAAAATATTTGATTTTGATGCAAGTAAGCAAATTATCATTTGCTTAATATATTGTTTGCTGTAACATGTATGGGGTTATAGACGAGATTATTATTATAATCAAAAAGAAGCGCTAAGCCACAAGGGCTATACAGCGCTGCAGGGTAGGAAAGGAAGCGAGGGTATTGGGCGGCAGAAGGGGGGGAGCGGCGATCAGTAGGTTACAGAAAACAGCGGGGCAGGGGATAGTGCGGGGGTAGAGGGTAGCAAGAGATCGAGGTAGAAAGGGCTGAAGGTATCATCAGAGTTTGCGAAGTCAGTCAGTTGCTGTCAAAAAGTCAATGAGAGAGTCCGGATGAAAGGTGGGTCCATCAGCGAGAAGGGAAGGTAAAGAGAGAGCAGCAGAGCAAAGACGACGTTGGAGGTAAATTCTGCGTGCTCGTTGATAAAGTGGGCAGTCTAACAGAATGTGGCTGACCGATAATGGAACCTGACAATTCTCACAGAAAGGAGCAGGGCGCCTCTCCATGAGATATCCATGAGTAAGACGAGTATGGCCAATGCGGAGACGGGAGAGAGTAGTCTCCCAACCTCGGCACTGGTGACAAGAAGACGGCCAGTAACCTATACTCGGTTTAATAGATTGAAGTTTGTTACTGAGTAGAGTAGACCAACGTTGTTGCCAATAGGTGTGAAGGTGGGTAGCTATTGCAGCAAAATAGTCTGTAAGTGGAACACCTCTATATGAAACTGGTAGGTCATAGAGACGAGAAATATCCAATTTAGCCATAACTTAACTTAGGGTTTAAGGATTGTTTACCCATGAAACAATTTATATTAGGTTTATTAATATACTATACTAAAACCATTCATTTATGAACATTGGTATGGTTGGGGGAAGTTGGCTCAACAAAAATGGGGCAAATTGGCACAGTGTCAACTTGCCCCACATTACTATTTATATACTTTGCATTTTTAGATTATATTTGAGTTAGGCTACATTATATTTCTGATTCATTATTTTTGATATACAGTGGACCCCCGCTTAACGATCACCTCCAAATGCGACCAATTATGTAAGTGTATTTATGTAAGTGCGTTTGTACGTGTATGTTTGGGGGTCTGAAATGGACTAATCTACTTCACAATATTCCTTATGGGAAAAAATTCGGTCAGTACTGGCACCTGAACGTACTACTGGAATGAAAAAAGTTCGTTAACCGGGGGTCAACTGTATTTACTTTCATGTACAATATTTACGTTGTCTTTTCAGAAATGGTTCAAAGCTACAAACGGAAAACTGAGAGGGCCTCTACCCCTGCTGACGTTATGTTGAGGGCTGCTAAACGTGTTAAGTGTGAACACAAGTCAATCAGAGGAATTGCAAGGGATTTCGCCATACCATTTCGAACACTAGCATGTTATTGCAAGAAGATAACTGATGAACAACTGAAGGGTGAAGATAAAGCCACGCTTAGAGTAGGCTATGCTGCACCCAGGAAAGTCCTATCACATGACCAAGAAAAGGAACTTTCTACATATCTTAAACAAGCAGCAGATATCTATTGTGGATTATCTGTGAAAGAGGTAAGAAAATTAGCCTACCAGTTTGCTGAAAGTGCAAGTAAAACTATTCCTCTATCATGGAAAGAACATAAGACAGCAGGTTCTGACTGGTTTTCTGGCTTCTTAAAAAGGAACAAAGACCTTTCCATAAGGTCTCCAGAGGCCACTAGCCTCTCAAGAGCAACAAGTTTTAACAAAACACATGATGCATTATATTTTGATAACCTGCAGTCTGTCCTCAGTTGGCATAAGTTTGGTCCTAGTGACATTTGGAACATGAATGAGACAGGGGTAACAACAGTACAAAAATCCAATAAAGTTGTAACTCGCAAAGGCTTCAAACAAGTAGGTAGAATGACTTTAGGTGAAAGAGAAACTCTTGTAACAATTGCTGTTGCAGTCTCGGCAACTGGCAATATAGTTCCGCCTTCTTTAATCTTTCCTAGAGTGCATTTCCATGACCATTTCCTTAACAGTGCTCCTCATGGTAGTTCAGGAGCTGCCCATCCATCAGGATGAATGAAGGACTCACATTTTTTGGAGTTTTTACATTTTGTAAAACACACTAAATATTCTACAGAAAAGCCAGTTCTTTGGTTATTAGACAAACATGGTTCGCATTTGTCCATACAGGGCCTTGATTTTTTTTAAGGCCAATGGCATCACTGTCCTCTCATTTCCACACACTGCTCACACAGGCTGCAGCCACTTGATGTTAATGTCTACAGACCTCTGAAAAAAAATTGTCAACAGAGCATGTGACTCCTGGATGACCCCACACCCTGGATCAACTATGACCATCTATCACATTCCAAACATAGTGTCCACCACTTTCCCACTTGCTGTGACTCCAGCTAATATTTTGGCTGGGTTTAGGGCTGCTGGGATTTCACCATTCAAGAGAGTCGTATTCCAGGGTTCTGATTTTTTGGGTGCTTACGTGACTAACAGACCACAGGAAAATCAACAAGAAATGCAAGTGCTTCAGCATGCGACAAATTTAAGTGATAACTCAGACAGCAATGACACCACAAAGTCTGATCGCAACAGTCCAGTCAAAATCTTGTTCAGTTCAAAATGTTTCTCACCTTCAAGATGAGAATAAACCAAGACCCTCTACTTCTGGACTCTGTGGGAAGAAAGCCCCAACCCCTGAAGAACTGAGGCCATTGCATAAAGCTGGTCCCAGGAAGAGAAGTGGAATGAACAGGAGATAATGCTCCTCTGCCATTTTGAGTGACACGCCAGGGAAAAAGACACTGGAAAAGATATCAAAAGAAGCAAAGAAACAATCAGAGAAATCAAAACGTGTTCATGGTGACGAGGAAAGTTCAGATGAAGAGGACAGTCTCTGTTTGGTATGTATAGGTCCTTTTCCCAAAAGCAAACCACGAGAAGTATGGATACAGTGTAGAATGTCCAAGTTGTGAGCCCACAAAGCCTGCATTGATAGATTTGTTTTATACATGCCCCAACTGTGACTCAGATGATGATTTAGATTAAGTTCACCTCAGGTGTTAAGTATTCTGTGCAATTATTATCTGGAAGTGCAATTATTTTCAACTGAATGTATAATACCTAGTCAGTTTTTAATTTTATTTTATTAAAAAAGTTTCTTTCTTTACTGAGAAAAGATTTTTTAGTTTCTATGGAACTGAATATTCTTGAAATGAAACATTATGAATAATCGGTATCTAAATTTACTGTTACATATTCCTAATTTACTATTACTATTTGCTGTGCAAACTTACCCCGTACATGGGGCATGTTGGCACACGTGAAATGTTTTTTTTTTCTAAAGAATGTTGTGCTTTTGTTTCGAAACAAATTTTTTTTTTATTTCATGAAAAGTAAGAGAAAGATTGATATTTTTCACTGGAAGTATAAAATTACCAATATAGTTTGTTTGTTTTTTTTCATCACCAAAAATGTAAATAGTGTGCCAACTAACCCCAGTCTCCCCTAATACTGTCTATCTTTATTTATTTATTTATTTATTTAGAAATTTAAGCATACATACAGAGGTACAAAAAATACAGGTAAAAGCAGCATGCCAAAGCCACTTATATGCATAGCATTACGGGCTGGCTTAAAATTAACTTAAGATTAACTAAGCAATGATGAAATCAGTGATAAAACATTATTGTAAACAGATAACTATAAAGCACAAATGAGTATTACAAAGACAGGTCATATGGTTGCTTGCATTGCTGTTCATTCAGTAGAATGGAGTATTCTGTTAGGTAGTGTATTTAAAAAAATAATAAAGTTAGATTGGGTCCTAGGTTTAACATTTGTGTGATATAATTGTGAGTAACATATAGGATATACAATTTATAAGGTTTAGTTATTCAGTATTTATTTGGTTTTGGGTGAGTAAGTGATCTTTGAGAAGAGACTTGAATTTATAAACAGGTAGTGTTTCTTTTATATTTACAGGTAACGAATTCCAGATTTTAGGGCCTTTTATGTGCATTGAGTTTTTGCATAGCGTGAGATGGACATGAGGAACATCAAAGAGTGATCTGTGCCTTGTGTTATGGTCATGTGTTCTGTTGAGGTTGGCAAGGAGATGTTTGAGGGGAGGGTTAATATCAGAGTTAAGTGTTCTATGTATGTAATAGGTGCAATAATAAGTATGGATGTTTTGTATGGTGAGTAGGTTGAGTGTTTTGAATATTGGTGGAGTGTGTTGCCTGTAGTGAGAATTTGTTATCATTCTAACTGCAGCCTTTTGTTGGGTAATTAGTGGTCTGAGATGGTTAATTGTTGTTGAGCCCCATGCACAAATTCCATAGGTGAGATAGGGGTAAATAAGAGAGTGATAAAAGGGCCAGGAGGGCTGACTGTGGAACATAGTACCGTATCTTCGATAGTATGCCTACAGTCTTGGAAAGTTTCTTAGAAATTTGTTGTATATGTGTATGAAATTTGAGTCTATTATCGAGGTGGATTCCTAGGAATCTTCCCTCTGTTAGCTTTGTGATAGGTGATCCGTTTATTGTTACGTTAAGAGGTACATCTGTAGCTCTGTTACCAAACTGAATGAAGTAGGTTTTGTCAATGTTTAGTGTAAGTTTGTTAGTCCTCATCCAGGTAGATATTTTCTGTAATTCGGTGTTTATAGTATTGCCTAGCGTGACTGGGCTCGGGTGAGAGAAGACGTATGTAGTGTCATCTGCAAAAAGTGTGGGTTTGAGTAATTGCGAAGCATTTGGTAGGTCATTTATGTATAGGAGAAAGAGAAGAGGGCCAAAGACACTTCCCTGTGGGACACCAACTGTAATTGGTTGTGCGGAAGAGCTTGCCCCATTTGCGTACACATATTGGCTTCTGTTGCTGAGGTAAGACTTGAGGTAGTTGAGGGAGTGCCCTCTAATACCATAGTGTGACAATTTTACGTGGAGCAAGTCATGGTCAACTGCATCAAAAGCTTTACGTAAGTCAATGAAGATCCCCAGTGGGACTTCTTTTTCCTCTATTGCAGTGTATATATGTTCTAGCATGTGTATAATAGCATCATTAGTATTTTTATTAGGCCTGAATCCAAACTGGCAGGGGTTGAGAATGTTTTGGGAGATGAGGTAGGAGTAGATTCGTTTATGAATTAATTTTTCGAAGATTTTTGAGAGAGGGTGTAAATTGGATATTGGCCTATAGTTATTCAACTCTGTTTGGTCTCCTCCTTTATGGATCGGGGTGACCCTTGCTATTTTGAGAACTGTAGGGAAGGTGGAGGATTCAATGGATTTGTTAAAGAGTGTTGCAATGATTGGTGATAGTACTTGTGACGCTTTTTTGTATATAAAGGGTGGTAAGGTATTTAAATCTCCTGCCTTGTTTTTCAGTGCGTTGATAATAAGCGAGACTTCGTATGGGTTAGTCGGAAGTAGGAACAGTGTGTTCGGGTAGTTGCCAGTGAGGTAGTCATTTGGTGGGGTATCTGAGCTTGGGATTTTATTGGCAAGGTTTTGACCTATAGTGGAGAAGAAATCATTGAGTCTGTTTGCTGTTTCTGTTGGTGGGAGTTATGGTTCATCTGATTTTGCTAATTTTATTTCGCTATGTCGTGATATCTTTTTTGTTCCCAGAATTTCTGATAGGGTCTTCCAGGTCTTTTTTATATCACCTCGTAAGTTGGATAATCTGTTCTCATAATACAATTTTTTTCCCCTTCTTATCAGGCTGGTTAGGATTGACGAGTAACGTTTTGTTTGGTCTCTGGTTATGTGACCCATTCTGTACTGTTTTTCATATCGGTGTTTTGTATTTATGGATTTGAGAATGCTGGGTGTTAGCCAGGGACTGTTCAGTCTCTTAGCTGTCATCTGTTTAGTTTTTTTAGGGCAGTGCTTGTTATAAAGGTATTGGGTCTTTTTTTGAAAATTATTAAAACATTCGTCAATATCTGTATAGATTTCCAGCTCAGTGTGCCAGTCAATGTTTGTTACTGCTGTTGTGAAGTTATTAATGGCTGCCTCATTGTGAAGTCTGAAGGTGACTTTAGTAGTGTCTTGGGGTATTTTACCAAGAGTTGTTATGAGGAAAGTAGGGTAGTGGTCTGTGGTATTATCTGTAATTATGCTTGATTTTAAAGGGGATATGGTGTTGGTCCAGATGTGGTCAAGTAGGGAAACACTAGTCTCTGTAACTCTTGTAGGTTTTGTTACTGTTGGTAGCAACAAGCAGTTACTCATTGTGTTTGTGAATTCAGTAACGTGTGGGTCCTGGTCTTGCAGGAGATTTATATTGAAGTCACCTGAGAGTAGTAAGTGATCTTTGTTCATGCGTGCATCAGTTATCATACTTCCTAGGTTTTGACTAAATTGGCTAATGTTTGATTGTGGAACTCTGTAGATGTTTATCACTGTGAGAGGTTTTTGTAGGTATTTGGATTTGAATTTAGCTATTATATATTCCCCATGTTCATCCCTTGTGCAAGTATTAGTGATACATTCTAGTTGGTCTGAGTAGTATATAGCAGTGCCACCCCCTTGTTGGTCTGGTGTACAGTTGTGTATGGCTGTGTAACCAGGAATGGCATAGACATCTGTAGTATCAGGCTTTAGCCAGGTTTCAATTAGTGTAATGATGGACATATTGGCATGCAAGGAATTTAGTAATGCTAGGTCATCATAATGCTTGCTTAAAGATCTGATATTGTAGTTAAAGATAGTTATGTTGTTGTTAGCTCTGAGAAGTGCCTTTGATTGTTCTGCTGTGTAGTAATTACAGTAACTGTTTGAATCATTTAAGTCATTAAATAAGAGGTTGGTATCAGGATCAATGCTTGTAATCATAAGATTTGTAGTGAATCTATAGTTAGAATTAAGTAAAAAATAAAGTAAATATTCTAAAGCTAAAAAAAAATAGCACCTGAATTATTTAACAAATGTAAAAGTAATGCGCTAAGGTAGTTTTTTAAAGCTAAAATAAAGGAGACAATATAAAAGGGACTAAAATAATTTGTGGTGAACAAATAAAGTGATGATCAAATAATGGAGCTTGGGAATATGATAGTAGGTAGTACTTTAAAGGTAATTCTTTAAAGTTAGAATTATAATATAAAATTATAATATAAAAGGGACTAATATAAGTTGTGGTGAACAATAAAGTGGTAATCAAATAATTGCACTAAGGTCTAATATAATGACTTTTGTGGAGTCTATGTTTTGAGCTAGAATGAGCTATAGTACAACTAGATTTAATCTAATAATATAACAATACAAATTAAAAATAGCACCAGTCTCTCACTAGTAATTGCAATATGGTCTAATATAATGAATTTGGTATTGACTATAGTACAACTGAGCTTAATCTAATAATATAAAAAAGGCACAAGACTCTCAATTGTAATCGCACTAAGGTGTTATGTAAGTTGTTTACAAGAATTAGAGTATAACTAGATTTAAATTGACAAGATAAAATATGCAAGTTAAGGTAGCAAAAGAATAAAAAAAAGTAGAAAAAAAAATATATGAGGTAGTTGGTACTAGTTAGCAAAAGATAGTTAAGGGCCTTGAACAATAATATAATTGAAAAATACACTAATTGCACACACAATATAGTCACTAAGATATGAAAACAATCTTAGAGTAGGAATTATAATACAAACTTATAATATAAAAATACAAATTGAAATGGTACTTGCAATTGCACTAGAGTCTGGTATAGGTTGTTGACAAGATCAGGAGTATAACTAGATTTAAATTGACAAAATATAATTCACAATTAAAGTACCAAAAGAATAATAGTGAAAAAATAACAAGGGTAATGTCTTGGTTATAATATGATAGTAAGATGGTAGACAGGTACAAAGGTACACAGGTACAAAGGATAATATAAAGGTTGGAGTTGAATATACAAACTTGAAAATTTGGCAACAAAATGTTATGGGAAGTATAAAATAATGTTTAATGTACAAAAGTAAAATTGGCTGGTAGTAAATATGGTGTTTAATAAAATTTTAGTAAGTAATAATAATTACAAAAAAGTGAAAAAGTAATGTTTATTTCATTCAATATTGCACTGGAAGTTATACTAGAGGTTATATGGCAGCACAAGGTAATTAAGAGTAATCTAAGATAGTAAATGTGGTATTAAAACAGGTAAAGGTAATTAGACAAGTAATGGTTATTAAATGTCAAAAATGTTAAGAGTAAATTAAAATTATAGTAAAAATGATAATTATTAATTTTAGTATGTAATATCAATTGATAGTATTTAAAAAATATGAGGTAATAATATGGACAGAGAAAGTATCAATTCAGCTAATGTTTAAGCAAACAATAGTAAATAAGAAAATTACATAAGGTGACTTATGCTTACTAGTAAAATCACAAAATGAGGTAGTTGATTATTTAATTACTAAGAAATTGTACAATGAAATTTGAACAATAATGGAGCAAAACATACACTACACTACGTAGGCTTTTAGGTTGGACATTGTTTAGTTATTCTCTGTAAGATTAGTATCCCTGAGAAATCGTGATAGATCATTCTCGTTCGTTATTGTGTACAGTTGACCTACATTTGTTTTCCTAACAAGAATTTTCCCATCTCGTTTGAAGCATTGGTGTATTGTGTCATTATTCTCCCGCTTAAGTTTTCTGACTCTATAATAAAGGAGGTTCTGACGTTTTTTGGTAAGACACTCATTTATGTATACCTCTTTCTTTACTTTAATAGATGCAATAATTAAGTCTTTTTTCCTGTCATGTGAGTGGAATCTAAGCATAACACTTTTTCTACCATGGGATCCTAGTAACCTGGCTTCTTTTATTTCTGACTCTGGTACAATAACACTTGTTTGGTCCTTTATGATCTGCAGAGTAATTTCTTTACTGTTTGTTTGGTTCATATCACTGGGAAAAAGTGGACTGTTAACTATTACTGCGTCCGATAGTTTATCTTGTTCAGTTTTATCTTCTTGGAGAGCAAAGTAGTCACTGAACTGGTTATCTAAGTTGTTCTTCCATTCTTTTACTGCTTCTTCAACCTTTGTATTAAGAGATATTATTTGTTGGGTATGGCTATCTATGACTGTCTGGATGGTCTTGTCACAGTTAGTCATTCCTGGTGTTGATAACTTTTGTTCAAGACTGAGGATTTTGTTCTCGAGTTGTGTCATCCTGGTGTCTTGTTTTGTTAGCGTCTCTCGAAGATTCATATTTTCAATAACTAAGTTGGAGATGTATGTTCTTAGGGTATCTGGATCGTTGGTCATACCTGAGAGACTACTTGGTAGGTTGAATCCGGGGAAGAGAGGGGAGGATGGGCTGGTGGCAGCCATGTTTGTTGTTATTGTTGTGGTGTCGCCTTGAGCGGTGGTGAGTGGGGTGGTTGCTGGGCCGGCGTCCTCCTGACTACACTTGTTGAATAGTTGATTTTTCGGTGTTTTCTTGCTGGCCTTGGTGCTGTTTCCTCTTAGATTGCGCCTCATAATACTACAGGAATTGTTGTAGTTAAGAAGAAGTTGTAGTTATACAAAGCTTAGGGTTACGTTGTTCGGCTGGCAGCGGGGTGTTTCTTTCGGTTTGTGGGCAGTCTTCCTTTGATCTCTATTATTTTCGATTTGTAGGTTTCACTGTTGGTAATCTTTGGTCATTCTGGGTGCTACGTTGGGTAGTGCAGTTTTGCTTGTAACTAGGTCATCATAGGAGCATTGGTAGCTCTGATTGTTGGAGAAAAGTACGGAGCTTGGAAGTCGCTGCTGCCGCTGCCGCTAACCCGCTTTACATTCCTCAACAAGTGGACAATCAAGCACAGTGTTCAAGATAGTGGCCATAGGGCTGGCCACATACTTTGCATTTGTTTTGATCATATGTCTTCCCCAAACTGCCAAAAGTACTTGTAAAAAGCTTAAGCCTGGCCACTACAACTTCAGTCAGTTTGTTCACATTGCAAGTTGCTCCATGGTATAGTGGGATACAGATCTACTCAGGCTTCAAATTGCATTCTTATAACATTTATTGTCATTATTTATCTCTCCTAATATTATTCCTAATGCTAGATACATATATACCAAAGTTATATTCTACATTCTCTTTCAGGATACTCTTCTTGGCTAACATATCAACTTCATCATGAAGGAGTAATCCAGTGTGTGTGATGGGACCCATAGCAAGTGTGAAATACTCTTGATGTCTACAGTGATACAGTTCATGCAAATTATAAAGCTTAATTGTATGTTTTCACAACCCATTTAAATCAATGTGTATTTACTTCTAGACATTTGGTAAGATTCATAGTGAGTGTCTGGTTCATTTCTTGACATACTAATACCAAGTGCAGTCTCAATAATACTATCACTCATAGTAGAGATACCAAGCTCCTTCCTCATATTAAGAACCCAGGTATATTTGGGACAGCCAAGAATAATTCTGAGAGCTTCATTCTGCATTAATTCCAAAGGTCAGAGAGAACTTTACCTACCTAATATCAACATGGGAGCAACGCTTACAACGACGTTTCGTTCCAAGTCGGACCAAAATGTCGTCATAAGCTCCTCTCTTCTATGTGCAGGTTATTTGTGTATGCTTCTGAAATCTGTCAAACCTGCCTCTGCTGGCCTTAAATTCACTATCAGCACTGGTTCCAGGGGTTTCCTTTACAAGACGGCATGCAACTGCCTTGCCTTTTCACAAATGATTGTCTGAGAAACACTATCACCTGTCATAACTTTATCCTTGATCCACACCAGCAACAACTTCTCAATCTTAGTGACTGTCTGAGGTCTATTTTTGGTTAGCATATCAACACCTTTCACAACATTGGCTTCCTTATTTCTTTTCTCATCACCAGGAAGTTTCTCCCATACATCCAGAAAGTGTGACTATTATCGAAATTGACGATTTGCTAAACCATTTTCCCCCTAAGAAATAATGTAAATAAAATTAATCCGTTCCAGACACCCAGAAGTATTAAAATAAAAAAAATTCTTACATGAAATATAGATGTACATACACAAAACAATGAGACATGATGAATGAAACATTAACAGCATAACACTTACCTTTACTGGCAATTCTTCTTTGTGTATGGAAGACTGGAGGAGGAGAGAGATTGGATTGTTTACTGTTTGGAAGGGGAATCCTCTTCCATCAAGACTTCAGGTACCAAGTGCTTTCCTGGGGTTAATTCCCTTCTTTGATTTTTTATGTCCCGAGGACCAGCTTGAGAGTCACTGCACACCTGTGGCACTAAATACATGTCCAGAGAGCTCTGTTTCTGGCATCTCTTTAAAACTTCCCTAAAATGGGCCAAGACTTTGTCACTATACATGTTGCCAACATGGCTTGCAACAGCTTTGTTAGAGTGATGTTTCTCCATAAGTCTTTCCATCCTACTCCACATTTCAAAATATTTATTTTATTAACACATCGGCCGATTCCCACCAAGGCAAGGTGGCCCGGAAAAGAAAAACTTTCATCGTCATTCACTCCATCACTGTCTTGCCAGAGGGGTACTTTTCATTGTAAAACCAGTCAAAATCATCTCAATTTCTGTAATATGTCTTCCATTCTATTAAATGAGACCAGGAAAACTAGAATACAACAATACCATACGAAAATACAGTGCAAAGTCGCTGTTTTAATCCAAAAACACGGTCAAAGTTTTTTTTTTCTCATTATGCACTGTGTGCTGCAAGATTTTTTTTATACTGTGCACACTGACCACATAGACTCATTCTTTCATATGTAGGCCTACCACCTTTCTTCCTAACTAAACCTAACGAAACACCACTGCATCCCACTGAAACAGCTAACAAGATAAACGACTTCTTCTCAACCATACGATCTAATCTTGCCAGTAAAATCCCACGTACCAACGCCCATGCCGGGGACTATCTAGATGGGAATTTCCCCAATTCCTTCTATCTTGTACCAACTGAGCCCACCGAAGTCACTGAGATTATAAAGTCGCTTAAACCTTTCAGGGTCCGTCCCGTAGATCTACGGCTGGTCGGTGAGTGTCCAAACCGTAGATCTATGCCAAAACTCTAGCGCCGTCAAATTTAGCGCGAAAGCGCTCATAGGCCTACATATGAGAGAATGGGTCTGCGCCGTGGGTGTGCGCCGTAAACAAAAAATCTAGGCGCCTGCATAGCATTGTGGGAACCCCGGCTCAGTCACCCTTGTTCACCATGTCTCGTCGCAAGTCAGCTCTCACTCCCCGGAAAATTGGGACTCTCCTCTTCCTGTCTGATAGTTCTGACACTGATGGAAGTGGAAATGAAGACGAATTCTACGGCTTTGATAAGTTAGTGACCGAAAATAATGACCAGGATATCGATAATAGTGCAGAAAACCCCGACGATCCTCGACCTTCTACCTCTGGTGTGGGCACTCGTGACTCACGGTCGGGTGTTCCTAAACGTAAGAGAAAACTAATATTTTCCTGTGGCCTGGCCTCTGACTTCAGTAATGACGATGATTCTGACGTGGATTGTGATTTTATTGCGCTCAACGATCATTTGAGTAGTGATAGTGAGGAAACATATTCACCAGTGAAGCGTCGGTATGTTCGCCGCCGCATGCGCTCGGGTAATGTACCCTATGCTGTGCCCAGGGGACGGAGTTCAACCCGGAGTACATCCCGTGGCCCTACACCCGTTTTAGGTAGTGATAGTGAGGATGATGTGGCTACACTTGGCATGGATGGGCCACAGACATCAGTGGATGGTGTTAGTGGCACCGCCATGCGTGACTCGCTGTGCCACGCGGGAACCCACGCTGCTGACTCGTCAGTTCAAGGACAAAGCGGAGCGTCACCCACCAGCCCGCCACAACCACCCGTACAACCAGCCTATGATGTCCAGTATCCACCAGCAAACCGTATCTGGGATTGGCAGCAAAATCCCAATTTTGTTCCCAGCCCTCACCACTTTGATGACTCGCAAAGTGGAATTCTACCTACCTGTCCCCTTGGAACCACGGCCAATGAACTGGAATTCTTTGAATTATTCTTTGACCAGCCATTGATGGAAATTATTGTCAGGGAAAGTAATAAGTATTTTCAGTACACCATGGCAAATACGATCTTATCACCACAGTCAAGACTACACAGGTGGAAAGAGACGACTGTTGCAGAAATGTATTTGCTTTTTGCAACAATAATGCTTATGCCTCACGTCTATAAGCATAATATAAAAGCATACTGGTCCACAGATCGGCTAATTTGTACCCCATCCTTCAGTGAAATAATACCAGTGAACAGGTTTATCTTACTGTTACGTATGTTGCACTTCTCTGACAAAACCAGGCCTGACAGAAGTGACAGGTTATACAAGATTAGAAATGTTTTCATGTATCTCAAACAAAAGTTCAGGATATACTTTTATCCATTCAAGAATCTTGTAATTGACGAGTCTTTGATTTTGTTCAAAGGTAGACTGTCATTCAAGCAGTATATACCGAGCAAGAGGAACCGCTTTGGTATAAAATTGTTTGTACTCTGTGATTGTGACAGTGGCCTGGTGTTGGATATTGTTGTATACACGGGTAGTAAAATATTGAAAGATACCAAGATGTTATTGGGTATATCAGGTGACATAGTGAGAAACATGATGGCACCTTATCTTGGTAAGGGCCATACATTATATACCGATAACTGGTACACAAGCCCATTACTCAGTGATTTCATGCGAGTGAACAAGACAGATGTGTGTGGCACAGTGCGTTCTAATCGTAAACATATGCCCAGGCTCAACGCAGGTGTTCGTGGTGATGACGTGCAGGTGTTTACTGCCAATGACATCATGGCATTACGGTGGCATCACAAACGAGATGTCACATTGTTGACAACCATTCACCGTAATGAAATGCAAGACAGTGGCAAAGTTGATCGAGTGACTAATGAACGTATTCGAAAACCAGTGACAGTGATTGATTATACACAAAACATGCGCTTGGTTGACAAGTGTGACATGCAGATTGGTTTTGTTGACTGTGTTCGTAAGAGTTACAAGTGGTACATGAAACTTTTCTTCCATCTCATGGACATTTCAATGCTGAATGCATATAATATGTACCAAATAAAGACTGGTAACAGACCACCGTATGGTGAATTTTGTTTGTCTGTTGTCAGACAACTCATAATGAAGTACCAGGTAACAACACCTGCAATACAACATGGTCCTCGAATTCATCACAATATACCCAAGCGTTTGAGAAGAGAAGGTGATCATTTCATAATACAGCTTCCTTCAACTCAAAAGAAATTTGCTCAGAAGAGATGCATTGTCTGTGCACAAACAAAACGACGGCAACAAAGACGCAAAGACACTCGGTTTATGTGTGAGGAATGTAAGGTGCCTCTGTGCATGGTGCCTTGTTTCAAGGAGTTCCACAAGCTCCAGCAGTTCTAAAACCATGTCCAGTGATTGTAAATATGTAAATATATGATAGAACATTAGTATTATACAATATTTGTGCATGTTTATTGTAATAAACAACAGTGGTAAACAATAATATGATAATAACTTTAGTGCGGTTATTGTGTTCAATACAGTGAGTTTATATATATACATTATATACAGTATTGGTCTCTCAGGCCCCAAATGTTAGTAGGAATAGAAAAAAATTGGAAAAGAAAAGAAAAAACAACTAAAACAACAAAATAATATAATACGCGTATGTGGAATTCGTCGATGTTGCCGCCACCACATCATTTTCTACAAACTTCTTGGCACTGTATCTCGGTAAGTACTGATCATATTCTAATTTTTTTTGTTTTATTACCTTCACAAAAATATGCTCTTTAATTCTGTAAGAAAAAAATAATTTTTTTTTTTTTTTCAAAATTTCTTGGACGCTGGTGCGTGACTTCAGATTTTGGCCTTGGACCCTGAAAGGGTTAAAAATAACTCAGGGAACCTGTCTCATGTCCCACCATTATTGTACAAGCGAGCGGCCCATGTCCTTTCGCATGCTATTTCATTACTTTTTAACAAGTCACTAGAAACTAGCACCTTCCCGAAACTACTCAAGACAGCAAGAGTTACACCAATACATAAAGGTGGTGACCCTACAGATGTAAACAACTCTAGGCCAATATGAAACTTATCACTGCTATCTAAAATCTTCGAGAAACTCATGCACAGGAGACTGTATTCATTTACAACGGCACAAAACATACTCAACCCCTGCCAATTTGGTTTCAGGAAAAATAAAAGAACTAATGATGCAATTGTAAAAATGCTAGATCTGCTTTACACAGCACTGGAAAACAAGGAATATCCACTAGGAATTTTTATTGACCTTAGAAAAGCTTTTGACACAGTAGACCACAGCATCCTACTCCACAAACTTCACCATTATGGTATAAGTGGCCATGCGTTTGCATATTTCAAATCCTACCTTACTAATAGGTATCAGTATGTCACCATTAAAGACGCAGCATCATCAACAGGGCCACTTGATACTGGAGTTCCACAGGGAAGTGTCCTTGGACCACTGCTCTTCCTCATTTACATCAATGATCTTCCAAACGTATCCCAACACCTGAAACCCATTCTCTTTGCTGATGACATGACTTATGTCATCTCTCACCCTAATCTTGCCACCCTCAACACCATTGTTAATGAGGAGCTGCTCAAAATATCAACTTGGATGACAGCCAATAAACTTACACTTAATACTGACAAAACCTACTATATTATGTTTGGTAGCAGAGCAGGTGCTGCACAACTAAACATTAAGATTGACAGCACTCTAATTGCCAGACATAATGAGGGCAAATTCCTATGCCTATACCTCAACAACCTGAATTTCAGCACCCATATTCAACAAATATCAAAAAAAGTATCCAAAACAGTTGGGATCCTCTCTAAGATATGATACTACATGCCGCAAAATGCCCTTCTCACCCTATACCTTTCACTCATTTATCCATACCTCACCTAGGCAATTTGTGCTTGGGGATCAACTGCAGCAATACACCTAAAGCCAATAATAACTCAACAAAAAGCTGCAGTAAGAATAATCACTAAATCCCATCCCTGGCAACAGCCCCCCCCCCACTCTTCATAGATCTAAACTTACTCCCTGTTCAGAACATCCACACTTACTACTGTGCAATCTACATATACAGGACCTTAAATCCCAATATTAACCTTGACCTAAAGTGCTTTCTTGATAGTTGTGAGATGACCCACAAGCATAACACCAGACACAAACATCTCTACGACATTCCCCGTGTCCGACTAAATCTATACAAAAATTCAATGTATGTCAAAGGCCCTAAAATCTGGAACACCCTACCTGAAAACTCTAGAACTGCAGACACATTCATCACCTTCAAAACTACCGTTAGAAAACATCTTATCTCCCTGATACACCCCGTCAACTAACTACATAAAAACCACCTGGTGGTTCACACACTCACTCGCTCACCCATTTGACTATAAGCACAGAAATATGTATCTTATCTTAAAATAATGATTCCTAACTAGTCACAAGTTTGCCTGTGATACTCCAATATAGAAACTATGTATTGTGCCAAAACAAAAGCATTCACATTGCTAAACTCTCAAACTAGTATTTAGTCACTTAGTATTTAGTCAACATACCCCACAATTTGTAATAATTTAGGGTTAAGAATTAATCTAAGTTTGTCCGAAAGGCCTAGCCTTGCTAGGTATTCTGGTGGCCCCCTCTGCAATTAGTATTTTATTACATGTAACCCACACAATAACCAAAATCTGTAAACACCGCATTGTAATCCTTATAGAGAATAAACTTTGATTTGATTTGATTTGAAGGCGCTAGAATTTATGAATACTAGTATGTCAAGGACCCTGGCATGTAAGCCGCACTAGTACCCTTGTACAGTATAATATTAATTATACCATAGATGTACAGTAAATTATTAATTATAAGTGAATCTAATTTATATAAGACAAAAGATATATTCATATACAGTGGAACCTCTACTTACAAGTTTAATCCGTTCCATGACCTTGCTCGCAACTGGATCTGCTCGTTTGCAGAGTCAATTTTCCTCATTTAAATTGTTGAAATGGAATTAATTTGTTCCAGTGTAATTCCGGGCACGAGAAAATCCTTTAATAATTTCCCTAAAATCAACTCTATAGCTTATTTATGTATCACAACTCATGTAATATGACATAAGAAACAATATTAATAACATAGAAACATGATATATACACTAGAATGAATAAATGTCATTAGGTATGTGGCTAGTGGTGGTGAGAGCAGCCATTGTTGTTGGGGTTTATAGGGCCACCACAGCAGCCACTGCTGCTTAATGTTGTCTGTCACTGCTGCTTCATGTTGTCTGTCACTCCTGCTTCATGTTGCCTGTCACTGGTGCTCCATGTTGCCTGTCACTGCTGCTTCATGTTGCCTGTCACTGCTGCTTCATGTTGTCTGCCACTCCTGCTTCATGTTGTCTGCCACTCCTGCTTCATGTTGTCTGCCACTGCTACCTCATGTTGTCTGCCACTGCTACCTCATGTTGTCTGCCACTGCTACCTCATGATGTCTGCCACTGCTCCTTCATGTTGTCTGCCACTGCTACCTCATGATGTCTGCCACTGTTGCTTCATGTCTGCCACTGCTGCTTCATGTTGTCTACCACTGCTACCTCATGATGTCTACCACTGATGTCGCCAAAGAATCGAACATTTCTGCTATTTTGAGCTCAAATTCAAGGTACTTTTCATCGTGAAACCAATTAAAATCGTATTTATTTTTTTAGTATATCTTCCATTCTTTCACATGAGACCAAATAAAACGAGAATACAACCATAAAAACCATAAGCAAATACATACAGTGGAACCTCTACTTGCGAGTTTAATCTGTTCCATGACCTTGCTCGCAACTGGATTTGCTTGTTTGCAGAGTCAATTTTCCTCATTTAAATTAATTGAAATCCAATTAATCCGTTCCAGTGGAATTCTGTACTTCAATAATTTCGCTAATATCAACTTTACGGCTTATTTATCTATCTCACTTCATCTAATATGACATAACAAACAATATAAATAACCAAAAAAAAAAAAAAAAGGCACAATACCGTGACTGGAACGATACACAAATAACCCGCACATAAAAGAGAGAAGCTTACGACGACGTCTCAGTCCGACTTGGACCATTCATAAAGTCACCTAACCAGAAGTGGAGCAGGATGGCTATATATAGGCAGGAAGAGGTGGTAGTGGTAGTGGTAGTGGTGGTGGTAGTAGTAGTAGTACTATTAGTAGTACTAGTAGTAGTACTAGTAGTACTAGTAGTACTAGTACTAGTAGTACTACTAGTACTAGTAGTACTAGTAGTACTAGTAGTAGTAGTAGTAGTAGTAGTACTAGTAGTACTAGTAGTAGTAGTAGTAGTAGTAGTAGTAGTAGTAGTAGTAGAATGGTATATAATACCGACAAGATGAAAGTAAGACACATGCGCAACCCCCGAGCATCCCCATCGTAGAAGTTTCGCCATCCAGCCAGCCACTGGATGGCGAAACGTCCACAACAAAGACACCCAGACGCCATACATGTGTCTTAATTTCATCAGTAGTAGTAGTAGTAGTAGAAGAGGTAGTAGTAGTAGTAGTGGTAGTGGTAGAAGTGGGGAATAAGGAGGACGAGCCAGTCAAATACAAAGGAAGGAGAGCACTGCAAGAGAGCTAGGTGCCCACAGAGGGAGAGCAAGCGCACAGAGGTGCGTGAAAGGGGAGGTGGTGAAATAAATGAAGAAGGAACAGAAACACGAGACAGAAGAAAGACAACCCAGAGGAGAAAGAGGAAAGGGGAAGAGGGAGAAGAAAAAAAAAGAAAAAGAAAAAATGAGGAGTCAGGTTAAGTCACGGGTGTTCTGAAGTTTGGAGCATTTTACAATGTAGTGGGAGAGGAAGGCATCTACAGAGACGAAGCCAGGGCTAAGATTCATACAAGGAAAGTTGTGTATTAGAGAGGATTCAACTAGACAGCGACTGTTGGAGTTGGAAGTAGGGAAGACAGTTTTAGCAGAAGACCAGTCAAGAGGATGGCTATGATCTCTGACGTGACAGAAAAGAGCATTGTTAGTGTCGGCAAGCCTAACACTATTTTTGTGCTCCCTAAGTCTGTCAGAAAGAGATCAACCAGTTTCTCCGAAGTATTGAAGAGGACAGGAGGAGCAAGAAATAGAGTAGACACCAGGAACATCTGTAGAGGGAGGAGAGGTATGAACGAGATTAGTGCGAAGAGTGTTAGTCTGGCGGAAGGTAAGCTTGATGTCTAAGGGAGGGAGAGAATTGTTGAGATTAGAAAGACCGGAAATGTAGGGAAGGCAGAGGATAGAAGAGTTCCCAGGAGTAGAGAGTTTGGGAGAGAAGAAATTACGTTTAGCACGTGAGAGGGCCGAGTCTATGAAATGGGAAGGGTAGCCAAGACAGGAAAACGAATAATGAAGAGTGGAAATTTTTGCTGGAAGGAACTGAGGATCACAGATGCGGAGGGCACGGAGAAAGAGGGAGATAAGAACACAAAGTGTTCTTATCTGCTGTTCCCTTGGGACGTGTATTTTCGCCATCAATTCTTTACATTTCTGCAACACAATGCCTCGTAAGAAGACAATTCGCTCATTAAACATCAGCAAGAAGTTGAGAAAGAGGATGCTGCACATGCGAATGGGAAAAATAAAAAAAGCAGCAGCAGAGGCAGCAGCAGCAGCAGTAGCTGATGCCATGACGCCACCACTACCCTCAGACTCCTCAGAAAACGAAGATTTCTTGTCAGCTGGTGAACTTCTAAATATTTCTCCAGTGAAGTCATGTACTAAGTAAGCAAGTCAAGGGAAAAAGGAAGAGTGTGGTCAGGAAGTCCAGGGCCATTCCAGATGTGGCCAGCATGTCCAGGGCCACTGTAGATGTGGCCAGCACATCCAGGGCCACTCCAGATGTGGCCAGCACATCCAGGGCCACTCCAGATGTGGCCAGCATGTCCAGGGCCACACCAGCTGTGGCCACTTCAAGTCGCAAACCAACAGCATCGAGAAAGTGGAAACGAAGTGACATATCTGTAGCCACCACCACTGTGGCCACATTGATCAAGCCTACAGCTATATATACATCTGTCGTCACCACACACACAGTATACTTTACGGCCAGATTCAAAGGTCTTGCCAAATCTTGTACCTTTTGTATTTTGAGTTTACAGTCTTGTTAAGACAAAGATGTAAATGTTATTGAAGTCTTAATTACAGGAAGAATAATTAAACTTCCTTATTAATGTGATATTTCCATGATTTTGAACTAAATGTATATGGTAAATTTATTGTACAAAGTATTAAGTTACATTAACTACAAAGAGAAGATAAAGTATTGTATTTAAATACTTTAATAAATTTGAATATAAGGTTTGATTCTCAGAGCCCACCTGAGGATCCGGGTGTTCTTTGATTTCATACAATTAATATAAATTAAAGGATTGTGATCAGAAAATACCATAATTTTATGGGGGGAGGATCCCAGATAAATTTCAAAATATTCCAAAGATATTACTAGGGCAAGAGCTTCTTTCTCTACAGTGGCTTAATTCTTTTGGTGACGTTTCAACTTTGAAGAAAAATAAGATATAGGATGCAAAATATCAGTACAGGGGGATTTCTGAAGTAACACCACCCCCACAGCATAACCGCTGGCATCGATGTGTAAATAGAAGGGTTGATTAAAGTCAGGACTTTTCAATACGGGTGACGAAGGAAGCAACCACTTCAACCGATTAAAAGCTATCTCACAATCTTTCGTCCAGCAAAACTTCATCTTACTACTGGTTAACTCAGTAAGAGAAGATACAACCTGAGAAAAATTAGGACAGAAATGTTGATAATAACCAGTCATTCCAAGGAACCTCTGTATAGGCTTTCTATCTTGAGGGATAGGAAACTCGGCAATGGCCCTAACTTTTGCATCAACAGGACGTACCTCACCCTGACCTATACAAAAACCGAGGTATTTCATCTTGGCTTGTCCAAACTGACACTTGGCTAAATTTATGGTGAAGTTGTACTTTTCTAACTTCTTAAATAAGGTTTCCAGGCGAATTAAAAGTTGCTCCCACTCATTGCTATATATAACAAGATCATCTAGATATGCATCCACTCCTTCTAAATCATTGGTCAGCAGGTTCATCAGGCGCTGAAAGGTAGAGGCCGCGTTACACAACCCGAAGGGCATAACACGATAATTATTTAACTATTGTAAGAGAATATGTTCATCACTTAATATTATAGCGCGAAAGTCCCCGTTTATAGCTAAAATAGAGACTTTCAGCGTTATATTATTATCTGTTAATATATGAAAAATACCATGGTATTATCACTATTTTGTTATTATAGCTATTTTGTTGTTATCACTATTTTGGTATTATCACTATTTTGTTATTATTATCTCTATTATTTTATTATTGTTAGGTAGGATTTCTTGTGTATATAGAGTTTAAGTCTCGGAACTATCCGGTGAATTGTTCAACTGTTTATGTCCGGCTGGCTGACGTTGGGTCAGCTGATCCAACCTGACGACACGTCAACAGACTGGCAAGTAGTCAGTCCGCTCCCTGCTCTAGCCCTGACAACTGATCGTATATTGGCTCTTACGGTGCACAGTTTGAATGGTTTTGAGAATTGGACTCTAGAGCTGACTCAGTTTGTTCCTAATTGCTCTGAAAGATTCTTTTGATATTTATATTCTTGGTCAGTTCAGTAATCCATAAAGATACTTTATGGCCAGATTCAAAGGTCTTGCCAAATCTTGTACCTTTTGTATTTTGAGTTTACAGTCTTGTTAAGACAAAGACGTAAATGTTATTGAAGTCTTAATTACAGGAAGAATAATTAAACTTCCTTATTAATGTGACATTTCCATGATTTTGAACTAAATGTATATGGTAAATTTATTGTACAAAGTATTAAGTTACATTAACTACAAAGAGAAGATAAAGTATTGTATATAAATACTTTACTAAATTTGAATATTATTCTATGGAGTTTCCCAGTTGAAATTATTTCCCCTAGACTCTAAAATACCTTTAAATAACTTGGATCCAAAAATCTTGTTGCATAAGAAATAAATGGTAACAGGCCACATTCTGAAGTTCTTTAAAAAATTTTCTTATTCGCAACAAATGGGATACCCGTCCGGGAGCTCTGTTGTTCTAAGACATTGATCAAAAAGAACAATATTAAAGTTATATACTGGGAATTTATCTAGTTAATTTCAAAATATTGATCATGGAAGATCACATTAACCCTTTGACTGTTTCCGACGTATAAATACGTCTTACGAGCCAATGTTTCTGACGTATTTATACACACAAATTCTAGCAGCTTCAAATCAAGCGCCAAAGGCCTGGTAGGCCTACACGAGAGAGAATGGGTCTCAGTGGTCGGTGTGCAACCTGTGAAAAAAATCTGGGACCCAGCGGTGCATTGTGGGAACGCCATGTTGTCAGTCCATTTTCACCATGCCTCTCGGTAAGAAGTTCCTCACTCCTCGGCAGATTGGAGGTCTATTGTTCCCAAGTGATAGAAACAACAGCGATGAAAATGTCAGTGACAGTGAATTCCAGGGTTCTGAAGTGAGTGTTACCGGAAAAAGTGCCCAGGATAACGTAATTAGTGATGAAAACCCAGATGACCCACAACCTTCCACCTCTGGTGCTGTGCCGGCTTGTTCACGTTCACGTTCGCCTGTACCAGGATGAAAGAGGAAACTACAGTGGACCCCCGCATACCGTCGCCATCACATAACGTACAATTCGCATACCGCTCGCTTTTATCGCAAAAATTTTGCCTCGCATACCGCTCAAAAACCCGCTCTCCGCTCTTCGTCCGAGACGCGTCCAATGTGCGCCCTTAGCCAGCCTCACATGTGCCGCCCGTGGCATTGTTTACCAGCCAGCCTCCGTGGTAACATCCAAGCATACAATCGGAACATTTCATATTATTACAGTGTTTTTGGTGATTTTATCTGCCAAATAAGTGACCATGGGCCCCAATAAAGCTTCTAGTGCCAACCCTACAGCAATAAGGGCGAGAATTACTATAGAGATGAAGAAAGAGATCATTGATAAGTATGAAAGTGGAGTGCGTGTCGCCGACCTGGCCAGGTTGTACAAGAAACCCAAATCAACCATCGCTACTATTGTGGGCAACAAAAAGGCAATCAAGGAAGCTGTTCTTGTCAAAGGTTTAACTGTGTTTTAGAAACAGAGATCGCAAGTGATGGAAGATGTTGAGAGACTCTTATTGGTGTGGATAAATGAAAAACAGCTAGCAGGAGATAGCGTCTCTCAAGAGATCATAAGCGAAAAGGCTAGGAAGTTGCATGAGGATTTAATTAAAAAAATGCCTGCAACTAGTGATGATGTGAGTGAATTTAAGACCAGCAAAGGTTGGTTTGAGAGATTTAAGAAGCGTAGTGGCATACATAGTGTGATAAGGCATGGTGAGGCTGCCAGTTCGGACCACAAAGCAGCTGAAAAATATGTGCAGGAATTCAAGGAGTACATAGACAGTGAAGGACTGAAACCTGAACAAGTGTTTAATTGTGATGAAACAGGCCTGTTTTGGAAGAAAATGCCAAGCAGGACCTACATTACTCAGGAGGAAAAGACACTCCCAGGACATAAGCCTATGAAAGACAGGCTTACTTTGCTGATGTGTTCCAATGCTACTGGTGATTGCAAAGTGAAGCCTTTATTAGTGTATCACTCTGAAACTCCCAGACCGTTCAGGCAAAAGAATGTCCTCAAGGAGAATTTGTGTGTGCTGTGTAGGGCAAACAGTAAGGCATGGGTCACTAGGGACTTTTTCTATGACTGGTTACACCATGCATTTGCCTCCAATGTGAAAGATTACCTAACTGAGAAGAAATTAGAACTTAAGTGCCTCCTGGTGTTAGACAATGCCCCTGGTCATCCTACAGACGTGGCAGAGCGACTTTATGGGGACATGAAATTCATTAAGGTGAAGTTTTTGCCTCCTAATACCACTCCTCTCCTGCAGCCCATGGACCAGCAGGTTATTGCAAACTTCAAAAAACTGTACACAAAAGCTCTGTTTGAAAGGTGCTTTGTAGTGACCTCAGAAACTCAACTGACTCTAAGAGAGTTTTGGAGAGAGCACTTTAATATCCTCAATTGTGTAAACCTTATAGGTAAGGCTTGGGAGGGAGTGACTAAGAAGACCTTGAACTCTGCTTGGAAGAAACTGTGGCCAGAATGTGTAGACAAAAGGGATTTTGAAGGGTTTGAGGCTAATCCTGAGAGGATTATGCCAGTTGAGGAATCCATTGTGGCATTGGGAAAGTCCTTGGGGTTGGAGGTTAGTGGGGAGGATGTGGAAGAGTTGGTGGAGGAGGACAATGAAGAACTAACCACTGATGAGCTGATAGACCAACTTCAATAGCAAAAGGCCAGACCTGAGGAAACTGGTTCAGAGGAGGGGAGAGAGAAATTGAAGAAGTTGCCTACTACAAAGATTAAGGAAATCTGTGCAAAGTGGCTTGAAGTGCAAACCTTCATGGATGAAAATCACCCTCACACAGCTATTGCAAGCCGTGTTGGCAACCTGTACACTGACAATGTTGTGAAACACTTTAGGGAAGTCATAAAGGAACGAGAGGTACAGGCCACTATGGACAGATATGTTGTGCGAAAGAAGTCCAGTGACTCTGAAGCTGGTCCTAGTGGCATTAAAAGAAGAAGGGAAGTAACCCCAGAAAAGGACTCGACACCTCAAGTCTTAATGGAAGGGGATTCCCCTTCTAAACACTAACACTCTCTCTCCCCTCCTCCCATCCCATCAATCATCACCAGATCTTCAATAAAAGTAAGTGTCATGTAATTGTGCATGCCTTTTTCAGTTTGTGTGTATTAAAATTAACATTTCATGTGGTAAATTTTTTTTTTTTCATACTTTTGGGTGTCTTGCACGGATTAATTTGATTTCCATTATTTCTTATGGGGAAAATTCATTCGCATACCGATCATTTCGCATAACAATGAGCCCTCTTGCACGGATTAAAGTCGCTATGCGGGGGTCCACTGTATCTGGTCGTGTACAACACCCAGATGATAGCAGTGAAAGTGATAGTGATTTCAAGGTCATTGAAAGCAGTTCTAGTGACAGTGAGAGTGAATATTCCCCAGTGAAGCGGCAGTATGTACGACGTAGCATGCAGTCTGGTAGTGTTTCATATGTTGTTCCAAGGGGAAGGAGAAACTCTGGGAGCACATCGCGTGGCCCTACACCACGACCTGATAGTGAAGATGACGATATTGTAACGATGGGTATGAATGATGAGAGTGAGGGAGGAGGCAGTGGTGGTGATAGTGAGGGTGGCACGGCCCATGTGGCACCATCAGCGGGCCACGCTACTACCCACGCTGCTGACTCAGCACAACAACCAGCCTCACCCTACCCCACACTCCCACAACCTGCACCACCACAACCTGCACAACCACAACCTGGACAACCACAACCTGCACAACCACAACCTGCACAACCACAACCTGCACAACCACAACCACGGTACAATATCCAGACCCCACCAGCAGACCGCATCTGGGATTGGCAGGACGGTGACGAGTTTGTTCCCAGTCCCCATGACTTTGACGAAACACAAAGTGGAATAAAGCCATCTTGTCCACTTGGGAACAATGCCAGTGAACTGGACTGCTTTGAGTTATTCTTTGATGAACCCCTGATGGACATCATTGTCGGGGAAACAAACACATACTGTGATTACACCATGGCAAATACAATTCTCTCACCAAAATCATGGCTACACAAGTGGAAGGAGACAACTGTGGCAGAGATGTACCTGTTTTTTGCCACAATAATGCTTATGCCACATGTGTATAAGCACACTGTCACCACATACTGGGCAACAGAACGCCTGATTTCAACTCCAGGTTTTAGTGACATTATAGGTGTCAATCGTTTCCTGATACTGTTACGTATGTTACACTTTTCAGACAAAACCAGGCCTGACAGAAGCGACAGGTTATATAAGATCAGAAATGTGTTATGTACATGAAACAAAAGTGCTGCATGTATTTTTATCCCTTCAGGAAGCTTGTTATTGATGAGTCCTTGATTTTATTCAAAGGAAGACTCTCATTCAAGCAATATATACCAAGCAAGAGGAAACGCTTTGGTATAAAGCTATTTGTACTGTGTGATTGCAGAAGTGGTCTAGGTTTGGATATCATTGTGTACACTGGCAGTAATACTTTGAGAGATACCATGAAGTTATTGGGTATCTCTGGTGATGTGGTTCGAACAATGATGGAACCATATCTTGGTAAGGGGCATATGTTATTTACTGATAACTGGTACACAAGCCCCTTACTCAGTGATTTCTTGCGAGTGAATTTGACAGACGTGTGTGGCACAGTGCATGGTAATCGTAAACATATGCCAAGGTTCGACGCTGGCACTCGCAGAGGTGAGGTGCAAGCCTTTGCTGCCAATGACATCATGGCATTTCGGTGGCATGACAAATGTGATGTCACATTGTTGACATCAGTTCACAGAAACGAAATGGTACCCAGTGACAGGGACAACAGAGAGACCAATGAACCCATTCTAAAGCCTGCAGCTGTCATGGACTACAACCTCAATATGCGCTTAGTGGACAAATGTGACATGCAGATTGGGTTTGCAGACTGTGTACGCAAGAGTTATAATTGGTATATAAAACTTTTTTTTCATCTTGTTGATATCTCTATGCTAAATGCTTATAACATGTACAAGTTGAAGACCAACAAAACACCAAAATATGGTGAATTTTGCCTGTCAGTAATCAGACAAATAATTGCAAAGTACCAAGGAGCAACTCCTGCAATAGACCAGCGCCCACAGACGTCATCTCGTTTGAGGCCTGGTGATCACTACCCCATACAACTGCCTCCTACTACTGCCAAGAAAAATGCTCAGAAGAGGTGTTATGTATGTATGCATACCACAAAACGCCCACAAACACGCAGAGACACTCGTTTTATGTGTGAGGAGTGTGAAGTGCCCCTCTGCATATACCCATGTTTCAAAGAGTTCCACAAGCTGCAGCAGTTCTAGGAACGTGGTTAGTGACTGTACATATGTATATATATTATGGAACAATAGTAATAAACATTGTTTTGTATTGTTTGTTTGTGTAAACAAAGTGTATACACAAACTAATAGTGATAAAGTTTGTTGTGTTGTAAACAATGAGTGTATATTTGAAGAATGCACCTTACATTGGTCTCACAGGCCACATAAGTTACCTGGAACAGAAAAATATTGAAAAATGCAAGAAACCTTTGAATTAGAGTAAATAAAAGAATACCGGGTGGGCGGCAGTCGCTGCTGTTGCCGTACGCACGTCAATTTCTGCAAACTTTGCGGCTCTATATCTCGGTAAGTACTGATGGCAAAATTTTTTTTTAGGCTTAAAACACTAGTAAAAATATTCCTAACATTTTCATAAGAAAAAATAATTTTTTTTTTTTCGAATATTTGGCGACATAGAATGACAGTTTCAGAGAGGGGCCTGAAACAGTCAAAGGGTTAAAGAGTTATTTGAAGATTTAACACTGTCAAAGCTGGACTCCTTGAAACTTCAAACGTGCTGGCAGATAGCCCGTAAATTGGGAGTACCACACGATAGATATTACACAGCCAATACCGTAAGGGCAATAATTAGAAACAAATTGTTTCCAGGGGCCTCTAACCATCATGTAGCAGGAGATTCTGACTCTGAAAGTTTAGATTCTCAAGTAAGCTACCAGTCGAGATTCGAAGTATTAGAAGAACAATTTCAAAGAATTGATCTTGAAATTGAATCAGATAGATTAGGTCCTGCTTTGGCCTCTAGTAAAGTAGATGAAGTATTGCAGGGTGCAGCCGCTGTTCGGCATTCGCCGCTACTGAAGGAATTCCTATTAATGGTCAGCCTGCCCCTCACCAAGGTGCACGTCAAAAGGAATATCCACATACCGCCAGTTCAATTCCCTCATTCTCGATACCATCGGGGCATATTTCTCAAAGTCAGTTTGAGAAATTAGAGAGATTATTTATATTACAGACTGCTCAAATTGAGGCTCAGCGTAAATTAAATGAAGAAGACTTTCAAAGGGAAACGCTCCGCTATATAAGACAACAACAACAAGGTAATGTGAGTGAAAGATGTACTGAATCCTCAAATGATTCTTTCAATATACAAAAAGCTGCATCTATGGTTCCAAGGTTTAATGACAGAGATTTAGATACTTATTTTGAAGTCTTTGAGAATCAAGCACGTGCTATGCGCTGGCCCCAACAACACTGGGCACCCTTATTACATACTTCGTTGACTGGTAAAGCTCAAAGTTGTACGGCTATGTTACCTTTTGAGAAATACGTGGATTATGATTCCGTTAAGAAGGCTATCCTAGAGGCTTATGATCTCCTCCCAGTAAGTTATCAAAAAACCTTTAGAGCATTAAAACGCCAGCCAACTCAGTCGTATGTAGATTTTGCACGTGAAAAGAAAATCGCTTTTGAGAGATGGTGTAGAGCTTCTAACTATAAATCTATGGAAAGTCTTTCCCAATTGATCCTGCATGAGGATTTCTCTAATAATTTACCAGAAGACTTGCATAGGTATTTGATTAGTTGCCCCATAGTAAATATACTAGAAACAGCCTCGCTCGCTGATAATTATGAAATATCTCAACAATTGATTGGCGAAACAAAAAGTAAGGAAACAGTGACTAGATATGCCCCTAAGAAAGGACGATCCAATCTTACAGAGATGCGCCACATACAGAATCCTTGCCCGACCTCCTATGATGCCTCCACGCCCATTAATAATAAATTTAGATCTAACTCTAGGAAAAGTTCAAAACCACTAAGGCATAACAGTGAGTTGAACTGCACTTATTGTAATAAGAATGGGCATTTAAGGAAACACTGTTATTGGCTAGAGAGGGATACCAGGAACGAGCGACTTCGTTTCCCAACTCAGGTAGTATCTTCATCGACAACTCAAAAGAAACTGAACCCTAGTACCGAACAAGGTTCACAAGAACGAATCAGTAGTCATTCTAGATGACTCAATACTAGAGCTGTTTCAGAAAAAGATATTCACTCAGCTATGAGTCCCTACTTTGCTAAAGTGAAAGTTGGAATAGACAAGACTCAATTAGTTGAAATTAATTCCTTCCGTGATACTGGAAGTTATTTAACATTGTTGAAGCAGGACATACTTCCCGTAAGTGATATGACTCGCACAAAGCTAGATGTCTTATTAGAAGCCTATGGAGGCGCCATTATAAGAGTGCCTCTTTACAGGATATACATCCAAACACCAACCTATACTGGCTTTGTGTCGGTAGGTATATCCAGTGAAACTTTTCCTATTCAGGGCGTTGACTTACTCATAGGCAATGATCTAGACTATCCGAGTATAAGCCGAGAGCCTCTAGTTATTGATAATTCTACTGACATTAACTATGCCATAGAAGCTCGAAAAGAGGCTCCTACCTTATTTCCTCTCAATGTTATAACTAGAGCAATGTCTAGAGCGCCTCAAAATCCTTTATCAACTGAAGTCCTAAGTGAAGGCGAAGATTTAGGTCTCAATTTATTGTTCAGCCGATCCTTACAACCCGGATCTTCAAATCTGAAATATTCTATGATAGGTCCTTTTCAAGATTCTGATATTAAAATGCTATCGAAAGAAGATTTAATAAGGGATCAGTTCCTTGATCCATCCCTAGAGAAATTACGAGAGATAGCTATTACAGAAGACGACGCCCAAGACCTGGACAATTGTTACTATCTTGCTAATGGTATATTAATGAGAAAGGAAAAGTCTCTTTTGTCTTCCAACGATCATCTGTCTACCAGCAAACATCTAGTAGTGCTACCTAGCACCTTTAGAGAATTGGCTATTAGTTTCGCCCACCATAGTCCCACGGGAGAACATTTGGGAGTAAAGAAAACGCTGGGAAAAATAGCCAAGCATTTTCATTGGCCCAGAATGAAGGAGACTGTGGAAAGCTATCTAAAAAGTTGTCAAGTCTGCTAAGTGACCGGCAAACCTTCGCACACACCTCCACCAGTTCTCCTCATTCCGATTCCCGTCAGTGGTGAGCCCTTCTCACGCCTGATAATAGATTGTGTTGGTCCGTTACCCAGGACTAAACAAGGGAATCAATATGTTTACAATTATGGATGTCGTTACTCGATATCCGGAGGCTATTCCTTTGAGAAAAATTAATTCTTGCATCATTGTTCGAGCTTTACAAAAATTTTTCTCACAGGTGGGGATTCCCCGAATAATTCAATCCGATCAAGGTTCAAATTTTACCTCTAAGATGTTTCGTGATGCCTTATCTCGCCTCGGAATTAAGTCCGTATTTTCTGTTGCTTATCACCCTCAGTCGCAAGGAGCCCTCGAACGATTTCATCAAACATTAAAATCAATGATGAGAGCGTACTGCGTGCAGTTTTCCAGAGATTGGGACGAAGGAATACCATTCCTCTTGTTCGCCTTAAGGGAAAGCGAACAAGAAAGCACTGGGTTTAGTCCATTTGAATTAATTTACGGACACCAAGTACGCGGCTCCCTCGCCGTACTAAAAGATTCATGGACCGGAAAATCAGAACCCTCGTTTAAAACAACTCCAACTCTAATGCAAAAGCGTTTGTAACAAATGAGGGAATTAGCCACAAAAAACTTAGCTAAGGCCCAATCCAAGATGAAGCATTGTTATGATAAACACACACGCTCTCGTTTCTTCAAACCAGGTGATAGTGTGATGGATAGCAGTAGAATTTCCAGTAAATGTAGAAGACATTTTTAAGCCTCGAGGTGGAATGTCACACACTGCTATCCAGGAATTATTCAAGCATTGAGTGTTAGTGGCTCATCGTTCACTTCTCATATAGCAAAAGCAAACTCTAAGGGTAGTGTGCTCTCTACAAAACTGTATGTAGGACTTAGCAAGTTAAAAAATTTACATATTCTTAATGTTAGTGGAACTGAACTGGCTTCTCATGCTCTCTTGAATGTGTGTATTGACCTTCAGATGTTATCAATGCGTTTGCATGAAATTGGGTTACATATGTATGTATATATAGACAGTATGACTATGAAAGCCGTTTCGTTGATGGGACGAAGTATTAAGTCCACATGGATGACCCTGACAGTCATGTCCGAGACTCCTATTCTCAAAGTGTTATGGAAGCCACTCCAGATAGTTCTTCCGGCCATTGTTCCAAAAGCTCATCCTCTGGCAAATAACCATGCTGATCAAGTTCTTTCTTCTCCAATCTTCCGTCACACTACATGCCTTATTTACCAAGAGGACGCTTACTATAAAGGAGATATTACCGAGGACGCTTGCAAACTCCCTACTGAGACCTATTGTCGTACGGGGGGGGGGGGGGGTTATATCTTCGAAATTGGTCATCCTGTGTTATTTATAAACTAAAAGAGGAGGCAGTTAGGGTAAGATATAAACAGCTATTGGAGGATAGATGGGCTAATGAGAGCATAGGCAATGGGGTCGAAGAGGTATGGGGTAGGTTTAAAAATGTAGTGTTAGAGTGTTCAGCAGAAGTTTGTGGTTACAGGAAAGTGGGTGCAGGAGGGAAGAGGAGCGATTGGTGGAATGATGATGTAAAGAGAGTAGTAAGGGAGAAAAAGTTAGCATATGAGAAGTTTTTACAAAGTAGAAGTGATGCAAGGAGGGAAGAGTATATGGAGAAAAAGAGAGAGGTTAAGAGAGTGGTGAAGCAATGTAAAAAGAGAGCAAATGAGAGAGTGGGTGAGATGTTATCAACAAATTTTGTTGAAAATAAGAAAAAGTTTTGGAGTGAGATTAACAAGTTAAGAAAGCCTAGAGAACAAATTGATTTGTCAGTTAAAAATAGGAGAGGAGAGTTATTAAATGGAGAGTTAGAGGTATTGGGAAGATGGAAGGAATATTTTGAGGAATTGTTAAATGTTGATGAAGATAGGGAAGCTGTGATTTCGTGTATAGGGCAAGGAGGAATAACATCTTGTAGGAGTGAGGAAGAGCCAGTTGTGAGTGTGGGGGAAGTTCGTGAGGCAGTAGGTAAAATGAAAGGGGGTAAGGCAGCCGGGATTGATGGGATAAAGATAGAAATGTTAAAAGCAGGTGGGGATATAGTTTTGGAGTGGTTGGTGCAATTATTTAATAAATGTATGGAAGAGGGTAAGGTACCTAGGGATTGGCAGAGAGCATGCATAGTTCCTTTGTATAAAGGCAAAGGGGATAAAAGAGAGTGCAAAAATTATAGGGGGATAAGTCTGTTGAGTGTACCTGGTAAAGTGTATGGTAGAGTTATAATTGAAAGAATTAAGAGTAAGACGGAGAATAGGATAGCAGATGAACAAGGAGGCTTTAGGAAAGGTAGGGGGTGTGTGGACCAGGTGTTTACAGTGAAACATATAAGTGAACAGTATTTAGATAAGGCTAAAGAGGTCTTTGTGGCATTTATGGATTTGGAAAAGGCGTATGACAGGGTGGATAGGGGGGCAATGTGGCAGATGTTGCAAGTGTATGGTGTAGGAGGTAGGTTACTGAAAGCAGTGAAGAGTTTTTACGAGGATAGTGAGGCTCAAGTTAGAGTATGTAGGAAAGAGGGAAATTTTTTCCCAGTAAAAGTAGGCCTTAGACAAGGATGTGTGATGTCACCGTGGTTGTTTAATATATTTATAGATGGGGTTGTAAGAGAAGTAAATGCGAGGGTCTTGGCAAGAGGCGTGGAGTTAAAAGATAAAGAATCACACACAAAGTGGGAGTTGTCACAGCTGCTCTTTGCTGATGACACTGTGCTCTTGGGAGATTCTGAAGAGAAGTTGCAGAGATTGGTGGATGAATTTGGTAGGGTGTGCAAAAGAAGAAAATTAAAGGTGAATACAGGAAAGAGTAAGGTTATGAGGATAACAAAAAGATTAGGTGATGAAAGATTGAATATCAGATTGGAGGGAGAGAGTATGGAGGAGGTGAACGTATTCAGATATTTGGGAGTGGACGTGTCAGCGGATGGGTCTATGAAAGATGAGGTGAATCATAGAATTGATGAGGGAAAAAGAGTGAGTGGTGCACTTAGGAGTCTGTGGAGACAAAGAACTTTGTCCTTGGAGGCAAAGAGGGGAATGTATGAGAGTATAGTTTTACCAACGCTCTTATATGGGTGTGAAGCGTGGGTGATGAATGTTGCAGCGAGGAGAAGGCTGGAGGCAGTGGAGATGTCATGTCTGAGGGCAATGTGTGGTGTGAATATAATGCAGAGAATTCGTAGTTTGGAAGTTAGGAGGAGGTGCGGGATTACCAAAACTGTTGTCCAGAGGGCTGAGGAAGGGTTGTTGAGGTGGTTCGGACATGTAGAGAGAATGGAGCGAAACAGAATGACTTCAAGAGTGTATCAGTCTGTAGTGGAAGGAAGGCGGGGTAGGGGTCGGCCTAGGAAGGGTTGGAGGGAGGGGGTAAAGGAGGTTTTGTGTGCGAGGGGCTTGGACTTCCAGCAGGCATGCGTGAGCGTGTTTGATAGGAGTGAATGGAGACAAATGGTTTTTAATACTTGACGTGCTGTTGGAGTGTGAGCAAAGTAACATTTATGAAGGGATTCAGGGAAACCGGCAGGCCGGACTTGAGTTCTGGAGATGGGAAGTACAGTGCCTGCACTCTGAAGGAGGGGTGTTAATGTTGCAGTTTAAAAACTGTAGTGTAAAGCACCCTTCTGGCAAGACAGTGATGGAGTGAATGATGGTGAAAGTTTTTCTTTTTCGGGCCACCCTGCCTTGGTGGGAATCGGCCGGTGTGATAATAAAAAAAAAAAAAATAAATAAAATGTAAGAGAATATGTTCATCACTTAGCGCGAAAGTCCCCATTTATAGCTAAAATAGAGACTTTTGGCGTTATATTATTATCTGTTAATATATGAAAAATACCATGGTATTATCGCTATTTTGTTATTAGAACTATTTTGTTATTAGAACTATTTTGTTATTAGAACTATTTTGTTATTATCGCTATTTTGTTATTATCACTATTTTGTTATTATTATCTCTATTATTTTATTATTATTGTTAGGTAGGATTTCTTGTGTATATAGAGTTTAAGTCTGGGAACTATCCGCTGAATTGTTCAATTGTTTATGTCAGGCTGGTTGACGTTTGGGTCAGCTGATCCAACCTGACGACGCGTCAACAGACTGGCAAGTAGTCAGTCCGCTCCCTGCTCTAGCCCTGACAACTGATCGTATATTGGCTCTTACGGTGCACAGTTTGAATGGTTTTGAGAATTGGACTCTAGAGCTGACTCAGTTTGTTCCTAATTGCTCTGAAAGATTCTTTTGATATTTATATTCTTGGTCAGTTCAGTAATCCATAAAGATACTTTATGGCCAGATTCAAAGCTCTTGCCAAATCTTGTACCTTTTGTATTTTGAGTTTACAGTCTTGTTAAGACAAAGACGTAAATGTTATTGAAGTCTTAATTACAGGAAGAATAATTAAACTTCCTTATTAATGTGACATTTCCATGATTTTGAACTAAATGTATATGGTAAATTTATTGTACAAAGCATTAAGTTACATTAACTACAAAGAGAAGATAAAGTATTGTATTTAAATACTTTAATAAATTTGAATAATATTCTATGGAGTTTCCCAGTTGAAATTATTTTCCCTAGACTCTAAAATACCTTTAAATAACTCGGATCAAAAAATCTTGTTGCATAAGAAATAAATGATAACAGGCCACATTCTGAAGTTCTTTAAAAAATTTCTTATTCGCAACAGGACCTCACCATGTATGACTGTATCCCATGTGACGACTCCAGATGTGGCCACCCCACATGAGGCCACTCCACATGTGGCCACCCCACATGTGGCCACTGCAGATGTGGCAAACCCACGTGTGGCCACTCCACGTGGCCACTCCACATGTGGCCACCCCAATTGTGCCTAGCTCAGCTGTTGCCAGCATGTCGACAGCTGCTGCCAGCATGTCGACATCTGCTGACGCGAGTGCCAGTGATAGTGTGTCAGCAAGTGTTAGTGATGTGTCAAGTGCCACACGACGAATGTCGATGTATGAAAAGATAAATCCTGTTGTTGTTGACAAGAAAATGATATGTATGGAAGATAATAGATTTGGTGAAATTCTATCACTTGTGCAATGTTGCCATTGTTTTTCTAATAAATCAAAGTTACATATACTATGCATCACCTCGAAACAGTTCTTACTATATCGTGTGCCAAGTGTAAGAATACTTTGTTGGAAAAGCCACGTGGTATATGTAAGCAGCTGAATACTTTGACGGGTAGAATGGTTTATGCAGAAATGGTGAGTGGTGGTGGCTACTCATCATTTGCTCGTAAAAATGCGTTGTGTAACCTACCTCATCTAACTCTGAAAACATTCAACAGATATACGAGCATGAATACAAGGATATCCATTCAGTCTTGCAACAAAATTCTTGCTGAAACAAGGGCAATCTTTTGTAAGGAATATGCCAAATATGACATTTTACCAGACGCACATGGTGTTGTTGACATTGACGTGATGTATGATGGCACATGGCAGACTAGGGGCCATCATTCTAATTTTGGCATTGGTGTGGCTATTGATGCCTTGACGAAGCTAGTAGTTGATTATCAAGTTTTGTGCAAATACTGTTGTGTGCGCGTCCATCTCTAAGATCGTTTGAAGAAGAAAATTACTATGGAAACATATGAACAGTTGAAAGAAAAACATGAAAGTAAATGTAACAAAAACTTTACAGGCTCCTCAGGGAAAATGGAAGTAGAAGCTGCACTAATCATCTGGCAGAGATCACTGAAAAAGAAGTTGAGGTACAAAACCATACTGTCTGATGGTGACAGTGCAACACACAAAGGAATTGTTGAACTGAGTGATGGTGCTGGTCCTTACGAAGTTATACAAGTTGCAAAAGAGGAGTGTATCAACCATTATGCAAAGCGGCTAAAGAATAGATTGACAAGCTTGGTTAAATTGCACTACACAGAAAAACAACTGAGAACCAGAAAAGAGAGAAAGCAGTATCGCCTGAAGAAGAAAGGGATGCTGACAGATTTTATCATTTACAAGCTTGCACAATATTTTCAGAAAAACCTAAGGCAAAATCGTGGAACTGATGTTGTAACGATGAGGAATGGCATACTTGCAACTTTCTTTCACTGTTCCTCCACTGACGACAACCCACAGCATCAGCTTTGTCCACCTGGTTCTGCTTCATGGTGTTTTTACCAGAAGGCACTAGCAGACAACCTACCACCACCACCCCACACAACCATGAAAGTGCAGTTCCAGCTAGAAGCTACCTAATCCAATAAGGTGCATGATATCTACAAGGACCTCACCAGAGGTGAAATGATAGAACGATTCATACAGGGATGAACACAAAACCCGAATGAAAGCCTTCACCAACGAATATGGTCCTACTGTAACAAAGCTCTGTTTAGAAATAAGTGGCAAGTCGATTTCTTGGTCAGCCACGCCATATCAGAGTACAACGCAGGATACGAAATTAGTTGCTTGGATATACAACTTGGGTATGGCCGTTCATCATTGAACCAGCATCAACTTGCTCCCCACCCCACCAACCCACATGGAAACATAAGAACATAAGAAGAACATAAGAACGAAAAAACACTGCGGAAGGCCTACTGGCCCATGTGAGGCAGGTCCAAGTCTCCTACCGGCTTAAGCCAATGCACCCAACCTAGTCAGGTCAGGTCACATTGACTTAAGGGAGGAACAAGGCAACCGACCTGGTAGCACAAGCTATCAGGTCCAACTCACACCCACCCACATCACCATCTGAATTTTTTGGGATATCCTAAGTTGATGGTCTTCTTCTTTCCTTCCTTCCTTCCTTCCTTCCTTCCTTCCCTCCATCCTCTCATCTCTTCCTTTCTTCCTCCCTTTCTTCCTACCTTCCTTCCTTCAGGTTTCCTGGGGGCATTGCTTTCGGTAACAAACTCCTCAAAACCGTGAAATTCATCTTCACAGACACTTCCATCTGTGTTTGAACCATCACTAGGGAACAAAAGAGCCCCAATTAGCTGAGGAGTTTCTTAGCGTTGGACATGGTGAACAAGGTGTAATAAAATGGCTTTTCCCACAATGCACCACTGGGTCCCCGATTTTTTTGTATCGCACACACTGACCATGGAGACCCATTCTCTCACATCTAGGACTACCAGCCTTTTCCTGCTTGATTTGAGGATGCTAGAATTTATGCGTTCTAGTACGTCAATAGCCCTGGCATGTAAGAAGTACAGTGGACCCCCGCATACCGTTGGCATCACATAACGTTAAATCCGCATACCGATACATTTTATCGCTAAGATTTTGCCTCGCATACCGCTAAAAAACCTGCTCAACGCTATTCGTCTGAGATGCGTCTAATGTGCGGCCTGAGCCAGCCTCACATGTTCCGCCGGTGGCACTGTTTACCAGCCAGCCTCCGCGGTAACATCCAAGCATACAATTGGAACATTTCGTATTATTACAGTGTTTTTGGTGATTTTATCTGCAAAATAAGTGACCATGGGCCCCAAGAAAGCCTCTAGTGCCAACGCTACAGGAATAAGGGTGAGAATTACTATAGAGATGAAGAAAGAGATCATTGCTAAGTATGAAAGTGGAGTGTGTGTTTCCGAGCTGGCCAGGTTGAATAGTAAACCCCAATCAACCATCGCTACTATTGTGTCCAACAAAACGGCAATCAAGGAAGCTGTTCTTGCCAAAGGTTCAACTGTGTTTTTGAAACAGAGATTGCAGGTGATGGAAGATGTTGAGAGACGCTTATTGGTGTGGATTAATTAAAAACAGATAGCAGGAGATAGCATCTCTCAAGTGATCATAAGTGAAAAGGCTAGGTTGCATGAGGATTTAATTAAAAAAATGCCTGCAACTAGTGATTATGTGAGTGAATTTAAGGCCAGCAAAGGTTGGTTTGAGAGATTTAAGAAGCGTAGTGGCATACATAGTGTGATAAGGCATGGTGAGGCTGCCAGTTCGGACCACAAAGCAGCTGAAAAATATGTGCAGGAATTCAAGGAGTACATAGACAGTGAAGGACTGAAACCTGAACAAGTGTTTAATTGTGATGAAACAGGCCTGTTTTGGAAGAAAATGCCAAGCAGGACCTACATTACTCAGGAGGAAAAGGCACTCCCAGGACATAAGCCTATGAAACACAGGCTTACTCTGTTGATGTGTTCCAATGCTAGTGGTGATTGCAAAGTGAAGCCTTTATCAGTGTATCACTCAGAAACTCCCAGAGCGTTCAGGCAAAAGAATATCCTCAAAGCTAATTTGTGTGTGCTGTGGAGGGCAAACAGTAAGGCATGGGTCACTAGGGACTTTTTCTATGACTGGTTACACCATGCATTTGCCCCCAATGTGAAAGATTACCTAACTGAAAAGAAATTAGGCCTTAAGTGCCTCCTGGTGTTAGACAATGCCCCTGGTCATCCTACAGACGTGGCAGAGCGACTTTATGGGGACATGAGCTTCATTAAGGTGAAGTTTTTGCCTCCTAATACCACTCCTCTCCTGCAGCCCATGGACCAGCAGGTTATTGCAAACTTCAAAAAACTGTACACAAAAGCTCTGTTTGAAAGGTGCTTTGTAGTGACCTCAGAAACTCAATTGACTCTAAGAGAGTTTTGGAGAGATCACTTTAATATCCTCAATTGTGTAAACCTTATAGGTAAGGCTTGGGAGGGAGTGACTAAGAGGACCTTGAACTCTGCTTGGAAGAAACTGTGGCCAGAATGTGTAGACCAAAGGGATTTTGAAGGGTTTGAGGCTAACCCTGGGACTCCTATGCCAGTTGAGGAATCCATTGTGGCATTGGGAAAGTCCTTGGGGTTGGAGGTTAGTGGGGATGATGTGGAAGAGTTGGTGGAGGAGGACAATGAAGAACTAACCACTGATGAGCTGCTAGATCAACTTCAACAGCAAGAGGCCAGACCTGAGGAAACTGCTTCGGAGGAGGGGAGAGAGAAATTGAAGAAGTTGCCTACTTCAAAGATTAAGGAAATGTGTAGAATGTGGCTTAAAGTGCAAACCTTTTTTGATGACAATCACCCTAACACAGCTATTGCAAGCCGTGCTGGTGACTATTACACTGACACTGTTGTGAAACACTTTAGGGAAGTCATAAAGGAACGAGAGGTATAGGCCACTATGGACAGATATGTTGTGCGACAGAAGTCCAGTGATTCTGAAGCTGGTCCTAGTGGCATTAAAAGAAGAAGGGAAGTAACTCCAGAAAAGGACTTGACACCTCAAGTCTTAATGGAAGGGGATTCCCCTTCTAAACACTAAGACTCTCTCCTCCTCCCATCCCATCAATCATCACCAGATCTTCAATAAAGGTAAGTGTCATGTAACTGTGCAAGTCTTTTTCAGTTTGTGTGCATTAAAATTAATATTTCATGAGGTAAAAAAAATTTTTCATACTTTGGGGTGTCTTGCACGGATTAATTTGATTTCCATTATTTCTTAAGGGGAAAATTCATTCGCATAACGATAATTTTGCATAACAATGAGCTCTCAGGAACAGATTAATATCGTTATGCGGGGGGTCCACTGTACTAGTACTTAAGATACCCTGAAAGGGTTAAGGGGCGCCGGACACTTCGAGCAAGGGAAGAGAAGAAAAAATCGAAAAAAAAAAAGCGAGTTAAGCTTACCGAAAAATAGCTCAACAATCTGGCAACATTTTGGTGTATGTCTCGTCTCTATACGATAATTAGGTAAAAAGTTATCATAATTATAGTAACTGGGGTAATTACGTCATTATCGTGACACACATCATAGCTCTAGTCCGTTTACTGTCATTTCTAGCTTTTTCCGTAATTTTTCCTTATGTTTTTGTGCCAAATGCTTCGAATTACTCATTGATAACTCTCATGGTGGCTGTAGCAAGGAGCTTCACTCTCCACACCAACCTCAGTGCCGACCAAAGGTCTGGTAGAAGAGGACCTACGCTGCTTTGATTGACCGTGCCGTTCCCTTGGGACGAGCATTTTCGCCTTCAATTCTTGACATTTCTGCAACACAATGCCTCGTAAGAAGACAATTCACTCACTGAACATCAGCAAGAAGTTGAGAAAGAGGATGCTGCACATGCGAATGGGAAAAATAAAAAAAGCAGCGGCAGAGGCAGTAGCAGCAGCAGTTGATGCCATGACGCCACCACTACCCTCAGACTCTTCAGAAAACGAAGATTTCTTGTCATCTGGTGAACTTCTAAATATTTCGCCAGTGAAGTAATGTATTAAGCAAGTCAAGGGAAAAAGGAAGAGTGTGGTCAGGAAGTCCAGGGCCACTCCAGATGTGGCCAGCATGTCCAGGGCCACTGCAGATGTGGCCAGCACAACAGGGCCACTCCAGATGTGGCCAGCACATCCAGGGCCACTCCAGATGTGGCCAGCACGTCCAGGGCCACACCAGCTGTGGCCACTTCAAGTCGCAAACCTACAGCTTCGAGAAAGCGGAAACGAAGTGACATATCTATAGCCGCCACCACTGTGGCCACATTGATCAAGCCTACAGCTATATATACATCCGTCGTCACCACACCAACAGTTACGTATGTGAGGACCTCACCATGTATGACTGTATCCCCTGTGACGACTCCAGATGTGGCCACCCCACATGTGGCCACTCCACATGTGGCCACCCAATGTGTGGCCCCTCCACATGTGGCCACCCCAGTTGTGCCTAGCTCAGCTGTTGCCAGCATGTCGACAGCTGCTGACGCGAGTGCCAGTGATAATGTGTCAGCAAGTGTTTGTGATGTGTCAAGCGCCACACGATGAATTTCGAAGTATGAAAAGATAAATCGTGTTGTTGTTGTTGACAAGAAAATTATATGTATGGAAGATAACAGATTTGGTGAAATTCTATAACTTGTGCAATGAAGCAATGTTTTTCTAATAAGATCAAAGTTACATATAATATGCATCACCTCGAAACAGTTCTTACTATATCGTGTGCCAAGTGTAAGAATACTTTGTTGGAAAAGCCACGTGGTATATGTAAGCAGCGGCAGCGGCAGCAGCGACTTCCAAGCTCCGTACTTTTCTCCAACAATCAGAGCTACCAATGCTCCTATGATGACCTAGTTACAAGCAAAACTGCACTACCCAACGTAGCACCCAGAATGACCAAAGATTACCAACAGTGAAACCTACAAATCGAAAATAATAGAGATCAAAGGAAGACTGCCCACAAACCGAAAGCAACACCCCGCTGCCAGCCGAACAATGTAACCCTAAGCTTTGTATAACTACAACTTCTTCTTAACTACAACAATTCCTGTAGTATTATGAGGCGCAATCTAAGAGGAAACAGCACCAAGGCCAGCAAGAAAACACCGAAAAATCAACTATTCAACAAGTGTAGTCAGGAGGACGCCGGCCCAGCAACCACCCCACTCACCACCGCTCAAGGCGACACCACAACAATAACAACAAACATGGCTGCCACCAGCCCATCCTCCCCTCTCTTCCCCGGATTCAACCTACCAAGTAGTCTCTCAGGTATGACCAACGATCCAGATACCCTAAAAACATACATCTCCAACTTAGTTATTGAAAATATGAATCTTCGAGAGACGCTAACAAAACAAGACACCAGGATGACACAACTCGAGAACAAAATCCTCAGTCTTGAACAAAAGTTATCAACACCAGGAATGACTAACTGTGACAAGACCATCCAGACAGTCATAGATAGCCATACCCAACAAATAATCTCTCTTAATACAAAGGTTGAAGAAGCAGAAAAAGAATGGAAGAACAACTTAGATAACCAGTTCAGTGACTACTTTGCTCTCCAAGAAGATAAAACTGAGCAAGATAAACTATCGGACGCAGTAATAGTTAACAGTCCACTTTTTCCTAGTGATATGAACCAAACAAACAGTAAAAAAATTACTCTGTAGATCATAAAGGACCAAACAAGTGTTATTGTACCAGAGTCAGAAATAAAAGAAGCCAGGTTACTAGGATCCCATGATAGAAAAAGTGTTATGCTTAGATTCCACTCACATGACAGGAAAAAAGACTTAATTATTGCATCTATTAAAGTAAAGAAAGAGGTATACATAAACGAGTGTCTTACCAAAAAACGTCAGAACCTCCTTTATAGAGTCAGAAAACTTAAGCGGGAGAATAATGACACAATACACCAATGCTTCACACGAGATGGGAAAATTCTTGTTAGGAAAACAAATGTAGGTCAACTGTACACAATAACGAACGAGAATGATCTATCACGATTTCTCAGGGATACTAATCTTACAGAGAATAACTAAACAATGTCCAACCGAAAAGCCTACGTAGTGTAGTGAATGTTTTGCTCCATTATTGTTCAAATTTCATTGTACAATCTCTTAGTAATTAAATAATCAACTACCTCATTTTGTGATTTTACTAGTAAGCATAAGTCACCTTATGTAATTTTCTTATTTACTATTGTTTGCTTAAACATTAGCTGAATTGATACTTTCTCTGTCCATATTATTACCTCATATTTTTTAAATACTATCAATAGATATTACTTACTAAAATTAATAATTATCATTTTTACTATAATTTCAATTTACTCTTAACATTTTTGACATTTAATAACCATTACTTGTCTAATTACCTTTACCTGTTTTAATACCACATTTACTATCTTAGAGTACTCTTAATTACCTTGTGCTGCCATATAACCTCTAGTATAACTACCAGTGCAATATTGAATGAAATAAACATTACTTTTTCACTTTTTTGTAATCATTATTACTTACTAAAATTTTATTAAACACCATATTTACTACCAGTCAATTTTACTTTTGTACATTAAACATTATTTTATACTTCCCATAACATTTTGTTGCCAAATTTTCAAGTTGGTATATTCAACTCCATCCTTTATATTTTCCTTTGTACCTGTGTACCAGTGTACCTGTCTACCATCTTACTATCATATTATAACCAAGACATTACCCTTGTTATTTTTTTACTATTATTCTTTTGGTACTTTAATTGTGAATTATATTTTGTCAATTTAAATCTAGTTATACTCCTGATCTTGTCAACAACCTATACCAGACTCTAGTGCAATTGCAAGTACCATTTCAATTTGTATTTTTATATTATAAGTTTATATTATAATTCCTACTCTAAGATTGCTTTCATATCTTAGTGACTATATTGTGTGTGCAATTAGTGTATATTTCAATTATATTATTGTTCAAGGCCCTTAACTATCTTTTGCTAACTAGTACCAACTACCTCATATTTTTTTTTCTACTTTTTTTATTCTTTTGCTACCTTAACTTGCATATTTTATCTTGTCAATTTAAATCTAGTTATACTCTAATTCTTGTAAACAACTTATATAACACCTTAGTGCAATTACAATTGAGAGTCTTGTGCCTTTTTTATATTATTAGATTAAACTCAGTTGTACTATAGTCAATACCAAATTCATTATATTAGACCATATTGCAATTACTAGTGAAAGACTGGTGCTATTTTTAATTTATATTGTTATATTATTAGATTAAATCTAGTTGTACTATAGCTCATTCTAGCTCAAAACATAGACTCCACAAAAGTCATTATATTAGACCTTAGTGCAATTATTTGATTACCACTTTATTGTTCACCACAACTTATATTAGTCCCTTTTATATTATAATTTTATATTATAAATCTAACTTTAAAGAATTACCTTTAAAGTACTACCTACTATCATATTCCCAAGCTCCATTATTTGATCATCACTTTATTTGTTCACCACAAATTATTTTAGTCCCTTTTATATTATCTCCTTTATTTTAGCTTTAAAAAACTACCTTAGCTCATTATTTTTACATTTGTTAAATAATTCAGGTGCTATTTTTTTTTTAGCTTTAGAATATTTACTTTATTTTTTACTTAATTCTAACTATAGATTCACTACAAATCTTATGATTACAAGCATTGATCCTGATACCAACCTCTTATTTAATGACTTAAATGATTCAAACAGTTACTGTAATTACTACACAGCAGAACAATCAAAGGCACTTCTCAGACCTAACAACAACATAACTATCTTTAACTACAATATCAGATCTTTAAGCAAGCATTATGATGACCTCCTAGCATTACTAAATTCCTTGCATGCCAATATGTCCATCATTACACTAACTGAAACCTGGCTAAAGCCTGATACTACAGATGTCTATGCCATTCCTGGTTACACAGCCATACACAACTGTAGGCCAGACCAACAAGGGGGTGGCACTGCTATATACTACTCAGACCAACTAGAATGTATCACTAATACTTGCACAAGGGATGAACATGGGGAATATATAATAGCTAAATTCAAATCCAAATACCTACAAAAACCTCTCACAGTGATAAACATCTACAGAGTTCCACAATCAAACATTAGCCAATTTAGTCAAAACCTAAGAAGTATGATAACTGATGCATGAACAAAGATCACTTACTACTCTCAGGTGACTTCAATATAAATCTCCTGCAAGACCAGGACCCACACGTTACTGAATTCACAAACACAATGAGTAACTGCATGTTGCTACCAACAGTAACAAAACCTACAAGAGTTACAGAGACTAGTGTTTCCCTACTTGACCACATCTGGACCAACACCATATCCCCTTTAAAATCAGGCATAATTACAGATAATACCACAGACCACTACCCTACTTTCCTCATAACAACTCTTGGTAAAATACCCCAAGACACTACTAAAGTCACCTTCAGACTTCACAATGAGGCAGCCATTAATAACTTCACAACAGCAGTAACAAACATTGACTGGCACACTGAGCTAGAAATCTATACAGATATTGATGAATGTTTTAATAATTTTCTAAAAAAGACCCAATACCTTTATAACAAGCACTGCCCTAAAAAAACTAAACAGATGACAGCTAAGAGACTGAACAGTCCCTAGCTAACACCCAGCATTCTCAAATCCATAAATACAAAACACCGATATGAAAAACAGTACAGAATGGGTCACATAACCAGAGACCAAACAAAACGTTACTCGTCAATCCTAACCAGCCTGATAAGAAGGGCAAAAAAATTGTATTATGAGAACAGATTATCCAACTTACGAGGTGATATAAAAAAGACCTGGAAGACCCTATCAGAAATTCTGGGAACAAAAAAGATATCATGACATAGCGAAATAAAATTAGCAAAATTAGATGAACCCCAACTCCCACCAACAGAAACAGCAAACAGACTCAATGATTTCTTCTCCACTATAGGTCAAAACCTTGCCAATAAAATCCCAAGCTCAGATACCCACCAAATGACTACCTCACTGGCAACTACCCGAACACACTGTTCCTAGCTCCGACTAACCCATACGAAGTCTCGCTTATTATCAACGCACTGAAAAACAAGGCAGGAGATTTAAATACCTTACCACCCTTTATATACAAAAAAGCGTCACAAGTACTATCACCAATCATTGCAACACTCTTGAACAAATCCATTGAATCCTCCACCTTCCCTACAGTTCTCAAAATAGCAAGGGTCACCCCGATCCATAAAGGAGGAGACCAAACAGAGTTGAATAACTATAGGCCAATATCCAATTTACACCCTCTCTCAAAAATCTTCGAAAAATTAATTCATAAACGAATCTACTCCTAACTCATCTCCCAAAACATTCTCAACCCCTGCCAATTTGGATTCAGGCCTAATAAAAATACTAATGATGCTATTATACACATGCTAGAACATATACACTGCAATAGAGAAAAAAGAAGTCCCACTGGGGATCTTCATTGACTTACGTAAAGCTTTTGATACAGTTGACCATGACTTGCTCCATGTAAAATTGTCACACTATGGTATTAGAGGGCACTCCCTCAACTACCTCAAGTCTTACCTCAGCAACAGAAGCCAATATGTGTACGCAAATGGGGCAAGCTCTTCCGCACAACCAATTACAGTTGGTGTCCCACAGGGAAGTGTCCTTGGCCCTCTTCTCTTTCTCCTATACATAAATGACCTACCAAATGCTTCGCAATTACTCAAACCCACACTTCTTGCAGATGACACTACATACGTCTTCTCTCACCCGAGCCCAGTCACGCTAGCCAATATTGTAAACACCGAATTACAGAAAATATCTACCTGGATGAGGACTAACAAACTTACACTAAACATTGACAAAACCTACTTCATTCAGTTTGGTAACAGAGCTACAGATGAACCTCTTAACATAACAATAAACGGATCACCTATCACAAAGCTAACAGAGGGAAAATTCTTAGGAATCCACCTCGATAATAGACTCAAATTTCATACACATATACAACAAATTTCTAAGAAAATTTCCAAGACTGTAGGCATACTATCAAAGATACGGTACTATGTTCCACAGTCAGCCCTCCTGGCCCTTTATTACTCTCTTATTTACCCCTATCTCACCTATGGAATTTGTGCATGGGGCTCAACAACAATTAACCATCTCAGACCACTAATTACCCAACAAAAGGCTGCAGTTAGAATGATAACAAATTCTCACTACAGGCAACACACTCCACCAATATTGAAAACACTCAACCTACTCACCATACAAAACATCCATACTTATTATTGCACCTATTACATACATAGAACACTTTAACTCTGATATAAACCCTCCCCTCAAACATCTCCTTGCCAACCTCAACAGAACACATGACCATAACACAAGGCACAGATCATTCTTTGATGTTCCTCATGTCCATCTCACGCTATGCAAAAACTCAATGCACATAAAAGGCCCTAAAATCTGGAATTCATTACCTGTAAATATAAAAGAAATACTACCTGTTTATAAATTCAAGTCTCTTCTCAAAGATCACTTACTCACGCAAAACCAAATAAATACTGAATAACTGAACCTTATAAATTGTATATCTTAAATGTTTCTCACAATTATATCACATAAATGTTAAACCTAAAACCCAATCTAACTTTATTATTTTTTAAATACTCTACCTAACAGAATCCTTCATATGACTGAATGCAACCATATGACCTGTCTTTGTAATACTCACTTGTGCTTTATAGTTATCTGTTTACATTAATGTTTTATCACTGATTTCATCATTGCTTAGTTAATCTTAAGTTAATTTTAGCCAGCCCGTAATGCTATGCATATAAGTGGCTTTGGCATGCTGCTCTTACCTGTATTTTTTGTACCTCTGTATGTATGCTTAAATAAATAAAATAAATAAATAAATAAATAATACTTTGATGGGTAGAATGGTTTATGTAGAAATGGTGAGTAGTGGTGGCTACTCATCATTTGCTCGTAAAAATGCGTTGTGTAACCTACCTCATCTAACTCTGAAAACATTCAACAGATATACGAGCATGAATACAAGGATATCCATTCAGTCTTGCAACAAAATTCTTGCTGAAACAAGGGCAATCGTTTGTAAGGAATATGCCAAATATGACATTTTACCAGACGCACATGGTGTTGTTTACACTGACGTGACGTATGATGGCACGTGGCAGACTAGGGGCCATCATTCTAATTTTGGCATTGGTGTGGCTATTGATGCCTTGACGAAGCTATTAGTTGATTATCAAGTTTTGTGCAAATACTGTTTTGTGTCTGTCCATCTCTAAGATCGTTTGAAGAAGAAGAAGAAAATTACTATGGAAACATATGAACAGTTGAAAGAAAAACATGAAAGTAAATGTAACAAAAACTTTACAGGCTCCTCAGGAAAAATGGAAGTAGAAGCTGCACTAATCATCTGGCAGAGATCACTGAAAAAGAAGTTGAGGTACAAAACCATAGTGTCTGATGGTGACAGTGCAACATACAATGGAACTGTTGAACTGAGTGATGGTACTGGTCCTTACGAAGGTATACAAGTTGCAAAAGAGGAGTGTACCAACCATTATGCAAAGCGGCTAAAGAATAGATTGACAAGCTTGGTTAAATTGCACTACACAGAAAAACAACTGAGAACCAGAAAAGAGAGAAAGCAGTATCACCTGAAGAAGAAAGGGATGCTGACAGATTTTATGATTTACAAGCTTGCACAATATTTTCAGAAAAACCTAAGGCAAAATCGTGGAACTGATGTTGTAACGATGAGGAATGGCATACTTGCAAGTTTCTTTCACTGTTCCTCCACTGACGACAACCCACAGCATCAGCTTTGTCCACCTGGCTCTGCTTCATGGTGTTTTTACCAGAAGCCATAATACCAACTTATCTCATAATTTTGTAACATTTTAAACATTTTTTTATTTTTATTATCACACCGGCCGATTCCCACCAAGGCAGGGTGGCCCGAAAAAGAAAAACTTTCACCATCATTCACTCCATCACTGTCTTGCCAGAAGGGTGCTTTACACTACAGTTTTTAAACTGCAACATTAACACCCCTCCTTCAGAGTGCAGGCACTGTACTTCCCATCTCCAGGACTCAAGTCCGGCCTGCCGGTTTCCCTGAATCCCTTCATAAATGTTACTTTGCTCACACTCCAACAGCACGTCAAGTATTAAAAACCATTTGTCTCCATTCACTCCTATCAAACACGCTCACGCATGCCTGCTGGAAGTCCAAGCCCCTCGCACACAAAACCTCCTTTACCCCCTCCCTCCAACCCTTCCTAGGCCGACCCCTACCCCGCCTTCCTTCCACTACAGACTGATACACTCTTGAAGTCATTCTGTTTCGCTCCATTCTCTCTACATGTCCAAACCACCTCAACAACCCTTCCTCAGCCCTCTGGACAACAGTTTTGGTAATCCCGCACCTCCTCCTAACTTCCAAACTACGAATTCTCTGCATTATATTCACACCACACATTGCCCTCAGACATGACATCTCCACTGCCTCCAGCCTTCTCCTCGCTGCAACATTCATCACCCACGCTTCACACCCATATAAGAGCGTTGGTAAAACTATACTCTCATACATTCCCCTCTTTGCCTCCAAGGACAAAGTTCTTTGTCTCCACAGACTCCTAAGTGCACCACTCACTCTTTTTCCCTCATCAATTCTATGATTCACCTCATCTTTCATAGACCCATCCGCTGACACGTCCACTCCCAAATATCTGAATACGTTCACCTCCTCCATACTCTCTCCCTCCAATCTGATATTCAATCTTTCATCACCTAATCTTTTTGTTATCCTCATAACCTTACTCTTTCCTGTATTCACCTTTAATTTTCTTCTTTTGCACACCCTAAGATTTAATATAAGTCTGCCCGAAATGCCTAGCCATGCTAGGCGTTCTAGTGGTACACTCTGTAATTATTATTTTACTACATGTATACCACACAATAACCAAATTCTGTAAACTCAGCATTGTAATACAGTGGACCCCCGCATAGCGAACGCCTTGCATAGCGAACATTCCGCATAGCGAACGCTTTGATCGCTAAAATTTTGCCCCGCATAGTAGACAAAAACCCGCTCAGCGAACTTCGTCCGAGACGCGTCCAATGTGCGGCCTCAGCCAGCCTCACATTTGCCGCCTGTCCCATTGTTTACCAGCTAGCCTCCGCGGTAACATTCAAGCATACACTCGGAATATTTCGTATTATTACAGTGTTTTCGGTTCTGTTTGTTGAAAATAAGTGACCATGGGCCCCAAGAAAGCTTCTAGTGCCAACCCTGTGGTAAAAAGGGTGAGAATTAGTATGGAAATTAAGAAAGATTTTGAAGGGTTTGGGGCTAACCCTGAGAAGCCTATGCCAGTTGTGGAATCCATTGTGCCTACTTCAAAAATTAAGGAAATGTGTGCACAGTGGGTTGAACTGCAAACCTTTATGGATGAAAATCACCCTGACACAGCTGTTGCAAGGCGTGCTGGTGACTATTTCAATGACAATGTTATGGCCCATTTTAGACAAATCGTAAAGGAACGGGAGGTACAGAGCTCTATGGACAGAAAGAAGTCCAGTGACTCTGAAGCTGGTCCTAGTGGCATTAAAAGAAGGGAAGTAACCCCGGAAAAGGACTTGCCTCCTCAAGTGTTAATGGAAGGGGATTCCCCTTCTAAACACTAACACTCTCTCTCCCCTCCTCCCATCCCATCAATCATCACCAGATCTTCAATAAAAGTAAGTGTCATGTAATTGTGCATGCCTTTTTCAGTTTGTGTGTACTAAAATTAACATTTTTTTGTGGTAAAAAAATTTTTTTTTCATACTTTTGGGTGTCTTGCACGGATTAATTTTATTTCCATTATTTCTTATGGGGAAAATTAATTCGCATAGCGAACATTTCGCATAACGACCAGCCCTCTTGCACGGATTAAGTTCGCTATGCGGGGGTCCACTGTACTTATAGAGAATAAAGCTTGAATTTGAATTTGAAGGCACTAGCAGACAACCAACCACCACCACCCCCCACAACCATGAAAGTGCAGTTCCAGCTAGAACCTACCTACTTCAATAAGGTGCATGATATCTACAAGGACCTCACCAGAGGTGAAATGATAGAACGATTCATACAGGGATGAACACAAAACCCGAATGAAAGCCTTCACCAACGAATATGGTCCTACTGTAACAAAGCTCTGTTTAGAAATAAGTGGCAAGTCGATTTCTTGGTCAGCCACGCCATATCAGAGTACAACGCAGGATACGAAATTAGTTGCTTGGATATACAACTTGGGTATGGCCGTTCATTATTGAACCAGCATCAACTTGCTGCCCACCCCACCAACCCACATGGAAACATAAGAACATAAGAAGAACATAAGAACGAAGGAACACTGCAGAAGGCCTACTGGCCCATGTGAGGCAGGTCCAAGTCTCCTACAGGCTTAAGCCAATGCACCCAACCTAGTCAGGTCAGGTCACATTGACTTAAGGGAGGAACACGGCAACCGACCTGGTAGCACAAGCTATCAGGTCCAACTCACACCCACCCACATCACCGTCTGAATTTTTTGGGTTATCCTAAGTTGATGGTCTTCTTCTTTCCTTCCTTCCTTCCTTCTTTCCTTCCTTCTTCCTTCCTCCCTTCTTCCTCCCTGCCTTCCTTCCTTCCCTCCATCCTCTCATCTCTTCCTCCCTTTCTTCCTACCTTCCTTCCTTCAGGTTTCCTGGGCATTGCTTTCGGTAACAAACTCCTCAAAACCGTGAAATTCATCTTCACCGACACTTCCATCTGTGTTTGAACCATCAGTAGGGAACAAAAGAGCCCCAATTAGCCGAGGAGTTTCTTAGCGAGGAGTTTCTTAGCGTTGGACATGAACAAGGTGTAATAAAATGGCTTTTCCCACAATGCACCACTGGGTCCCCGATTTTTTTGTATCGCACACACTGACCATGGAGACCCATTCTCTCACATCTAGGACTACCAGCCTTTTCCTGCTTGATTTGAGGACGCTAGAATTTATGCGTACTAGTACGTCAATAGCCCTGGCACGTAAGAAGTACAGTGGACCCCCACATACAGTTGGCATCACATAACGTTAAATCCGCATACCGATACATTTTATCGCTAAGATTTTGCCTCGCATACCGCTAAAAAACCCGCTCAACGCAATTCGTCCGAGACGCGTCTAATGTGCGGCCTGAGCCAGCCTCACATGTTCCGCCGGTGGCATTGTTTACCAGCCAGCCTCCGCGGTAACATCCAAGCATACAATCGGAACATTTCGTATTATTACAGTGTTTTTGGTGATTTTATCTGCAAAATAAGTGACCATGGGCCCCAAGAAAGCTTCTAGTGCCAACCCTACAGGAATAAGGGTGAGAATTACTATAGAGATGAAGAAAGAGATCATTGCTAAGTATGAAAGTGGAGTGTGTGTTTCCGAGCTGGCCAGGTTGAATAGTAAACCCCAATCAACCATCGCTACTATTGTGTCCAACAAAACGGCAATCAAGGAAGCTGTTCTTGCCAAAGGTTCAACTGTGTTTTTGAAACAGACATTGCAGGTGATGGAAGATGTTGAGAGACTCTTATTGGTGTGGATAAATGAAAAACAGATAGCAGGAGATAGCATCTCTCAAGTGATCATAAGTGAAAAGGCTAGGAAGTTGCATGAGGATTTAATTAAAAAAATGCCTGCAACTAGTGATGTGAGTGAATTTAAGGCCAGCAAAGGTTGGTTTGAGAGATTTAAGAAGCGTAGTGGCATACATAGTGTGATAAGGCATGGTGAGGCTGCCAGTTCGGACCACAAAGCAGCTGAAAAATATGTGCAGGAATTCAAGGAGTACATAGACAGTGAAGGACTGAAACCTGAACAAGTGTTTAATTGTGACGAAACAGGCCTGTTTTGGAAGAAAATGCCAAGCAGGACCTACATTACTCAGGAGGAAAAGGCACTCCCAGGACATAAGCCTATGAAACACAGGCTTACTCTGTTGATGTGTTCCAATGCTAGTGGTGATTGCAAAGTGAAGCCTTTATTAGTGTATCACTCAGAAACTCCCAGAGCGTTCAGGCAAAAGAATATCCTCAAGGCTAATTTGTGTGTGCTGTGGAGGGCAAACAGTAAGGCATGGGTCACTAGGGACTTTTTCTATGACTGGTTACACCAAGCATTTGCCCCCAATGTGAAAGATTACCTAACTGAAAAGAAATTAGACCTTAAGTGCCTCCTGGTGTTAGACAGTGCCCCTGGTCATCCTACAGACGTGGCAGAGCGACTTTATGGGGACATGAGCTTCATTAAGGTGAAGTTTTTGCCTCCTAATACAGTGACCAATTATGTAAGTGTATTTATGTAAGTGCATTTGTACGTGTATGTTTGGGGGTCTGAAATGGACTAATCTACTTCACAATATTTCTTATGGGAACAAATTCGGTCAGTACTGGCACCTGAACATACTTCTGGAGTGAAAAAATATCGTTAACCGGGGGTCCACTGTACCACTCCTCTCCTGCAGCCCATGGACCAGCAGGTTACTGCAAACTTCAAAAAACTGTACACAAAAGCTCTGTTTGAAAGGTGCTTTGTAGTGACCTCAGAAACTCAATTGACTCTTGTTATGGGGCTATAGGACCCAACATGTATTTATAAGTAACAGTTACTCTGGAATACCTAATTATATTGAATTGATGGGGACTTTGCTCTAAATGTCAGAAGGACTGATCAACCTTATGACTGAGAGGCAGCTGGGTCAAGCCTATGTTTCTCAATATAATAGGTTATACTATAGACACATATTATTATTATTATAATCAAGGGGGAAGCGCTAAACCCGGAGGATTATACAGCGCCTGGGGGGGGGATGTGGAAGGCATTCAGGCTTAATTCGGGGAACTGGAGCACAGATCCAATTCCCTAAATCAAGAGCCCCTCACCAACATCAAGGATATAGACACATAAACACACAATTTAAATAAGTAGTTTATAAAGTTGTATTTCCTTTTGTAAAAGTAAAATTAAGGTGTGGTAGAATTGTGGTAACTGGAGAATTGTGCTTGGCAAAGTCTTTCGTTTTGGTGGGAGGAGCTTAGCCAGGCTCTCTCTCTCTCTCCCTCTCACTGACACTCTCTCTGTGGCTGACCTTCAACCTGGCAGGATCTCTGGGTCCTTCTTCTATCTTTTGGGGCATCATGTGTGCTCCAGGGGTGAGTTTTTATAATTTAAGTTGTGGCCACCATACCCAGGGTGACTAAAGTGTGTCAAAACACTGGTTAGCCCAGAGTTATGTCAAGAAGAGAGAAGGATAAAAGTTGTTGGAACACACCATGTGGAGAACAGGTATGGAGTGTGTAGATTTTGTTTTGAAAATGTGAGGCTGTGATTGTATATTCTGTACATATCTATTGAGAATACAGTTATATTTTTATAGTAGTAGTTTACATAACCTGTGAAGAGGGCTGGTGAAAGGGTATCAGAGACACTCAAGATGATCAGCCATGATGTAAGTATTACCCCTAGACAGATAAGGCCATTAAGTAAAAAGCTACTCCACACTAGAACATGTAGTGAGAACCTTACTATCAAAGTAATAAGGGACAAACCAACGTAACATGGGAGCTTGACCGGGAGAGTTATTTGACTGCTAAAATAACTCAAAACATTCTTTGAACTATATGTGCTGGTATGGGGTAATAACAGTTGCATGTTTCTGGTAGAAGATTTACCAAGGTGGGTCAGTGGAAGTGTTGTTTTCATATATTAGTTTACAGGTTGTTTTTCTCCTAAGGTGGGAGAAAGGTTGAGTAACACATTTTTGTTGTGGTTATGGTAAGTGCTATGTGCATAGTTTACATTCAATTTGTGTTATTTTATGTGTCTGTGGGAACTTTGTCCACTGATACTGTAAGAGGGAAGCAAGTGTTTAAAGAAAAAAACTATGTCAGAAGACGAGTCTTCAGATTTTTTAGGCTTCAGGGAAGAAGGTAATAATTCATCAGTAAACATGCCTGTTAACAGTGAACATGAGGGATCCCCTACTCCAGGTGATATGGAAATGGAGAGAATGAGACTGAAATTAGCTGTACTAGAGGCTGAAATGAAATTAATGAAAGCTAAGGAGGAAGAACGTCAGAGGTTAGGAGGTTCAGAACAAGAGCCTGAGCAGTACTTTAACATAACTAAAGCTGCAAATTTTGTCCCTAAGTTTACAGAGAGTGACCCAGATAGATATTTTTCTTTTTTTGAGAAGACTGCTTTGGAGCAAGGATGGCCCAAACAGAAGTGGGCTACCCTAGTTCGCACACAACTTGTGGGTAAAGGATTCCAGAGAGTAGAGACTCTGGAGGGGCAAGATTTTTCTGATTATGATAAGATTAAAGAGGAAGTATTGCTTGCCTACCAAATGATACCTGAGAAATATAGACAAAAGTTCAGGAATCAAAAATTTCAGGATGGGCAGACCTTAACTGAGTTTGGGAATGAGAAACTGTTCCTTTTTAAGAAATGGGTTTGTTCCAAAGGAGTTAATAAAGACTATAACAAATTAGTAGATCTGATGGTTCATGAGGAATTGTACAATACAATCCCTGTTGACCTCAGAGAGTATCTGGAGGACAAAAACCCAGATAATCTTTCAGAAGCACTGGATCTAGGTGACCGATTCTTGGCTCGCAGGGAATTGGTAAGTAAAAACAGTCATGCTGCTTCTGAAAATTTCTCCACTCATTCTAAACCTTATTCCAAGTCCTATGGTCATAAAGGTAAGTGGGACAAGAATTTTCAGGGACAAATGAAGGCTGAGGTGCCCTCTAAAATAGAAGGAAAAGGTAAGTCAGCTGGAGTTCAAAGTTTACCTAGACAATCAGATAATTTTTCAGGTCCTCGAGTAAACAGTACCAGTCCTACACCAAATGGTAAAAATACCTTTAAGAGTTATGCCTGTTACTACTGTAACAAAACTGGACACACACAAAAGTTTTGCTGGTCAAGGCAGCGAGATCAGGAAAGGGAGGAACCACCCCAGAGATACATCCAGTTGCCTGCATTAGGTCTTCAAGGCAAGGTGAGGAGGAACCTTTGGATCTAGACCCCAGGATGTGTATATTTTCTAGTAGGTCCACAGTTGGTTTGCAAAAGGATGTAGGCAGAGTTGAGAACATATTGTCCTTGAGAGATGGATGTAGCACCTACTCTTTGCTACGTGCTGGAGTGCTACCAGTGTCTAAGGATACCTATACTGGGGTAGATATATTGTTGAAGGGTATTACGGGTTCAACCATAAGGACACCGGTACACAAATTATGGGTAGAATCTACATACCAAGTTGGCTATCTCCCTGTAGGTATCTCAGATGAAATTCCCTTCGAAGGGGTCGACCTCTTATTAGGGAATATTGTTATGGGCCTGTTAGACAGTGAGGAACAACTAGTTTGGGGGAAACAAAGTCCCAAATGTTGGGAGGAAATGGCTAGGAAAACCCTGCCAGACCTTCTCCCTGATGGTTCCACCATGAGAAGTATGGCTCATGATCATGCTACCAACAGTCTTCATGATATTTCTCATGAGGATGGTGAGGGCTTAAGTTTGGTAACTCTGCTTTCTGATGTTGAACTGCAGTCAACTGAAGAAAAGGATGTTCCAGCCAGAGCTGAGCATGATTGGAGAATGGATCAGTTAAATAGTGTGAGAGAGGCTGCACCTGCTAGGGTGCAATTAATTTTTGTGCAGGAAAATGTCGCTGTTGCTGAGGAAGAGATTTTACAGTTAAATAAGTGTTTTCATTTCAGGGAGGAAACTCTTACAAAGAATTCACCTCTGTTTGCAGTATCGATGGAAGGAGAACAAGGGTTTTGTCCCCAGGTGGTGATGTCCAAGGTTTCCAGGCATTTCTTCTGGTCTCAGCTGTGGGAGACTGTCCTGGAGTTTACCTGGAGAGAGTTTCGGGGGTCAATGCCCCCGCGGCCCGGTCTGTGACCAGGCCTCCTGGTGGATCAGCGCCTGATCAACCAGGCTGTTGCTGCTGGCTGCACGCAAACCAACGAACGAGCCACAGCCCGGCTGATCAGGAACTGACTTTAGGTGCTTGTCCAGTGCCAGCTTGAAGACTGCCAGGGGTCTGTTGGTAATCCCCCTTATGTGTGCTGGAAGGCAGTTGAACAGTCTCGGGCCCCTGACACTTATTGTATGGTCTCTTAACGTGCTAGTGACACCCCTGCTTTTCATTGGGGGGATGGTGCATCGTCTGCCAAGTCTTTTGCTTTCGTAGTGAGTGATTTTCGTGTGCAAGTTCGGTACTAGTCCCTCTAGGATTTTCCAGGTGTATATAATCATGTATCTCTCCCTCCTGCGTTCCAGGGAATACAGGTTTAGAAACCTCAAGCGCTCCCAGTAATTGAGGTGTTTTATCTCCGTTATGCTCGCCGTGAAAGTTCTCTGTACATTTTCTAGGTCGGCAATTTCACCTGCCTTGAAAGGTGCTGTTAGAGTGCAGCAATATTCCAGCCTAGATAGAACAAGTGACCTGAAGAGTGTCATCATGGGCTTGGCCTCCCTAGTTTTGAAGGTTCTCATTATCCATCCTGTCATTTTTCTAGAAGATGCGATTGATACAATGTTATGGTCCTTGAAGGTGAGATCCTCCGACATAATCACTCCCAGGTCTTTGACGTTGGTGTTTCGCTCTATTTTGTGGCCAGAATTTGTTTTGTACTCTGATGAAGATTTAATTTCCTCATGTTTACCATATCTGAGTAATTGAAATTTCTCATCGTTGAACTTCATATTGTTTTCTGCAGCCCACTGAAAGATTTGGTTGATGTCCGCCTGGAGCCTTGCAGTGTCTGCAATGGAAGACACTGTCATGCAGATTCGGGTGTCATCTGCAAAGGAAGACACGGTGCTGTGGCTGACATCCTTGTCTATGTCGGATACTATGCTCCACAGTCAGCCCTCCTGGCCCTATATCACTCTCTTATTTACCCCTATCTCACCTATGGAATTTGTGCATGGGGCTCAACAACAACTAACCATCTCAGACCACTAATTACCCAACAAAAGGCTGCAGTTAGAATGATAACAAATTCTCACTACAGGCAGCACACTCCACCAATATTCAATACACTCAACCTACTCACCATACAAAACATCCATACTTATTACTGCACCTATTACATACATAGAACACTCAACTCTGATATTAACCCTCCCCTCAAACATCTCCTTGCCAACCTCAACAGAACACATGACCATAACACAAGGCACAGATCACTCTTTGATATTCCTCGTGTCCATCTCACGCTATGCAAAAACTCAATGCACATAAAAGGCCCTAAAATCTGGAATTCATTACCTGTAAATATAAAAGAAACACTACCTGTTTATAAATTCAAGTCTCTTCTCAAAGATCACTTACTCACCCAAAACCAAATAAATACTGAATAACTGAACCTTATAAATTGTATATCTTAAATGTTTCTCACAATTATATCACATAAATGTTAAACCTAAAACCCAATCTAACTTTATTATTTTTTAATACACTACCTAACAGAATACTCCATTCTACTGAATTTATAACAATGCATGCAACCATATGACCTGTCTTTGTAATACTCACTTGTGCTTTATAGTAATCAGTTTACATTAATGTTTTTCACTGATTTCATCATTGCTTAGTTAATCTTAAGTTAATTTTAAGCCAGCCCGTAATGCTATGCATAGTATAAGTGGCTTTGGCATGCTGCTCTTATCTGTATTTTTTTTTGTACCTCTGTAAGTGTGCTCAAATTATAAATAAATAAATAAATAAATATGAGGATGAGGAACAAGATGGGAGCTAGTACTGTGCCTTGTGGAACAGAGCTTTTCACCGTAGCTGCCTCGGACTTTACTCTGTTGACGACTACTCTCTGTGTTCTGTTAGTGAGGAAATTATAGATCCATCGACCGACTTTTCCTGTTATTCCTTTAGCGCGCATTTTGTGCGCTATTACGCCATGGTCACACTTGTCGAAGGCTTTTGCAAAGTCTGTATATATTACATCTGCATTCTTTTTGTCTTCTAGTGCATTTAGGACCTTGTCGTAGTGATCCAGAAGTTGAGACAGACAGGAGCGACCTGTTCTAAACCCATGTTGCCCTGGGTTGTGTAACTGATGGGTTTCTAGATGGGTGGTGATCTTGCTTCTTAGGACCCTTTCAAAGATTTTTATGATATGGGATGTTAGTGCTATTGGTCTGTAGTTCTTTGCTGTTGCTTTACTGCCCCCTTTGTGGAGTGGGGCTATGTCTGTTGTTTTTAGTAACTGAGGGACGACCCCCGTGTCCATGCTCCCTCTCCATAGGATGGAAAAGGCTCGTGATAGGGGCTTCTTGCAGTTCTTGATGAACACAGAGTTCCATGAGTCTGGCCCTGGGGCAGAGTGCATGGGCATGTCATTTATCGCCTGTTCGAAGTCATTTGGCGTCAGGATAACATCGGATAGGCTTGTGTTAATCAAATTTTGTGGCTCTCTCATAAAAAATTCATTTTGATCTTCGACTCTCAGTCTGGTTAGCGGCTTGCTAAAAACTGAGTCATATTGGGACTTGAGTAGCTCACTCATTTCCTTGCTGTCATCTGTGTAGGACCCATCTTGTTTAAGTAGGGGCCCAATACTGGGCGTTGTTCTCGATTTTGATTTGGCATAGGAGAAGAAATACTTGGGTTTCTTTCGATTTCATTTATAGCTTTTAGTTCTTCCCGCGATTCCTGACTCCTAAAGGATTCTTTTAGCTTAAGTTCGATGCTTGCTATTTCTCTGACCAGTGTCTCCCTGCGCATTTCAGATATATTGACCTCTTTTAGCCGCTCTGTTATTCTTCTCCGTCGCCTGTAAAGGGAGCGCCTGTCTCTTTCTATTTTACATCTACTCCTCCTTTTTCTTAGAGGAATAAGCCTTGTGCATACATCGAGTGCCACCGAGTTAATCTGTTCTAGGCATAAGTTTGGGTCTGTGTTGCTTAGTATATCTTTCCAGCTTATATCGGTTAGGACTTGGTTTACTTGGTCCCACTTTATGTTTTTGTTATTGAAGTTGAATTTGGTGAATGCTCCCTCGTGACTAGTCTCATTTTGTCGGTCTGGGGCTCCTCGCATACATGTCTGAACCTCAATTATGTTGTGATCTGAGTATATTGTTTTTGATATGGTGACATTTCTTATCAGATCATCATTGTTAGTGAATATGAGGTCTAGTGTATTCTCCAGTCTAGTAGGCTCTATTATTTGCTGGTTTAAATTGAATTTTGTGCAGAGATTTAAAAGCTCGTGTGAGTGTGAGTTTTCATCAGAGCTGCCTCCTGGTGTTATTACTGCAACAATATTATTTGCTATATTCCTCCATTTTAGGTGCCTTAAGTTGAAATCCCCCAGGAGCAAGATGTTGGGTGCAGGAGCTGGAAGATTTTCCAGACAGTGGTCAATTTTTAACAGCTGTTCCTGGAATTGCTGGGATGTTGCATCCGGAGGCTTGTAGACTACCACAATGACTAGGTTTTGGTTCTCGACCTTTACTGCTAAAACTTCCACTACGTCATTTGAGGCATTAAGCAGTTCTGTGCAAACAAGTGACTCTGCAATGTACAGGCCAACCCCCCCCTTTTGCCTGTTCACTCTGTCACATCTGTATAGGTTGTAACCTGGGATCCATATTTCATTGTCCAAGTGATCCTTTATGTGGGTCTCAGTGAAAGCCGCGAACATTGCCTTTGCCTCTGCAAGCAGTCCACGGATGAAAGGTATTTTGTTGTTTGTTGCTGGCTTTAGACCCTGTATATTTGCAAAGAAGAATGTTATCGGACTGGTGGTATTGTTGGTACTGGGGGGGGATTTTTTTTCCGGCATTAGTATCTGTATCTGTTGGTTTGGAGTGGAGGCCATCGACTGTGGTTCCACTCCAGGAATGACTGGATTTGGTGTACGATTTCTGCCATTTCCTGCCAGTTTTTTTTCCTTCCTGGCACTAAAAAACCTCTCCCTCTTGAGTGGCTGTGGCTACCCAGGTTTTCCCATGGCCTGGATGTTTTGTATCTTTTTGTCCCCTTTAGATGGTATGCCTGGCAATTTAAGTTATAGCACAGTCTTTCCTGTACTGAAGAGGTACACATTTCAGGGTGAAAAAGCTTACAGGAAGGGAGTTTGCATTTTCCTGTTGTCATATGGGCATGGCATTTTCTAGGGTGGTCATAGTTGCACGTCCCATCTGTTTTTCCAGATTTCCCATGCCAGCAGATACCAAGTGCATAGTATGTGCACAGGCTTGGTTTCCGCTTGCCTTGGGTTTCTGTGACTGTATTCCCTGTTGGTGCATGTTTCCCTGTCTTACTTCTATCCTCCCTAGCACCAACAATGGAGCTCCCACCAGTTGTTTTTGGTAATTTATCCTCACTATTGCTATTGGAGTCCTCTTGTTTGCTATTTCCTGCGGAATTTCTAGTTTGCAATATTGGTTTTATCTTATCTTTGACTACACTTGTTTCCCTACTATGGCTCCTGTCCCCTATGAGGTCATTTATATGTATTCCTTCCTGCGTATAATTCCCGACTACCTGGACAAAATCTCCAGCTTCACCATTACTGTCTCCCAGGACAGTATCTCCAGCTTCACCATTTCTGTCTCCCAGGACAGCACCTCCAGCTTCACCATTACTGTCTCCCAGGACAGCACCTCCAGCTTTACTATTACTGTCTCCCAGGACATCACCTCCAGCCTTACAGTTTGTGACTACATGGCCAGTATCAAGGGCAGTACCATTCAGCCCAGACTTTTTATGTTCCCATCTGTTGTAGAAAGCTTCCAGGTTTTCTATGAAAGCAGCTTTGATGTTGTCCTCTTTTAATACCCTTGTGATTTTAGTCCACAGATTTTCCTCATTTGGGCATACCCAGAAACACTTCTCTGTTTTAATACTGCTTGTAGCTAGTTCTGGGATATCTGCACAAGGGGCGTGACACCAATTTCCACAAAAATGACAATTTATGCATGTGGAAGCCCGTTTGTTTGACTGACCATATTGAGACCTATCATGCCTTTCAAATTATAGGGGAACCTAGTTGAAGTATTAAACCTGTTCCCCTTCAGCCGATTTCAGCACCAGGTGAACCATTCAGCAAGCTGGTAGTGGATGTCGTTGGCCCACTCCCAAGGACCAGAATGGGAAATAACTATTTACTAACAATAATTTGCAAGCAGTGAAGAGTTTTTACGAGGATAGTGAGGCTCAAGTTAGAGTATGTAGGAAAGAGGGAAATTTTTTCCCAGTAAAAGTAGGCCTTATACAAGGATGTGTGATGTCACCTTGGTTGTTTAATATATTTATAGATGGGGTTGTAAGAGAAGTAAATGCGAGGGTCTTGGCAAGAGGCGTGGAGTTAAAAGATAAAGAATCACACACAAATTGGGAGTTGTCACAGCTGCTCTTTGCTGATGACACTGTGCTCTTGGGAGATTCTGAAGAGAAGTTGCAGAGATTGGTGGATGAATTTGGTAGGGTGTGCAGGAGAAGAAAATTAAAGGTGAATACAGGAAAGAGTAAGGTTATGAGGATAACAAAAAGATTAGGTGATGAAAGATTGAATATCAGATTGGAGGGAGAGAGTATGGAGGAGGTGAACGTATTCAGATATTTGGGAGTGGACGTGTCAGCGGATGGGTCTATGAAAGATGAGGTGAATCATAGAATTGATGAGGGAAAAAGAGTGAGTGGTGCACTTAGGAGTCTGTGGAGACAAAGAACTTTGTCCTTGGAGGCAAAGAGGGGAATGTATGAGAGTATAGTTTTACCAACGCTCTTATATGGGTGTGAAGCGTGGGTGATGAATGTTGCAGCGAGGAGAAGGCTGGAGGCAGTGGAGATGTCATGTCTGAGAGCAATGTGTGGTGTGAATATAATGCAGAGAATTCGTAGTTTGGAAGTTAGGAGGAGGTGCGGGATTACCAAAACTGTTGTCCAGAGGGCTGAGGAAGGGTTGTTGAGGTGGTTCGGACATGTAGAGAGAATGGAGCGAAACAGGATGACTTCAAGAGTGTATCAGTCTGTAGTGGAAGGAAGGCGGGGTAGGGGTCGGCCTAGGAAAGGTTGGAGGGAGGGGGTAAAGGAGGTTTTGTGTGCGAGGGGCTTGGACTTCCAGCAGGCATGCATGAGCGTGTTTGATAGGAGTGAATGGAGACAAATGGTTTTTAATACTTGACGTGCTGTTGGAGTGTGAGCAAAGTAACATTTATGAAGGGATCCAGGGAAACCGGCAGGCCGAACTTGAGTCCTGGAGATGGGAAGTACAGTGCCTGCACTCTGAAGGAGGGGTGTTAATGTTGCAGTTTAAAAACTGTAGTGTAAAGCACCCTTCTGGCAAGACAGTGATGGAGTGAATGATGGTGAAAGTTTTTCTTTTTCGGGCCACCCTGCCTTGGTGGGAATCGGCCAGTGTGATAATAAAAAAAATAAAAAAATAAAAATAATAATTTGCTCCACTACCAGGTACCTGGAAGCAGTCCCTCTGCATAAGATAACTGCTCATGTAGTCTTAAGGGTTTTGATGAAGTTCTTTTTTCATGTTGGTTTTCCTCAAGCAGCACAAACAGATCAAGGGCCTAACTTTACCTCTAAGTCTTTTAGAAATGTTTTGAAGGGACTAAAAGTAGAGCCTCAGTGATCAACTGTGTATCACTCTCCATCTCAAGGGGAAATAGAGAAATTACATCAAACCCTCAAGACAATGATGCAAGCCTATGGTATAGACAATACTAACAACTGGGATGAGAGGATCCCTTTCTTTGTATTTGCTGAGTGGGGAAGCACTCTGGAATCTCTGAGCTATTGGCTTGGGGAGGATGGTGATGCTCCCCCCTCGGAGCTTTTTCTCAGTTTCAGACACTGTTTGACTCGTATGAGGTGGATGGTACCAGTGAACGTGCCCATCAACCAGACCAGGATGATGATGTGGGACCATAATGTGGACCATGATACTCTGGAGGCTGGAGAGGAAGTGCTGATACTGGAGCCAATTCATGTGAAAATCTGTATGGCAAGTTGCTGTGAGCTGAACATGTTGTGGGGGAAGTTCCCAGGGGCTAGATATAAAACCCACACCCCCAAGCAAGAAAAGAATGAGTATAGTGTACACAGTAACTGGTTAAAGGGTTTGAAGTTCTGTCAAAAATTCAGAGAGACCAATGTTTTAATGGAATGTAAAGGGCTGCAAAACAATAATCTGTATGAAATACCAAAAGTGTATTTAAGAAATAACATGTGTGTAAAAGATTTTGGGAAATGCATGCTTGGGTTTAATGAGAAAAATGTTGGAGAGTTGGCTCAGCCACCTTGGAACTTTATAAAAGTTTGGGATGTCAGTAATGGGGAAAAATTGAAACTCCATGAGGAAATTGTTAAGGAAACTGAGCCAATTCAACAATTTTTGTGTGGGAAAAATCTGTATGAAAAATTGGAGATGGATGAAGAAGTGAAATTCTTCCAACACCAGTTTGTAGTGCTTAGTGAGAGTCAGTGGGCATTCCCATGCTTCATGGTTCCCAAATTAGATGGCACCCTGGGCATAAACATTGACTACCACAGAGTACGTTTAACAACTAAGGTTTACATAATTAGAAAGATTGATACTTATGCACTAAAAGATGCAAACATTTTAAATAAGCTAAAACATGGAAGATGTGATTTCCATGGTCTGTGTTCAAGCACCATTTTAATGTGTGTAATGCAAATTGTGTTCATTGTGTGTTTAAAATTTGTGTGTGAGATGGAATGTGATGGTATTTGTGTAAACTTGATGTATCCAACCTGGGTGCAAAGAGATGTCTTTGGTGTTTGTTGTTGCACTGCGAGAGGTTGCAGAACTGTTACTGTCTATGAACAGCCTTCTAAGTTTAAATGTCAACATTTTACCACAGGAAAGAAAATTTTCATTTTGGGGCTGGCTATTCAGCATTTGTACATGTCTCAGGATCTCTTCATCCTGTTCCTGTGTATAGTGACTAAAATCACTCTTAAAATGGGCTTTGTTCCTACAGCCTTTTAATTTGGAAGTCAAATATATAAAAGGCTCAGAGAATGTGGTTGCTGATGCTCTCTCTAGATGTTTCATGTAGATGCATGGTGCATACTTTGTACATAGTGTTCGTCTTGTGCTGACCTTGTTGTTTTTGCAGTGGTGAACTCTCAGCGAGCCTGAGTACTCTCTACCAGCCATCTGACTGTGAAGGGGTCGAGTCAGAGCCAAAAGTGTGACGAGGGTCAGGGTGTACGTAAATGTGAGTTGAGGCAGTTGTTAACAACCTTCGGTAACATGAGACGTTCAGGAAGGTATGTTGTGTCTTGGTGTGCTCTATATACAAAACGGCCCGACGGTTTGCCTTTGTGGTCCCCTGGACCCCTCCATGTTCTATGTCAGCCTCCTCTTCATAAGTTTAGAGGATCTGTGTGGAGTGGGACCTCGGAAGATGGGCTTGAGTGCCTGACCATGTTAAGGATCGTGAGTGTTGACTGGAAGTCTCACTGTTTGGTTCGGCCACCAAGTGAAAGACACCTTGACATGTTTTGTGAAGTTTCCTGCCTGGTGTACACCTGACTGCTCTGGGTTTGGCTCTACTCTCGTCTCCTGATCAGGAAGATGCCACCCTGGAGTACCAGTTGCTTGCTGGATTACCGTAGCAGAGGCACATGCCTGTTGGTGCGGGCTTTCACAGTGGCATTGTGTGCAATTTTTGCATTGTAATGTGTATTGTTTAAAAGTCACTAAAATTGTAAATAGTTACACCGTTGAGTATATGGGTATGATTAGAATGCTTTTCTAAAAAATTCTGCAATCTGTTGTAAATAACAGTAAAGTGAAGAGTAGTTATGGTGCTGGGAAATATGTAGCATTTCTAGTAGTCTTGTTTACCGCCTACAGACTTAAGTAATATACCTTTTACTAGCCGTATCCTGAGGGACACGGCTAGCTTTTGTGAGACTTCGTCTGGAGGTGGGGGTGTTATGGGGCTATAGGACCCAACATGTATTTATAAGTAACAGTTACTCTGGAATACCTAATTATATTGAATTGATGGGGACTTTGCTCTAAATGTCAGAAGGACTGATCAACCTTATGACTGAGAGGCAGCTGGGTCAAGCCTATTTTTCTCAATATAATAGGTTATACTATAGACACATAAACACACAATTTAAATAAGTAGTTTATAAAGTTGTATTTCCTTTTGTAAAAGTAAAATTAAGGTGTGGTAGAATTGTGGTAACTGGAGAATTGTGCTTGGCAACAGTCTTTTGTTTTGGTGGGAGGAGCTTAGCCAGGCTCTCTCTCTCTCCCCCTCTCACTGACTCTCTCTCTGTGGCTGACCTTCAACCTGGCAGCATCTCTGGGTCCTTCTTCTATCTTTTGGAGCATCATGTGTGCTCCAGGGGTGAGTTTTTATAATTTAAGTTGTGGCCACCATACCCAGGGTGACTAAAGTGTGTCAAAACACTGGTTAGCCCAGAGTTATGTCAAGAAGAGAGAAGGATAAAAGTTGTTGGAACACACCATGTGGAGAACAGGTATGGAGTGTGTAGATTTTGTTTTGAAAATGTGAGGCTGTGATTGTATATTCTGTACATATCTATTGAGAATACAGTTATATTTTTATAGTAGTAGTTTACATAACCTGTGAAGAGGGCTGGTGAAAGGGTATCAGAGACACTCAAGATGATCAGCCATGATGTAAGTATTACCCCTAGACAGATAAGGCCATTAAGTAAAAAGCTACCCCACACTAGAACATGTAGTGGGAACCTTACTATCAAAGTAATAAGGGACAAACCAACGTAACAACTCTAAGAGAGTTTTGGAGAGATCACTTTAATATCCTCAATTGTGTAAACCTTATAGGTAAGGCTTGGGAGGGAGTGACTAAGAGGACCTTGAACTCTGCTTGGAAGAAACTGTGGCCAGAATGTGTAGACCAAAGGGATTTTGAAGGGTTTGAAGCTAACCCTGGGAATCCTATGCCAGTTAAGGAATCCATTGTGGCATTGGGAAAGTCCTTGGGGTTGGAGGTTAGTGGGGATGATGTGGAAGAGTTGGTGGAGGAGGACAATGAAGAACTAACCACTGATGAGCTGCTAGATCAACTTCAACAGCAAGAGGCCAGACCTGAGGAAACTGCTTCGGAGGAGGGGAGAGAGTAATTGAAGAAGTTGCCTACTTCAAAGATTAAGGAAATGTGTGGAATGTGGCTTAAAGTGCAAACCTTTTTTGATGACAATCACCCTAACACAGCTATTGCAAGCCGTGCTGGTGACTATTACACTGACACTGTTGTGAAACACTTTAGGAAAGTCATAAAGGAACGAGAGGTACAGGCCACTATGGACAGATATGTTGTGCGACAGAAGTCCAGTGACTCTGAAGCTGGTCCTAGTGGCATTAAAAGAAGAAGGGAAGTAACTCCAGAAAAGGACTTGACACCTCAAGTCTTAATGGAAGGGGATTCCCCTTCTAAACACTAAGACTCTCTCCTCCTCCCATCCCATCAATCATCACCAGATCTTCAATAAAGGTAAGTGTCATGTAACTGTGCATGTCTTTTTCAGTTTGTGTGTATTAAAATTAATATTTCATGAGGTAAAAATTTTTTTTCATACTTTGGGGTGTCTTGCACGGATTAATTTGATTTCCATTATTTCTTATGGGGAAAATTCATTTGCATAACGATAATTTCGCATAACAATGAGCTCTCAGGAACAGATTAATATCATTATGCGGGGGGTCCACTGTACTAGTACTTAAGATACCCTGAAAGGGTTAAGGGGCGCCGGACACTTCGAGCCAGGGAAGAGAAGAAAAAATCGAAAAAAAAAAACAAAAACGAGTTAAGCTTACCGAAAAATAGCTCAACAATCTGGCAACATTTTGGTGTATGTCTCATCTTTATACGATAATTAGGTAAAAAGTTATCATAATTATAGTAACTGGGGTAATTACGTCATTATCGTGACGCACATCATAGCTCTAGTCCGTTTACTGTCATTTTTAGCTTTTTCCGTAATTTTTTCTTATGTTTTTGTGCCAAATGCTTCGAATAACTCATTGATAACTCTCATGGTGGCTGTAGCAAGGAGCTTCACTCTCCACACCAACCTCAGTGCCGACCAAAGGTCAGGTAGAAAAGGACCTACGCTGCTTTGATTGACCGTGCCGTTCCCTTGGGACGTGCATTTTCGCCTTCAATTCTTGACATTTCTGCAACACAATGCCTCGTAAGAAGACAATTCACTCACTGAACATCAGCAAGAAGTTGAGAAAGAGGATGCTGCACATGCGAATGGGAAAAATAAAAAAAGCAGCGGCAGAGGCAGTAGCAGCGGCAGTTGATGCCATGACGCCACCACTACCCTCAGACTCCTCAGAAAACGAAGATTTCTTGTCATCTGGTGAACTTCTAAATATTTCTCCAGTGAAGTCATGTATTAAGCAAGTCAAGGGAAAAAGGAAGAGTGTGGTCAGGAAGTCCAGGGCCACTCCAGATGTGGCCAGCATGTCCAGGGCCACTGCAGATGTGGCCAGCACAACAGGGCCACTGCATATGTGGCCAGCACATCCAGGGCCACTCCAGATGTGGCCAGCACGTCCAGGGCCACACCAGCTGTGGCCACTTCAAGTCGCAAACCTACAGCATCGAGAAAGCGGAAACGGAGTGACATATCTGTAGCCGCCACCACTGTGGCCACATTGATCAAGCCTACAGCTATATATACATCTGTCGTCACCACACCAACAGTTACGTATGTGAGGACCTCACCATGTATGACTGTATCCCCTGTGACGACTCCAGATGTGGCCACCCCACATGTGGCCACTCCACATGTGGCCACCCAACGTGTGGCCCCTCCACATGTGGCCACCCCAGTTGTGCCTAGCTCAGCTGTTGCCAGCATGTCGACAGCTGCTGACGCGAGTGCCAGTGATAGTGTGTCAGCAAGTGTTAGTGATGTGTCAAGTGCCACACGACGAATGTCGATGTATGAAAAGATAAATCGTGTTGTTGTTGTTGACAAGAAAATTATATGTATGGAAGATAACAGATTTGGTGAAATTCTATCACTTGTGCAATGTAGCCATTGTTTTTCTAATAAGATCAAAGTTACATATAATATGCATCACCTCGAAACAGTTCTTACTATATCGTGTGCCAAGTGTAAGAATACTTTGTTGGAAAAGCCACGTGGTATATGTAAGCAGCTGAATACTTTGACGGGTAGAATGGTTTATGCAGAAATGGTGAGTAGTGGTGGCTACTCATCATTTACTCGTAAAAATGCGTTGTGTAACCTACCTCATCAAACTCTGAAAACATTCAACAGATATACGAGCATGAATACAAGGATATCCATTCAGTCTTGCAACAAAATTCTTGCTGAAACAAGGGCAATCTTTTGTAAGGAATATGCCAAATATGACATTTTACCAGACGCACATGGTGTTGTTTACACTGACGTGACGTATGATGGCACGTGGCAGACTAGGGCCCATCATTCTAATTTTGGCATTGGTGTGGCTACTGATGCCTTGACGAAGCTATTAGTTGATTATCAAGTTTTGTGCAAATACTGTTTTGTGTCTGTCCATCTCCAAGATCGTTTGAAGAAGAAGAAAATTACTATGGAAACATATAAACAGTTGAAAGGAAAACATGAAAGTAAATGTAACAAAAACTTTACAGGCTCTTCAGGAAAAATGGAAGTAGAAGCTGCACTAATCATCTGGCAGAGATCACTGAAAAAGAAGTTGAGGTACAAAACCATAGTGTCTGATGGTGACAGTGCAACATACAAAGGAATTGTTGAACTGAGTGATGGTGCTGGTCCTTCCGAAGGTATACAAGTTGCAAAAGAGGAGTGTATCAACCATTATGCAAAGCGGCTAAAGAATAGATTGACAAGCTTGGTCAAATTGCACTACACAGAAAAACAACTGAGAACCGGAAAAAAGAGAAAGCAGTATCACATGAAGAAGAAAGGGATGTTGACAGACTTTATGATTGACAAGCTTGCACAATATTTTCAGAAAAACCTAAGGCAAAATCGTGGAACTGATGTTGTAACGATGAACATAAGAACATAAGAAAGGAGGAACACTGCAGGAGGCCTGCTGGCCCATACTATGGCATACTTGCAAGTTTCTTTCACTGTTCCTCCACTGACGACAACCCACAGCATCAGCTTTGTCCACCTGGTTCTGCTTCATGGTGTTTTTACCAGAAGGCACTAGCAGACAACCTACCACCACCACCCCACACAACCATGAAAGTGAAGTTCCAGCTAGAACCTACCTACTTCAATAAGGTGCATGATATCTACAAGGACCTCACCAGAGGTGAAATGATAGAACGATTCATACAGGGATGAACACAAAACCCGAATGAAAGCCTTCACCAACGAATATGGTCCTACTGTAACAAAGCTCTGTTTAGAAATAAGTGGCAAGTCGATTTCTTGGTCAGCCACGCCATATCAGAGTACAACGCAGGATACGAAATTAGTTGCTTGGATATACAACTTGGGTATGGCCATTCATCATTGAACCAGCATCAACTTGCTCCCCACCCCACCAACCCACATGGAAACATAAGAACATAAGAACGAAGGAACACTGCAGAAGGCCTACTGGCCCATGTGAGGCAGGTCCAAGTCTCCTACCGGCTTAAGCCAATGCACCCAACCTAGTCAGGTCAGGTCACATTGACTTAAGGGAGGAACAAGGCAACCGACCTGGTAGCACAAGCTATCAGGTCCAACTCACACCCACCCACATCACCGTCTGAATTTTTTGGGATATCCTAAGTTGATGGTCTTCTTCTTTCCTTCCTTCCTTGTTTCCTACCTTCCTTCCTTCCTTCCTCCCTTCCTTCCTTCCCTCCATCCTCTCATCTCTTCCTTTCTTCCTCCCTTTCTTCCTACCTTCCTTCCTTCAGGTTTCCTGGGCATTGCTTTCGGTAACAAACTCCTCAAAACCGTGAAATTCATCTTCACAGACACTTCCATCTGTGTTTGAACCATCACTAGGGAGCAAAAGAGCCCCAATTAGCCGAGGAGTTTCTTAGCGAGGAGTTTCTTAGCGTTGGACATGGTGAACAAGGTGTAATAAAATGGCTTTTCCCACAATGCACCACTGGGTCCCCGATTTTTTTGTATCGCACACACTGACCATGGAGACCCATTCTCTCACATCTAGGACTACCAGCCTTTTCCTACTTGATTTGAGGACGCTAGAATTTATGCGTACTAGTACGTCAATAGCCCTGGCACGTAAGAAGTACAGTGGACCCCCACATACAGTTGGCATCACATAACGTTAAATCCGCATACCGATACATTTTATCGCTAAGATTTTGCCTCGCATACCGCTAAAAAACCCGCTCAACGCTATTCGTCCGAGACGCGTCTAATGTGCGGCCTGAGCCAGCCTCACATGTTCCGCCGGTGGCATTGTTTACCAGCCAGCCTCCGCGGTAACATCCAAGCATACAATCGGAACATTTCGTATTATTACAGTGTTTTTGGTGATTTTATCTGCAAAATAAGTGACCATGGGCCCCAAGAAAGCTTCTAGTGCCAACCCTACAGGAATAAGGGTGAGAATTACTATAGAGATGAAGAAAGAGATCATTGCTAAGTATGAAAGTGGAGTGTGTGTTTCCGAGCTGGCCAGGTTGAACAGTAAACCCCAATCAACCATCGCTACTATTGTGTCCAACAAAACGGCAATCAAGGAAGCTGTTCTTGCCAAAGGTTCAACTGTGTTTTTGAAACAGACATTGCAGGTGATGGAAGATGTTGAGAGACTCTTATTGGTGTGGATAAATGAAAAACAGATAGCAGGAGATAGCATCTCTCAAGTGATCATAAGTGAAAAGGCTAGGAAGTTGCATGAGGATTTAATTAAAAAAATGCCTGCAACTAGTGATGTGAGTGAATTTAAGGCCAGCAAAGGTTGGTTTGAGAGATTTAAGAAGCGTAGTGGCATACATAGTGTGATAAGGCATGGTGAGGCTGCCAGTTTGGACCACAAAGCAGCTGAAAAATATGTGCAGGAATTCAAGGAGTACATAGACAGTGAAGGACTGAAACCTGAACAAGTGTTTAATTGTGACGAAACAGGCCTGTTTTGGAAGAAAATGCCAAGCAGGACCTACATTACTCAGGAGGAAAAGGCACTCCCAGGACATAAGCCTATGAAACACAGGCTTACTCTGTTGATGTGTTTCAATGCTAGTGGTGATTGCAAAGTGAAGCCTTTATTAGTGTATCACTCAGAAACTCCCAGAGCGTTCAGGCAAAAGAATATCCTCAAGGCTAATTTGTGTGTGCTGTGGAGGGCAAACAGTAAGGCATGGGTCACTAGGGACTTTTTCTATGACTGGTTACACCAAGCATTTGCCCCCAATGTGAAAGATTACCTAACTGAAAAGAAATTAGACCTTAAGTGCCTCCTGGTGTTAGACAGTGCCCCTGGTCATCCTACAGACGTGGCAGAGCGACTTTATGGGGACATGAGCTTCATTAACCCTTTCAGGGTCCAAGGCCAAATCTGAAGTCACGCACCAGTGTCCAAGAAATTTTGAAAAAAAAAAAAATTATTTTTTCTTACAGAATTAAAGAGCATATTTTTGTGAAGGTAATAAAACAAAAAAAATTAGAATCTGATCAGTACTTACCGAGATACAGTGCCAAGAAGTTTGTAGAAAATGATGTGGTGGAGGCAACATCGACGAATTCCACATAAGCGTATTATATTATTTTGTTGTTTTAGTTGTTTTTTCTTTTCTTTTCCAATTTTTTTCTATTCCTACTAACATTTGGGGCCTGAGAGACCAATACTGTATATAATGTATATATATAAACTCACTGTATTGAACACAATAACCGCACTAAAGTTATTATCATATTATTGTTTACCACTGTTGTTTATTACAATAAACATGCACAAATATTGTATAATACTAATGTTCTATCATATATTTACATATTTACAATCACTGGACATGGTTTTAGAACTGCTGGAGCTTGTGGAACTCCTTGAAACAAGGCACCATGCACAGAGGCACCTTACATTCCTCACACATAAACCGAGTGTCTTTGCGTCTTTGTTGCCGTCGTTTTGTTTGTGCACAGACAATGCATCTCTTCTGAGCAAATTTCTTTTGAGTTGAAGGAAGCTGTATTATGAAATGATCACCTTCTCTTCTCAAACGCTTGGGTATATTGTGATGAATTCGAGGATCATGTTGTATTGCAGGTGTTGTTACCTGGTACTTCATTATGAGTTGTCTGACAACAGACAAACAAAATTCACCATACGGTGGTCTGTTACCAGTCTTTATTTGGTACATATTATATGCATTCAGCATTGAAATGTCCATGAGATGGAAGAAAAGTTTCATGTACCACTTGTAACTCTTACGAACACAGTCAACAAAACCAATCTGCATGTCACACTTGTCAACCAAGCGCATGTTTTGTGTATAATCAATCACTGTCACTGGTTTTCGAATACGTTCATTAGTCACTCGATCAACTTTGCCACTGTCTTGCATTTCATTACGGTGAATGGTTGTCAACAATGTGACATCTCGTTTGTCATGCCACCGTAATGCCATGATGTCATTGGCAGTAAACACCTGCACGTCATCACCACGAACACCTGCGTTGAGCCTGGGCATATGTTTACGATTAGAACGCACTGTGACACACACATCTGTCTTGTTCACTCGCATGAAATCACTGAGTAATGGGCTTGTGTACCAGTTATCGGTATATAATGTATGGCCCTTACCAAGATAAGGTGCCATCATGTTTCTCACTACGTCACCTGATATACCCAATAACATCTTGGTATCTTTCAATATTTTACTACCTGTGTATACAACAATATCCAACACCAGGCCACTGTCACAATCACAGAGTACAAACAATTTTATACCAAAGCGGTTCCTCTTGCTCGGTATATACTGCTTGAATGACAGTCTACCTTTGAACAAAATCAAAGACTCGTCAATTACAAGATTCTTGAATGGATAAAAGTATATCCTGAACTTTTGTTTGAGATACATGAAAACATTTCTAATCTTGTATAACCTGTCACTTCTGTCAGGCCTGGTTTTGTCAGAGAAGTGCAACATACGTAACAGTAAGATAAACCTGTTCACTGGTATTATTTCACTGAAGGATGGGGTACAAATTAGCCGATCTGTGGACCAGTATGCTTTTATATTATGCTTATAGACGTGAGGCATAAGCATTATTGTTGCAAAAAGCAAATACATTTCTGCAACAGTCGTCTCTTTCCACCTGTGTAGTCTTGACTGTGGTGATAAGATCGTATTTGCCATGGTGTACTGAAAATACTTATTACTTTCCCTGACAATAATTTCCATCAATGGCTGGTCAAAGAATAATTCAAAGAATTCCAGTTCATTGGCCGTGGTTCCAAGGGGACAGGTAGGTAGAATTCCACTTTGCGAGTCATCAAAGTGGTGAGGGCTGGGAACAAAATTGGGATTTTGCTGCCAATCCCAGATACGGTTTGCTGGTGGATACTGGACATCATAGGCTGGTTGTACGGGTGGTTGTGGCGGGCTGGTGGGTGACGCTCCGCTTTGTCCTTGAACTGACGAGTCAGCAGCGTGGGTTCCCGCGTGGCACAGCGAGTCACGCATGGCGGTGCCACTACCACCACCAGCCCCACTAACACCATCCACTGATGTCTGTGGCCCATCCATGCCAAGTGTAGCCACATCATCCTCACTATCACTACCTAAAACGGGTGTAGGGCCACGGGATGTACTCCGGGATGAACTCCGTCCCCTGGGCACAGCATAGGGTACACTACCCGAGCGCATGCGGCGGCGAACATACCGACGCTTCACTGGTGAATATGTTTCCTCACTATCACTACTCGAATGATCGTCGAGCGCAATAAAATCACAATCCACGTCAGAATCATCGTCATTACTGAAGTCAGAGGCCAGGCCACGGGAAAATATTAGTTTTCTCTTACGTTTAGGAACACCCGAGCGTGAGTCACGAGTGCCCACACCAGAGGTAGAAGGTCGAGGATCGTCGGGGTTTTCTGCACTATTATCGATATCCTGGTCATTATTTTCGGTCACTAACTTATCAAAGCCGTAGAATTCGTCTTCATTTCCACTTCCATCAGTGTCAGAACTATCAGACAGGAAGAGGAGAGTCCCAATTTTCCGGGGAGTGAGAGCTGACTTGCGACGAGACATGGTGAACAAGGGTGACTGAGCCGGCGTTCCCACAATGCTATGCAGGCGCCTAGATTTTTTGTTTATGGTGCACACCCACGGCGCAGACCCATTCTCTCATATGTAGGCCTATGAGCGCTTTCGCGCTAAATTTGACGGCGCTAGAATTTTGGCGTAGATCTACGGTTTGGACACTCACCGACCAGCCGTAGATCTACGGGACGGACCCTGAAAGGGTTAAGGTGAAGTTTTTGCCTCCTAATACAGTGGACCCCCGGATAACGCTTACCTCCGAATGTGACCAATTATGTAAGTGTATTTATGTAAGTGCATTTGTACGTGTATGTTTGGGGGTCTGAAATGGACTAATCTACTTCACAATATTTCTTATGGGAACAAATTCGGTCAGTACTGGCACCTGAACATACTTCTGGAGTGAAAAAATATCGTTAACCGGGGGTCCACTGTACCACTCCTCTCCTGCAGCCCATGGACCAGCAGGTTACTGCAAACTTCAAAAAACTGTACACAAAAGCTCTGTTTGAAAGGTGCTTTGTAGTGACCTCAGAAACTCAATTGACTCTTGTTATGGGGCTATAGGACCCAACATGTATTTATAAGTAAGAGTTACTCTGGAATACCTAATTACAGTGGACCCCCGCGTAGCGAACGCCTTGCATAGCGAACAATCCGCATAGCGGACGCTTTGTTCGCTAAAATTTTGCCCCGCATAGTGGACAAAAACCCGCTCAGCGGCCTTCGTCCGAGACGCGTCCAATGTGCGCCCTCAGCCAGCCTCATATGTGCCGCCCGTGCCATTGTTTACCAGCCAGCCTCCGCGGTAATATTCAAGCATACACTCGGAATATTTCGTATTATTACAGTGTTTTCGGTGCTGTTTCTGGAAAATAAGTGACCATGGGCCCCAAGAAAGCTTCTAGTGCCAACCCTACACCTCAAAGGGTAAGAATACCCATTGAAATGAAGAAAGAGATCATTGATAAGTATGAAAGTGGAGTACGTATCACCGACCTGGTCAGGTTGTACAAGAAACCAAAATCAACCATCTCTTCTATTGTGGGCAAGAAAACGGCAATCAAGGAAGCTGTTGTTGCCAAAGGTTTAACTGTGTTTTCGAAACAAAGATCGCAAGTGATGGAAGATGTTGAGAGACTCTTATTGGTGTGGATAAATGAAAAACAGCTAGCAGGAGATAGCGTCTCTCAAGCGATCATATGTGAAAAGGCTAGGAAGTTGCATGACGATTTAATTAAAAAAATGCCTGCAACTAGTGATGATGTGAGTGAATTTAAGGCCAGCAAAGGTTGGTTTGAGAGATTTAAGAAGCGTAGTGGCATCCATAGTGTGATACGGCATGGTGAGGCTGCCAGTTCGGACCACAAAGCGGCTGAAAAATATGTGCATGAATTCAAGGAGTACATAGAAACTGAAGGACTGGAACCTGAACAAGTGTTTAATTGTGATGAAACAGGCCTGTTCTGGAAGAAAATGCCAAGCAGGACCTACATTACTCAGGAGGAAAAGGCAATCCCAGGACATAAGCCTATGAAAGACAGGCTTACTTTGTTGATGTGTGCCAATGCTAGTGGTGATTGCAAAGTTAAGCCTTTATTAGTGTATCACTCTGAAACTCCCAGAGCGTTCAGGCAAAAGAATGTCCTCAAGGATAATTTGTGTGTGCTGTGGAGGGCAAACAGTAAGGCATGGGTCACTAGGGAATTTTTCTATAACTGGTTACACCATGCATTTGCCCCCAATGTGAAAGATTACCTAACTGAAAAGAAATTAGACCTTAAGTGCCTCCTGGTGTTAGACAATGCCCCTGGTCATCCTACAGACGTGGCAGAGCGACTTTATGGGGACATGAGCTTCATTAAGGTGAAGTTTTTGCCTCCTAATACCACTCCTCTCCTGCAGCCCATGGACCAGCAGGTCATTTCCAACTTCAAGAAACTGTACACAAAAGCTCTGTTTCAAAAGTGCTTTGAAGTGACCACAGACACTCGATTGACTCTAAAAGAGTTTTGGAAGGATCACTTTAATATCCTCAATTGTGTAAACCTTATAGGTAAGGCTTGGGAGGGAGTGACTAAGAGAACCTTGAACTCTGCTTGGAAGAAACTGTGGCCAGAATGTGTAGACAAAAGGGATTTTGAAGGGTTTGAGGCTAACCCTGAGAGGAGTATACCAGTTGAGGAATCAATTGTGGAAGTCCTTGGGGTTGGAGGTTAGTGGGGAGGATGTGGAAGAGTTGGTGGAGGAGGACAGTGAAGAACTAACCACTGATGAGCTGATAGATCAACTTCAAGAGCAAGAGGCCAGACCTGGGGAAACTGGTTCAAAGGAGGGGAGAGAGAAATTGAAGGAATTGCCTACTTCAAAGATTAAGGAAATGTGTGCAAAATGGCTTGAAGTGCAAACCTTTTTTGATGAAAATCACCCTCACACAGCTATTGCAAGCCGTGCTGGTGACTGTTACAATGACACTGTTGTGAACCACTTTAGACAAATCATAAAGGAACGAGAGGTACAGGCCACTATGGACAGATATGTTGTGCGAAAGAAGTCCAGTGACTCTGAAGCTGGTCCTAGTGGCATTAAAAGAAGAAGGGAAGTAACCCCAGAAAAGGACTTGCTACCTCAAGTCCTAATGGAAGGGGATTCCCCTTCTAAACACTAACACTCTCCCCTCCTCCCATCCCATCAATCATCACCAGATCTTCAATAAAAGTAAGTGTCATGTAATTGTGCATGCCTTTTTCAGTTTGTGTGTACTAAAATTAACATTTTTTTGTGGTAAAAAAAAATTTTTTTCATACTTTTGGGTGTCTTGCACGGATTAATTTTATTTCCATTATTTCTTACGGGGAAAATTAATTCGCATAGCGAACATTTCGCATAACGGCCAGCCCTCTTGCACAGATTAAGTTCGCTATGCGGGGGTCCACTGTATATTGAATTGATGTGGACTTTGCTCTAAATGTCAGAAGGACTGATCAACCTTATGACTGAGAGGCAGCTGGGTCAAGCCTATTTTTCTCAATATAATAGGTTATACTATAGACACAAACACACAATTTAAATAAGTAGTTTATAAAGTTGTATTTCCTTTTGTAAAAGTAAAATTAAGGTGTTGTAGAATTGTGGTAACTGGAGAATTGTGCTTGGCAACAGTCTTTTGTTTTGGTGGGAGGAGCTTAGCCAGGCTCTCTCTCTCTCTCCCTCTCACTGACTCTCTCTCTGTGGCTGACCTTCAACCTGGCAGGATCTCTGGGTCCTTCTTCTATCTTTTGGGGCATCATGTGTGCTCCAGGGGTGAGTTTTTATAATTTAAGTTGTGGCCACCATACCCAGGGTGACTAAAGTGTGTCAAAACACTGGTTAGCCCAGAGTTATGTCAAGAAGAGAGAAGGATAAAAGTTGTTGGAACACACCATGTAGAGAACAGGTATGGAGTGTGAAGATTTTGTTTTCAAAATGTGAGGCTGTGATTGTATATTCTGTACATATCTATTGAGAATACAGTTATATTTTTATAGTAGTAGTTTACATAACCTGAGAAGAGGGCTGGTGAAAGGGTATCAGAGACACTCAAGATGATCAGCCATGATGTAAGTATTACCCCTAGACAGATAAGGCCATTAAGTAAAAAGCTACCCCACACTAGAACATGTAGTGAGAACCTTACTATCAAAGTAATAAGGGACAAACCAACGTAACAACTCTAAGAGAGTTTTGGAGAGATCACTTTAATATCCTCAATTGTGTAAACCTTATAGGTAAGGCTTGGGAGGGAGTGACTAAGAGGACCTTGAACTCTGCTTGGAAGAAACTGTGGCCAGAATGTGTAGACCAAAGGGATTTTGAAGGGTTTGAGGCTAACCCTGGGAATCCTATGCCAGTTGAGGAATCCATTGTGGCATTGGGAAAGTCCTTGGGGTTGGAGGTTAGTGGGGATGATGTGGAAGAGTTGGTGGAGGAGGACAATGAAGAACTAACCACTGATGAGCTGCTAGATCAACTTCAACAGCAAGAGGCCAGACCTGAGGAAACTGCTTCGGAGGAGGGGAGAGAGAAATTGAAGAAGTTGCCTACTTCAAAGATTAAGGAAATGTGTGGAATGTGGCTTAAAGTGCAAACCTTTTTTGATGACAATCACCCTAACACAGCTATTGCAAGCCGTGCTGGTGACTATTACACTGACACTGTTGTGAAACACTTTAGGAAAGTCATAAAGGAACGAGAGGTACAGGCCACTATGGACAGATATGTTGTGCGACAGAAGTCCAGTGACTCTGAAGCTGGTCCTAGTGGCATTAAAAGAAGAAGGGAAGTAACTCCAGAAAAGGACTTGACACCTCAAGTCTTAATGGAAGGGGATTCCCCTTCTAAACACTAAGACTCTCTCCTCCTCCCATCCCATCAATCATCACCAGATCTTCAATAAAGGTAAGTGTCATGTAACTGTGCATGTCTTTTTCAGTTTGTGTGTATTAAAATTAATATTTCATGAGGTAAAAATTTTTTTTCATACTTTGGGGTGTCTTGCACGGATTAATTTGATTTCCATTATTTCTTATGGGGAAAATTCATTTGCATAACGATAATTTCGCATAACAATGAGCTCTCAGGAACAGATTAATATCGTTATGCGGGGGGTCCACTGTACTAGTACTTAAGATACCCTGAAAGGGTTAAGGGGCGTCGGACACTTCGAGCCAGGGAAGAGAAGAAAAAATCGAAAAAAAACAAAACAAAAACGAGTTAAGCTTACCGAAAAATAGCTCAACAATCTAACAACATTTTGGTGTATGTCTCGTCTCTATACGATAATTAGGTAAAAAGTTATCATAATTATAGTAACTGGGGTAATTATGTCATTATCATGACGCACATCATAGCTCTAGTCCGTTTACTGTCATTTTTAGCTTTTTCCGTAATTTTTTATGTTTTTGTGCCAAATGCTTCGAATTACTCATTGATAACTCTCATGGTGGCTGTAGCAAGGAGCTTCACTCTCCACACCAACCTCAGTGCTGACCAAAGGTCAGGTAGAAAAGGACCTACGCTGCTTTGATTGACCGTGCCGTTCCCTTGGGACGTGCATTTTCGCCTTCAATTCTTGACATTTCTGCAACACAATGCCTCGTAAGAAGACAATTCACTCACTGAACATCAGCAAGAAGTTGAGAAAGAGGATGCTGCACATGCGAATGGGAAAAATAAAAAAAGCAGCGGCAGAGGCAGTAGCAGCAGCAGTTGATGCCATGACGCCACCACTACCCTCAGACTCCTCAGAAAACGAAGATTTCTTGTCATCTGGTGAACTTCTAAATATTTCTCCAGTGAAGTCACGTATTAAGCAAGTCAAGGGAAAAAGGAAGAGTGTGGTCAGGAAGTCCAGGGCCACTCAGGATGTGGCCAGCATGTCCAGGGCCACTGCAGATGTGGCCAGCACAACAGGGCCACTCCAGATGTGGCCAGCACATCCAGGGCCACTCCAGATGTGGCCAGCACGTCCAGGGCCACACCAGCTGTGGCCACTTCAAGTCGCAAACCTACAGCATCGAGAAAGCGGAAACGGAGTGACATATCTGTAGCCGCCACCACTGTGGCCACATTGATCAAGCCTACAGCTATATATACATCTGTCGTCTCCACACCAACAGTTACGTATGTGAGGACCTCACCATGTATGACTGTATCCCCTGTGACGACTCCAGATGTGGCCACCCCACATGTGGCCACCCAACATGTGGCCCTTCCACATGTGGCCACTCCACATGTGGCCACCCCAGTTGTGCCTAGCTCAGCTGTTGCCAGCATGTCGACAGCTGCTGATGCGAGTGCCAGTGATAGTGTGTCAGCAAGTGTTAGTGATGTGTCAAGTGCCACACGACGAATGTCGATGTATGAAAAGATAAATCGTGTTGTTATTGTTGACAAGAAAATTATATGTATGGAAGATAACAGATTTGGTGAAATTCTATCACTTGTGCATTGTTGCCATTGTTTTTCTAATAAGATCAAAGTTACATATAATATGCATCACCTCGAAACAGTTCTTACTATATCGTGTGCCAAGTGTAAGAATACTTTGTTGGAAAAGCCACGTGGTATATGTAAGCAGCTGAATACTTTGACGGGTAGAATGGTTTATGCAGAAATGGTGAGTAGTGGTGGCTACTCATCATTTGCTCGTAAAAATGCGTTGTGTAACCTACCTCATCTAACTCTGAAAACATTCAACAGATATACGAGCATGAATACAAGGATATCCATTCAGTCTTGCAACAAAATTCTTGCTGAAACAAGGGCAATCGTTTGTAAGGAATATGCCAAATATGACATTTTACCAGACGCACATGGTGTTGTTTACACTGACGTGACGTATGATGGCACGTGGCAGACTAGGGGCCATCATTCTAATTTTGGCATTGGTGTGGCTACTGATGCCTTGACGAAGCTATTAGTTGATTATCAAGTTTTGTGCAAATACTGTTTTGTGTCTGTCCATCTCCAAGATCGTTTGAAGAAGAAGAAAATTACTATGGAAACATATGAACAGTTGAAAGAAAAACATGAAAGTAAATGTAACAAAAACTTTACAGGCTCCTCAGGAAAAATGGAAGTAGAAGCTGCACTAATCATCTGGCAGAGATCACTGAAAAAGAAGTTGAGGTACAAAACCATAGTGTCTGATGGTGACAGTGCAACATACAATGGAACTGTTGAACTGAGTGATGGTACTGGTCCTTATGAAGGTATACAAGTTGCAAAAGAGGAGTGTATCAACCATTATGCAAAGCGGCTAAAGAATAGATTGACAAGCTTGGTTAAATTGCACTACACAGAAAAACAACTGAGAACCAGAAAAGAGAGAAAGCAGTATCACCTGAAGAAGAAAGGGATGCTGACAGATTTTATGATTTACAAGCTTGCACAATATTTTCAGAAAAACCTAAGGCAAAATCGTGGAACTGATGTTGTAACGATGAGGAATGGCATACTTGCAAGTTTCTTTCACTGTTCCTCCACTGACGACAACCCACAGCATCAGCTTTGTCCACCTGGCTCTGCTTCATGGTGTTTTTACCAGAAGCCATAATACCAACTTATCTCATAATTTTGTAACATTTTAAACCTAAGATTTAATATAAGTCTGCCCGAAATGCCTAGCCATGCTAGGCGTTCTAGTGGTACACTCTGTAATCATTATTTTACTACATGTATACCAGACAATAACCAAATTCTGTAAACTCAGCATTGTACTACTTATAGAGAATAAAGTTTGAATTTGAATTTGAATTTGAAGGCACTAGCAGACAACCTACCACCACCACCCCACACAACCATGAAAGTGCAGTTCCAGCTAGAACCTACCTACTTCAATAAGGTGCATGATATCTACAAGGACCTCACCAGAGGTGAAATGATAGAACGATTCATACAGGGATGAACACAAAACCCGAATGAAAGCCTTCACCAACGAATATGGTCCTACTGTAACAAAGCTCTGTTTAGAAATAAGTGGCAAGTCGATTTCTTGGTCAGCCACGCCATATCAGAGTACAACGCAGGATACGAAATTAGTTGCTTGGATATACAACTTGGGTATGGCCGTTCATCATTGAACCAGCATCAACTTGCTCCCCACCCCACCAACCCACATGGAAACATAAGAACATAAGAAGAACATAAGAACGAAGGAACACTGCAGAAGGCCTACTGGCCCATGTGAGGCAGGTCCAAGTCTCCTACAGGCTTAAGCCAATGCACCCAATCTAGTCAGGTCAGGTCACATTGACTTAAGGGAGGAACACGGCAACCGACCTGGTAGCACAAGCTATCACGTCCAACTCACACCCACCCACATCACCGTCTGAATTTTTTGGGTTATCCTAAGTTGATGGTCTTCTTTCCTTCCTTCCTTCTTTCCTTCCTTCCTTCTTTCCTTCCTTCCCTCCATCCTCTCATCTCTTCCTCCCTTTCTTCCTACCTTCAGGTTTCCTGGGCATTGCTTTCGGTAACAAACTCCTCAAAACCGTGAAATTCATCTTCACCGACACTTCCATCTGTGTTTGAACCATCACTAGGGAACAAAAGAGCCCCAATTAGCCGAGGAGTTTCTTAGCGTTGGACATGGTGAACAAGGTGTAATAAAATGGCTTTTCCCACAATGCACCACTGGGTCCCCGATTTTTTTGTATCGCACACACTGACCATGGAGACCCATTTTCTCACATCTAGGACTACCAGCCTTTTCCTGCTTGATTTGAGGACACTAGAATTTATGCGTACTAGTACGTCGATAGCCCTGCCACACAAGAAGTACAGTGGACCCCGCATACCGTTGGCATCACATAACGTTAAATCCACATACCGATACATTTTATCGCTAAGATTTTGCCTCGCATACCGCTAAAAAACCCGCTCAACGCTATTCGTCCAAGACGCGTCTAATGTGCGGCCTGAGCCAGCCTCACATGTTCCGCCGGTGGCATTGTTTACCAGCCAGCCTCCGCGGTAACATCCAAGCATACAATCGGAACATTTCGTATTATTACAGTGTTTTTGGTGATTTTATCTGCAAAATAAGTGACCATGGGCCCCAAGAAAGCTTCTAGTGCCAACCCTACAGGAATAAGGGTGAGAATTACTATAAAGATGAAGAAAGAGATCATTGCTAAGTACGAAAGTGGAGTGTGTGTTTCCGAGCCAGCCAGGTTGAATAGTAAACCCCAATCAACCATCGCTACTATTGTGTCCAACAAAACGGCAATCAAGGAAGCTGTTCTTGCCAAAGGTTCAACTGTGTTTTTGAAACAGAGAATGCAGGTGATGGAAGATGTTGAGAGACTCTTATTGGTGTGGATAAATTAAAAACAGATAGCAGGAGATAGCATCTCTCAAGTGATCATAAGTGAAAAGGCTAGGAAGTTGCATGAGGATTTAATTAAAAAAATGCCTGCAACTAGTGATGATGTGAGTGAATTTAAGGCCGGCAAAGGTTGGTTTGAGAGATTTAAGAAGCGTAGTGGCATACATAGTGTGATAAGGCATGGTGAGGCTGCCAGTTCGGACCACAAAGCAGCTGAAAAATATGTGCAGGAATTCAAGGAGTACATAGACAGTAAAGGACTGAAACCTGAACAAGTGTTTAAGCAGGACCTACATTACTCAGGAGGAAAAGGCACTCCCAGGACATAAGCCTATGAAACACAGGCTTACTCTGTTGATGTGTTCCAATGCTAGTGGTGATTGCAAAGTGAAGCCTTTATTAGTGTATCACTCAGAAACTCCCAGAGCGTTCAGGCAAAAGAATATCCTCAAGGCTAATTTGTGTGTGCTGTGGAGGGCAAACAGTAAGGCATGGGTCACTAGGGACTTTTTCTATGACTGGTTACACCAAGCATTTGCTCCCAATGTGAAAGATTACCTAACTGAAAAGAAATTAGACCTTAACCCTTTGACTGTTTCAGGGCCCTGTCTGAAACTGTCATTCTATGTCGCCAAATATTCGAAAAAAAAAAATTATTTTTTCTTATGAAAATGTTAGGAATATTTTTACTAGTGTTTTAAGCCTAAAAAAAAATTTTTGCCATCAGTACTTACCGAGATATAGAGCCGCAAAGTTTGCAGAAATCGACGTGCGTATGGCAACAGCGGCGACTGCCGCCCGCCCGGTATTCTTTTATTTACTCTAATTCAAAGGTTTCTTGCATTTTTCAATATTTTTCTTTTCCAGGTAACTTATGTGGCCTGTGAGACCAATGTAAGGTGCATTGTTCAAATATACACTCATTATTTACAACACAATAACAGAACAAACTTTATCACTATTAGTTTGTGTATACACTTTGTTTACACAAACAAACAATACAAAACAATGTTTATTACTATTGTTCCATAATATATATACATATGTACAGTCACTAACCACGTTCCTAGAACTGCTGCAGCTTGTGGAACTCTTTGAAACATGGGTATATGCAGAGGGGCACTTCACACTCCTCACACATAAAACGAGTGTCTCTGCGTGTTTGTGGGCGTTTTGTGGTATGCATACATACATAACACCTCTTCTGAGCATTTTTCTTGGCAGTAGTAGGAGGCAGTTGTATGGGGTAGTGATCACCAGGCCTCAAACGAGATGACGTCTGTGGGCGCTGGTCTATTGCAGGAGTTGCTCCTTTGTACTTTGCAATTATTTGTCTGATTACTGACAGGCAAAATTCACCATATTTTGGTGTTTTGTTGGTCTTCAACTTGTATATGTTATAAGCATTTAGCATAGAGATATCAACAAGATGGAAAAAAAGTTTGATATACCACTTATAACTCTTGCGTACACAGTCTGCAAACCCAATCTGCATGTCACATTTGTCCACTAAGCGCATATTGAGGTTGTAGTCCATGACAGCTGCAGGCTTTAGAATGGGTTCATTGGTCTCTCTGTTGTCCCTGCCACTGGGTACCATTTCGTTTGTGTGAACTGATGTCAACAATGTGACATCACGTTTGTCATGCCACCGAAATGCCATGATGTCATTGGCAGCAAAGGCTTGCACCTCACCTCTGCGAGTGCCAGCGTCGAACCTTGGCATATGTTTGCGATTACCACGCACTGTGCCACACACGTCTGTCAAGTTCACTCGCAAGAAATCACTGAGTAAGGGGCTTGTGTACCAGTTATCAGTAAATAACATATGCCCCTTACCAAGATATGGTTCCATCATTGTTCGAACCACATCACCAGAGATACCCAATAACTTCATGGTATCTCTCAAAGTATTACTGCCAGTGTACACAATAATATCTAAAACAAGACCACTTCTGCAATCACACAGTACAAATAGCTTTATACCAAAGCGTTTCCTCTTGCTTGGTATATATTGCTTGAATGAGAGTCTTCTTTTGAATAAAATCAAGGACTCATCAATAACAAGCTTCCTGAAGGGATAAAAATACATGCAGCACTTTTGTTTCAGGTACATAAACACATTTCTTATCTTATATAACCTGTCGCTTCTGTCAGGCCTGGTTTTGTCTGAAAAGTGTAACATACGCAACAGTATCAGGAAACGATTGACACCTATAATGTCACTAAAACCTGGAGTTGAAATCAGGCGATCTGTTGTCCAGTATGTGGTGACAGTGTGCTTATACACATGTGGCATAAGCATTATTGTGGCAAAAAACAGGTACATCTCTGCCACAGTTGTCTCCTTCCACTTGTGTAGCCGTGATTTTGGTGAGAGAATTGTATTTGCCATGGTGTATTCACAGTATGTGTTGGTTTCCCTGACAATGATGTCCATCAGGGGTTCATCGAAGAATAACTCAAAGCAGTCCAGTTCACTGGCATTGTTCCCAAGTGGACAAGATGGCTTTATTCCACTTTGTGTTTCATCAAAGTCATGGGGACTGGGAACAAACTCGTCACCGTCCTGCCAATCCCAGATGCGGTCTGCTGGTGGGGTCTGGATATTGTACCGTGGTTGTGGCTGTGGTTGTGGCTGTGGTTGTGGCTGTGCAGGTTGTGGCAGTGTGGGGTAGGGTGAGGCTGGTTGTTCTGCTGAGTCAGCCGCGTGGCTAGTAGCGTGGCCCGGTGATGGTGCCACATGGGCCGTGCCACCCTCACTATCACCACCACTGCCTCCTCCCTCACTGTCACCATTCATACCCATCGTTACAATATCATCATCTTCACTATCAGGTCGTGGTGTTGGGCCACGGGATGTGCTCCCAGAGTTTCTCCTTCCCCTTGGAACAACATATGAAACACTACCAGACCGCATGCTACGTCGTACATACTGGCGCTTCACTGGGGAATATTCACTCTCACTGTCACTAGAACTGCTTTCAATGACCTTGAAATCACTATCACTATCACTGCTATCATCAGGGTGTTGTACACGACCAAATAGTTTCCTCTTTCGTCCTGGTACAGGCGAAGGTGAATGTGAACAAGCCGGCACAGCACCAGAGGTCGAAGGTTGTGGGTCATCTGGGTTTTCGTCACTATTTACGTTATCCTGGGCACTTTTTTCGGTAACACTCACTTGAAAACCCTTGAATTCACTGTCACTGACATTTTCATCGCTGTTAGAGCTATCACTTGGGAACAAAAGACCTCCAATCCGCCGAGGAGTGAGGAACTTCTTACCGAGAGGCATGGTGAAAATGGACTGACAACATGGCGTTCCCACAATGCACCGCTAGGTCCGAGATTTTTTTCACAGGGTGCACACCGACCACTGAGACCCATTCTCTCCCGTGTAGGCCTACCAGGCCTTTGGCGCGCGATTTGAAGCCGCTAGAATTTGTGCGTATAAATACGTCAGAAACATTGGCTCGTAAGACGTATTTATACGTCGGAAACAGTCAAAGGGTTAAGTGCCTCCTGGTGTTAGACAATGCCCCTGGTCATCCTACAGACGTGGCAGAGCGACTTTATGGGGACATGAGCTTCATTAAGGTGAAGTTTTTGCCTCCTAATACCACTCCTCTCCTGCAGCCCATGGACCAGCAGGTTATTGCAAACTTCAAAAAACTGTACACAAAAGCTCTGTTTGAAAGGTGCTTTGTAGTGACCTCAGAAACTCAATTGACTCTAAGAGAGTTTTGGAGAGATCACTTGAATATCCTCAATTGTGTAAACCTTATAGGTAAGGCTTGGGAGGGAGTGACTAAGAGGACCTTGAACTCTGCTTGGAAGAAACTGTGGCCAGAATGTGTAGACCAAAGGGATTTTGAAGGGTTTGAGGCTAACCCTGGGAATCCTATGCCAGTTGAGGAATCCATTGAGGCATTGGGAAAGTCCTTGGGGTTGGAGGTTAGTGGGGATGATGTGGAAGAGTTGGTGGAGGAGGACAATGAAGAACTAACCACTGATGAGCTGCTAGATCAACTTCAACAGCAAGAGGCCAGACTTGAGGAAACTGCTTCGGAGGAGGGGAGAGAGAAATTGAATTAGTTGCCTACTTCAAAGATTAAGGAAATGTGTGGAATGTGGCTTAAAGTGCAAACCTTTTTTGATGACAATCACCCTAACACAGCTATTGCAAGCCGTGCTGGTGACTATTACACTGACACTGTTGTGAAACACTTTAGGAAAGTCATAAAGGAACGAGAGGTACAGGCCACTATGGACAGATATGTTGTGCGACAGAAGTCCAGTGACTCTGAAGCTGGTCCTAGTGGCATTAAAAGAAGAAGGGAAGTAACTCCAGAAAAGGACTTGACACCTCAAGTCTTAATGGAAGGGGATTCCCCTTCTAAACACTAAGACTCTCTCCTCCTCCCATCCCATCGCATAACAATGAGCTCTCAGGAACGGATCAATATCATTATGTGGGGGGTCCACTGTACTAGTACTTAAGATACCCTGAAAGGGTTAAGGGGCGCCAGACACTTCGAGCCAGGGAAGAGAAGAAAAAATCGAAAAAAAAAAAAAAACGAGTTAAGCTTACCGAAAAATAGCTCAACAATCTGGTAACATTTTGGTGTATGTCTCGTCTCTATATGATAATTAGGTAAAAAGTTATCATAATTATAGTAACTGGGGTAATTACGTCATTATCGTGACGCACATCATAGCTCTAGTCCGTTTATATTATTATAGAACTAGAGGATTTTGATTGGTTTTACTATGAAAAGAACCTTGAAATGGAGCTCATAGTAGGGGAAATGTTTAATTTCTAACGATGTTCAAAAGTAAACAAATGATGTCATTTTTCAATAAATGTCCAAGTAGCCATTCTAATATGCAGTTATAAATGGGCTGACATTATTTATACAATTATTACAATACTGCAGTACCTTGCATAACAGTAAATCTTTTATTTTTTGTTTGAATAAAAATTCAGAATAGAAAGCAAGAGTAATATCAGAGGGACCTGGAGACTTGACTGATGAACAAAGAAAATGTTAGTTTAGAGCCAGGAATGTCTGCATTGTTCATTCTGGACCCTATTTTGAAATTATTGTATTTTATAATTTTCGTGAAATTGGCCAAATTGTAAATTTCTGACCGTTATAGGGTAGTTGAAATTGGCAAATAGGCAGTTTCTTGTACTCAATCGATAGAAAAAATTGAGTTCTATAAAAGTAGCTATGAGTTTGGTCGACTGGAACAATGGAATTAGCCGAAAATAGGGCTAAAAGTGCGCAAAATCGCTGATTTGTAAATATCGCCGAGGTCGCAAACTTCACGAGAGCGTAATTCCATCAGTTTTCCATCAAATTTTGTTCTTTTGGTGTCATTGCAATCGGGAAAAGAATATCAGTTCATAAGAAAAAAAATTTTTGTTAGAGGGGAAATTTTGTGACACCAGGAGACACCTCAGGATTTGGGGTTGCGACAGTCAAGGGGTTAATGAGACTCGGTGATTATTATTATTATCATCATCATCATCATCATTACTAATATGGTGTCTGGAGACATAAGACACTTACTGATTTTAATGTGTACCTGCATGCTAGCACAGTGTGTAAGTTTATTTAGGTACAGGTATACGTAAGTATAATTATCAGAGTATATATAATATGAAATAACTTTTAAAAACACTTAAAATTTTGGAGTTTCCAGACATAATGGATAGACAGTGTTTATGGATCTCACGTAGAATGTAAACAAACCAGGTGGGGCATGGTGGCCATATTATAAAGTCAGGTGGGGGGAGCCACATAGAGTTTTGGTCATAATTTGAAATGACCATATTAGGGAAACGCCTTAAAGCGAAATGCTGTAAAGCGGGGCCCTACTGTTTATACGTTTTCACCACTACTGCCCCAAACGTATACAGTGGACCCTCGACCAACGATGGCATCGTCTAACGTTATATTCGACTAGCGATGTATGTTAACGCTAACATGTTGCCTCTACTAACGATAAAAAACTCTACTAACGATATTCGTTCTCGGGAACCAATTAATATTGTTAGTCGAGGGTCCACTGTATTTAAATTTTTCATTCCTTCAGAACTGGCGCAATAGGCCTGAGTCGCCTAGACATGAGAGAATGGGTGTGTGCACTCTGTGTGCAGTATTAACAAAATTGGGGATGCCTGGGCACCACATAGTAGCACCAGTTACATTCAGCTCCATCTTGGGTCAACATCATCGAATATCCTCGTGATTCACTTGCGCCTCATCGTATTAGTACTCTATATTCGAGGGAAGTGATATAAAACGTCAGTTTAGTGGATTAGACAGATGTGGCTACTGATAATCAAAGAATTAGTGAAAATGTTGACCATAGCCCAGATGACCCTCATCTCATCACCTCTGGGGTAGCCAATGTAGCCACACCAGACCGTAGGCCATGCACTTCTGGGTTGGCAGTGTGGCCACACCAGACCCTAGGCCAAGTACTTCTGGGGAGGCCAGTGTGGCCACACAAGACCCTGGGCCAAGCACCTCTAGAGTGGCAAGTGTTACCCACAGGCAACTACGCAAGAGGAAACTATCATTTTCCCGGTGTTTTAGTGATAGTGAAAGTGATGTAAGTGACGATGAGATGGATTTTATCCCATTGGAGGATTTGTCTAGCGATAGTGATTATTATTCACCAGTGAAGCGTACTTTTCGGCATCGTCATCTACGTTCTGGCAGTGTGCCGTATGCAATCTCCAAGGGTTGTGGCAGGTCACATTCCAAAACCCTGGCCACTGATAGTGAAAGTGATCATGAAGGCAAGTATGCGGGGATGGAGGAAGTAGTGGTGGGTTGCACAATGCCTGGACCACAGGTGCAGTGGGTGGACAGACAAAGAACTGACCAGCATCCCCTCAACCATGTGCTGCCTACACTCATGTCCCTCCTCTTGCTCCCCCTCGCCCCATGCCACAGGTCCACCCTGCACCATGTGATCGCGAGTGGAACTGGACACAAAGTATATTCGAGAGACAGCCTTGTGATTTTGATGCAAGTGAAAGTGGCATCCAGCTAGAATGTCCCCTAACGAACGAGTCTACAGAGTTAAGACTATTTCCAGTTGTACTTTGACGAGCCTATAATGAAATTGATAGTGACCCAGACAAACAATTACTACTGATATGTCATGGACAACACAGCAGGGGTTGGAGAATCATCATGGCTGAAAGACATGTGGAAAGACACAACAGTGACTGAAATGTATTTATTTCTTGCCACTGTCATGCTTATGCCACATACCCATAAGAACAATATACGCAACTACTGGGCCACAGACTACTTTATCGGTACCCCTGTCTTCCATGACCTCCTTTCCTGCAACAGATTCACTGTTGCTACGAATGTTGAATTTCTCAGACAGGAATATGCCCAACAGAAATGACTTTGTACACAAAATGCGGGAAGTGTTTATCTATATGAAGCACAAATTCTGTGCATACTTTTACCCCTTCAAGAACATTGTTTTTGACAAGTCCTTGTTTCTGTTCAAGGGACGCCTGTAATTGAAGCAATATATACCGAGCAAACGTCATCGCTTTGGTATAAAATATTTTGTTGTGTGCGACTGTGAGAGTGGTCCTGTGTTGGATGTTACTGTATATGCCGGGAAAAACACACTCGACAATACCAGGCACATGTTGGGCATTTCTGGCAATGTTGTTCGAAAAATGATGGAACCATACCTTGGCAAGGGCCATATATTGTACACAGACAACTGGCATACAAGCCCTATGCTCGCTGATTTCCTACATGTGAACAGTACTGATATATGTGGAACAGTGAGAAGGAATAGAAAAAATATGGCAAAGTTCAGTGGAGGCAGTGCTGAAGATGCAGTGCAAGCATTTCATACCAATGATATTATGGCACTGACGTGGCATGACAAACAGGATGTGACACTGCTGTCAACCATCCACAGAAATGAGATGGTACAAACAGAAAAAGTGAACAGGGAGCCCAATGAAAGAATTGTAAAGCCAGCTGCTGTCATGGACTATACGAACAACATGTGACTGGTTGACAAGCGTGACATGATGATAGGGTTCGTTGACTGTGTGCGTAGGAGTCACACACCTTGTAGATATTGCAGTGCTTAATGCATTCAATATGTATGAAATAAAGACTGGAAAATGACAACATTTTGCAGAATTCTCCCTGAATGTCGTAAAACAGATAGCAAATAAGTATGGCACCACACCTGTACCTGCCGCTCAATAGTGACCTGTCACACTACAACCTGTCCCCCAACCACAGCCAGTGGATGAAGTGCCAGACCGAATCATCCCTAACTGTCACTACCTGGTACCAATACCACTTAACCCAAGGAAGAAGCATTCCCAGAAAGTGCTGTGTGTGCGGCTACCACAAAATGACCACAACAGTGGAAGGACACACGATACATACGTCACCAGTGTGGGGCCGCACTCTGTATGAATCCATGCTTCATGGAGTATCATACAATCATGGAATTCTAGAAACGTAAGTGGGACATGTAAATACTTGTATATACAGTAGGGCTCCGCTTTACGGCGTTCCGCTAATACGGTCATTTCAAATTATGACCAAAACTCACTATACGGCTCCCCCCACCTGACTTTCTAATACGGTCACTGCACCCCACCTGGTTTGTTTACATTCTCTGTGAGATCCGTAAGCACTAAGTCTCTCCATTATGTCTGGAAACTCCAAAATTTTAAGTGTTTTTAAAAGTTATTTCATATTTTATATATACTCTGATAATTATACTTATGTATACCTGTACTTAAATAAACTTACATACTGTGCTGGCATGCAGGTACACATTAAAATCAGTAAGAGTGTTTTATGTCTCCAGACGTCATATTAGTAATGATAATAATAATCACCGAGTCTCATTTAAATATCGCATATTACGTTAATATACACATTTTCATTAATCCATCTATGATATTTTTTCAAAATTATATAATAAACACAATGCATAACATATGAAGATGATAAATACACCCCACAGTAGAATAAATAAACAAATATGAGATGTGGTAGCAGACGACTTGCACAAATGGCGCCATATTAGAAATGATAATAATAATAATAATAATAATAATAATAATAATAATAATCATCACCGAGTCTCATTAAATGTCGTATATTACGTTAATATACACATTTTCATTAATCCATCCATGATATTTTTTTCAAAATTATATAATAAACACGATACATAACATATAAAGATGATAAATATACTCCACAATAGAAGAAATAAACATAAATATGAGATGTGGTAGCCAGATAACTTGTACAAGTGATGCCAAGAATAACATTTTTTCTAATCTAACATGGAAATAAATGGTATAAAATACCGACACAATGGAAATATAAACACATATGCAGTATAATGTGATCCTTTATTAACTACGTTTCGCCCACACAGTGGGCTTTTTCAAGTCACAAACAGATCTGTTTGTGACTTGAAAACGCCCACTGTGTGGGCGAAACGTAGTCAATAAAGGATCACATTATACTGTATATGTGTTTATATTTCTAATCTAACATAAGAGAAAATGTTACTGGGGGTAACTGTAGAAAATTATTCCTTTCCATTGCCTTCACTCAGAGCGTCATTTCTTCTCAAAATGATGTTACATGAGAATGGGAGTGTTCTTTATTTATTCTACCGTATCAATGTAGAGACAACTTGTACACAGTGTAACTTGTACACAAACCAAACGTGCACACTTTGTTTGTTTACAAAACTTACCTTCGCCTGGTTTGTTTACATAACTCTGCGCCTGTCCTCTCTCATGCACTCATTCTTTCTCTCTCTAATTTATTCGTTTTATCTCATTTACTTACTCCTGACCCTACATTAAGACTACAAATATTTTAAGGTAAGTAATGAGTGAACTATATATACATTTTATCGCTCTGGGATGCTTAAATATCATAATGTATGTGTGGGTGGGTTGGCCTGGTATGGTAGCCTGGCTGACTACCATACATACCACACTTGATTTCTTACAATAAATACTACTTGTTTCACCCTAGATTAAGACTATAAATATTTTAGGGTAAGTAATGAGTGCACTATGTGTGTATTGTACTTTATTGTTTTTTGATGCCTAGTTCTATTGCTAACTTAACCCTTTGAGGGTCGACAGGCCCTCTCCGAAACTCGTTCTCAGGGTCGGCCAAATTTAAAAAAAAAAAAAATTATTTTTTCTTATGAAAAGATAGAGAATCTTTTCCCGATCATAAAGACACCAAAAGTTTGAAATTTGAAAGAAAACTTACGGAATTATGCTCTTGCAAAGTTAGCGGTCTCGGCGATGTTTACACATCGGCGATTTTGCCCACTTTGAGCCCCATTTTCGGCCAATTTCACTGTACTAGTCGACAAAAAACATGAATATTTCGCTAGAACTCCATTTTTTCTATCGAATGGGTGCAAGAAACCACTCATTTATGAAATTCAACTATCCAGTACAGTGGTCAGAATTTAGCAATTTTGCCAATTTCACACAAATTTCAAAAGATGCCAATTTCAGAATAGGGTCCAGAATAAACAAGAAAGACATTCCTGGCACTAAAATGACATTTCCTCTAGTCATTATTCACGTCTCAAGGCCCCTCTTATATTCTTTTGCTTTCCACTTTGAATTTTTATTTTCACAAAAAATATAAGATTTACTGTTATGCAGACTACTGCATTAGTGTAAAAAATGGTATAAATATTATTGGTGCACTTGTGAAAGAATATTAGACTCACCAGTTGACGTGTATTGCACGCTTGGCACGATTTGTTTACTTTTGAAGTTTGGTAAAAATCGAACATTTCTGCTACTTTGAGCTCAATTTCAAGGCACCTTTCATTGTAAAACCAGTCAAAATCATCTCAATTTCTGTAATATGTCTTCCATTCTATAAAATGAGACCAAGAAAACTAGAATACAACAATAAATACCATACGAAAATACACTGCAAAGTCGCTGATTTATTCAAAAAAAATGGTCAAAGTTTTTTTTTTCTCATTATGCACTGTGTGCTGCAGGATTTTTTTTATACTGTGCACACTGACCACATAGACCCATTCTTTCATATGAAGGCCTACCAGCTTTCTCCCACTAGATTTGAGGCCGCTAGAATTTATGAGTACTAGTACGTCAAAAACCCCTACGCGTAAGACGTACTAGTACGACGAAAACCCTCAAAGGGTTAATATATGTTAGTGTAAACTTGTTATCTAGTATTTGTATGCATTTATAAGTGGAAAAAAAAGGGTGCTCCACTTTACGGCGATTTCCGCTTTACGGTGGTAGCCTGGAACCTATCCTGCCGTATAAGTGGGGCCCTACTGTAGTTGTAGATAACAGTGATTCAACCTGGTGTGCAAAATCATCTGTCAGTGTGTACATGTGTGTTTGTGACAGTATGATAATAATTTTGTATATAATATTGGTGTATAAGCAACAATTGACATTGGACTCAAAAGATTTACTATAAAACATAAGTATCATATCATGAAAACCAAGAAAAGTGAAAAAAAAAATGGAAAACACGGTAAATGTAGAATTTCTGCAAGTGGCAGCGCTCCATGTTGCCATCAGGGGATCGCCAAGTGCCAACTTTGCACCCTCATATCTCGGTAAGTATTGACCCTAAAATTTTATTTTTATCCTATAACACTTAGAAAAATGTGCTCTTTATTTCCATGAAAAAAAAACGATTTGTTTATTTTTCAAAATATTTGGGGCACTGGGGTAGTGAACGTATATATACGTTTGGACCATTTACGGCAGCGGCAGCAAGCTCTGTCATTTTTTTCACAAGCCAGAGCCCATCAACGCTTCTTTGATGGCCTAATTGTAATCATAACTGCACTAACGCATGTAGATCCCAGCATGACCCAAGATAAACTGTCAGCATAGTTGCTGATCCCCCACATGATCTGTGTATCATAGTACCATCCATATGTTTTACATACACGACCCCTTTGCTGGGGCCTAGTGACTGTTTGTATGACATCACGGGATGCGGCATGAGTGCGTGGGATGCGCTACCTCGCTCTCAATCCACGCATAGGTCTATCAGGCAACACACGGCAGGTTGGGCTCCCCTTTCTCACATTCTGCATTATATTGTTACCATCCAACAAGTGTGTATATCTTCAACCCTCGTTATCTCCTTTTGAACCCCACGACAAATGGAGACAGCAGTGTGGGTGTAAAATTGATAATTACGCCGATGCACGGAGATAAATTCTCTGCCGACGACGGACATTTTGTGTAGCCAGTACGCCGACCTAGCCAAGCAGCTATCCCAAGCAAGCATTGACCAGCCTATTGCTTCCTACTTCTGGTCAGTCTCTGTGTATTAGCGTTTTATTTGCTTATCTGCATTACTTCCGAGGGGTTGGCCCGGGTTTGCAAAGTAAGCCAAGCCACCAAGCCAATCTGTGGGGGAGGGGGGGGGAGTCCAGCCTAACCTTACACCATCCAGCCTTGCCTGCCAAGCCAGCTTTCCACCCCTGCTGTGCTCATCGTTACAAGTTATCAAGCCAGTCTGTGTGAAGGGTTAAGCCAAGCCAGCCAGCAACTAACCCAGGTGACTAACCCAGTACTCAAGCAAGCCACGTGGGTATAGTCATCTTCATCGCTTTGTGCTTCAAGTTTTAGCTGTTCTGAGTGCTTTTATCATCCCTGTGGTGTTGTGGTATTTTGTTGGTTTTTTTAGCCAGCCCAGCTTAGAATATCTTCGTGCCCAGTGCGGGTGTCCCCAGTGTGGCTTACGCCGTTCATCTCATAGGTCCAGTCACCACGTGGTGTCTCAAAGCGCTGCCTCAACCCACTACCACTGTTTTTGTACCCTTATTACAGGTTCTAGCACCATATTTTTACGGACCACATAGGGGTTCAAGAGCCAGGCATGTTCCTTCATCAGTTTGCGCCATCGTAAAAGCCTCCTGTGCGAGTTCATCGTCGATTTAAGTGCAAATTCTTCAAGGTGTCACGTGTGGAGTAGGAACACTGCCAGCCACGAGACTCCACTACCTTCCTCCACCATCCACCTCATTCTACAACGTCGCTACAGTGTTAATGAATAATATTTTTTTCAGAGATATTTGCGAGCGTTGAGACTTCTTTTTGTTTCCAGTGATTTCTTAGTGACATTCAGTGGCTCTTGATTAGACTCAGTGTTCATTATAAGACTGGAAGCTCTGGCAGGACGCACGCTCGTAAGGCATACATTAAGATCTCTGAACTTACAAGATACGAGATGGCTGCAGATTATTCTGTTTTAGACAATATGTTATCTGACCTCGTCAGAAAGCAAGAGGTTAAGGAAATTCTTGGGAATGAAAGAGGAAACATTCTGGAAAAAATCAAGAAGTACATGCATTGCAACGATCAAGGAAGTAGTGAATGCATGTTTCCTGGCAAAGTTTGCTTAACAAAAACCAACTTGCATGAAATAAAGAGTGCAACATGCATAAACCTTCAGCCTCATCATTATGAAATGATAGTGTTTCTTGGTAAGGGTGCAAATCCAGTCTTCGTAGTGTGTCAGCAAGTATTCAGAGTAGCGCTCTAGTTCTTCCCACGACGGATGTTGGCATTTCATTTAAATGAAGCAGTACTACTGGGACTGTCATCAACCCCTTCACTGAATTCAGAGCAAAATTAACCAAATTTGGACTTGACCTACTTATGGCAGCCCAGAAATTAATCAATGATGAAGATATTGAGGACCCCAATGGAAATAAGTCACTCTGTCTGACTTTTTTGGGTTATCCTAGGTTCTCTACACATACGCTGCTATGTATGATAATTCTATGTAACTGTATTTGTGTATACCTGAATAAACTTACTTACTTACTTGAAGAACAGGAGGAGAATGAGGGACTGATTACCTCATTCTCCTCCTGTTCTTCAAGATTCTCCTTTGTATGGACTGAAGAAGCCACTGTGTGGCGAAACATTTCCTCAATAAAGATACCCAAGAGTTGCACATGTGTCTAATTGATCATTCTAATCACTTTATTGGGTAGTTGAAATAGTTGATTGGGTGATTTGTGCTCAATCAATAAAATGGAAGAAATACTAGTGAAATAGCTAAGAATTTGGTCGATTGGTAAAACAGAACTCAAAGTGGGTAAAATCGCTAATGTGCAAATATCGTTGACACAGCAAAATTCGCAAAAGCGTGATTTTGTCAATTTTCCATCAAATTATGTACTTTTTGTTTTATTACTGTCAGAAAAAGATTATCTACCATGTCATACTTTTTTTTTTTTTTTAAATTCTTGGACAGTGTGGACAAGTTTCAAATCAGGGGTCTGGAGTGAAAGGGTTAAATTTAGGCCTGAAGAATGTAAGCTTATTTTTCACATAAAAAAAATAAATTCAGAGACAACTCATTCACAAATGTTCAAGTTAAGAAAAAAATTACCCACAGTGGCACATAAGTGGATACTTGGTGAAAAAATACCTTCACTCTGCATACTATACAGAACTCAATATCTTAAATTTATCTGCATTGAACCATACCTTGCTAAAACAGTACAACTATCTAATACCATATATAAACTACAATGTTATGTTATGTGACTGAATTCATATTTATTACAACCTTTTACAGCTGCAACCACATCAAAAGCTTTAGTACATTACTTCTAACTTATACGGATACCATTACATGGGTACTAAATCCCTGGACCCATTATGTGCTTCTAACCTTTTGACTATGTGCTTCTAACCTTTTGACTATCCCCCACACAGGATGGGTAGAATGGGTGTATAAAATAGAGCTGTCAAACTATTCTATAAAAATTCTACATACAGAGTCGATTTCAGGATCAGTCGTCACTGGTATGTACACATGGCCTCCTCCAGATTCTGTAAATACATGAAATATCATAAATCACCAGGTTAAACAACAGTTAAATGACATGTGATAAATGAACCCCAGCAGCAGAGTTCTGAATAATGTATATAAATTGTTTTAATGAGGCAATTATTTTTTGTAATAACGCTGTAATTTCCTGAGATACAATAGACAAGCACCTTTCACATCACTCAAGTTCCAGGAAAACTGAGCTACACATGACAACATGGTGGCCAGAGTAAACAACTTACGGCAAAAACTGGATTACATGGCATGATGCCTCGAAACAAGCCATACAATTTTTTTCAGTTCTTAAATTGTAGATGTTGTTTCTTGTTGATGTAGAATGTGTAGAGACGGTTCATGGTACCCTACTAGGCCTAACCCTTTCAGGGTTAAACTTCACTAAATTTCACTAAACTTCTTAAATTTCTCAGGGTCTCAAATTTTACAAAAAAAAAAAAAAAATCTTATGAAATGGTAGAGAATTTTTTCCCAATCATAATGACACCAAAAGTATGAAATTTCATGGAAAACGTACAGAATTATGCTCTCGCAAAGTTAGCAGTCTCGACGATGTTTACGCATCGGCGATTTCGCCAAATTTGAGCCCTATTTTTGGCCAATTCCCATGTACCAGTCAACAAAAATCATAACTATTTCACGAGAACTCCATTTTTTCTATCGAATGAGTACAAGAAACCACCCATTTATCGATTTCAACTATCCAATAAAGTGGTCAGAATTTGGCAATTTTGCCAATTTCACAATCAACAAAGCCAATCTGCATGTCACATTTGTCAACCAAATGCATGTTTTGTGTAAAATCAATCACTGTCACTGGTTTTTGAATACATTCATTAGTCGCTATCAACTTTGCCACTATTTTGCATTTTGTTAGGGTGAATGGTTGTCAACAATATGACATCTCGTTTGTTATGTCACAGTAATGCCATGATGTCATTGGCAGTGAACACCTGCCCCTCACCAGCACGAGTGCCTGCACTGAACCTGGGCATATGCCGCACTGTGCCACACACATCCGTCATGTTCACTTGCACGAAATCACTGAGTAAAGGGCTTGTGTATCAGTTATCAGTATATAATGTATGCCCATTACCAAGATAAGGTGCCATCATGTTTCTCACTATGTCACCTGAGATACCCAATAACATCCTGGTATCTTTCAATGTTTTACTTCCTGTGTATACAATAATATCCAATACCAGGCCACTGTCACAGTCACAGAGTACAAACAGTTTTACACCAAAGCATTTCCTCTTGCTCGGTATATACTGCTTGAACGACAGTCTACCTTAGAACAAAATCAAAGACTCGTCAATTACAAGATTCTTGAATGGATAAAAGTACAGTGGACCCCTGGTTATCGGCCGGTTCCTCGGTGCCTGGTTATCGGCCGATTCCTCGGTGCCTGGTTATCGGCCGTTAATCCGGTTATCGGCCGTTTGGGACGCGTCCATTCACCAGCTGGGGCCGCTTGCGCCTCATGTTACATAGTACAGTGGACCCTCAACATTCGATACTAATCTGTTCCTGAGAGCTATCAAATGTCGAAAATAAGATAAGATAAGATAAGATAAGATTTCGTTCGAATTTTTAACCCCGGAGGGTTAGCCACCCAGGATAACCCAAGAAAGTCAGTGCGTCATCGAGGACTGTCTAACTTATTTCCATTGGGGTCCTTAATCTTGTCCCCCAGGATGCGACCCACACCAGTCGACTAACACCCAGGTACCTATTTGCTGCTAGGTGAACAGGACAACAGGTGTAAGGAAACGTGTCGAAATGTTTCCACCTGCCGGGAATCGAACCCGGGCCCTCCGTGTGTGAAGCGGGAGCTTTAGCCACCAGGCCACCGGGCCTAGAAATAATGGAAATCAAATTAATCCGTGCAAGACACCCAAAAGCATGAAAAAAAATTTTACCACATGAATATTAAGTTCAATGCAATAGAATAATTAAATAACAACAATAACAATAGATTAATACCAATAGAATAATTGACACTTGCCTTTGATAAATTAGACATGTGCAACTCTTGTGTATCTTTATTAAGGAAACGTTTCGCCACACAGTGGCTTCATTAGTCCATACACAGGAGAAGCTTGAAGAATAGGAGGAGAATGAGGTAATCAGTCCCTCAGCCTTGAGTCGATGTGGTCAGTCCATCAATCTTGAGTAGAATACGGCATATGAGCGGAGGAGCAGCTTATATGCCGTATTCTACTCAAGATTGATGGACTGACCACATCGACTCAAGGTTGAGGGACTGATTACCTCATTCTCCTCCTATTCTTCAAGCTTCTCCTGTGTATGGACTGATGAAGCCACTGTGTGGCGAAACGTTTCCTTAATAAAGATACACAAGAGTTGCACATGCCTAATTTATCAACGTGCCGGTTCTGTGAACCATTCATCTACGACACTTACCTTTAATGAAGATCTGGTGATGATTGATGGGATGGGAGGAGGGAAGAGTGTGGATGGTGTTAGTGTTTAGAAGGGGAATCCCCTTCCATTAGGACTTGAGGTAGCAAGTCCTTTTCCGGGGTTACTTCCCTCCTCCTTTTAATGCCACTAGGACCAGCTTGAGAGTCACTGAACTTCTGTCGCACAACATATCTGTCCATAGACGCCTGTACCTCTCGTTCCTTTATGACTTTCCTAAAGTGGTTCACAACATTGTCAGTGTACAGGTTGCCAACATGGCTTGCAGTAGCTGTGTGAAGGTGATTTTCATCAAAAAAGGTTTGCACTTTAAGCCACTTTGCACACATTTCCTTAATCTTTGAAGTAGGCAACTTCTTCAATTTCTCTATCCCCTCCTCTGAAGCAGTTTCCTCAGGTGTGGCCTCTTGCTGTTGAAGATGATCTAGCAGCTCATCAGTGGTTAGTTCGTCATTGTCCTCCTCCACCAACTCTTCCACATCCTCCCCACTAACCTCCAACCCCAATGACTTCCCCAATGTGACAATGGATTCCTCAACTGGCATAGGATTCTCAGGGTTAGCCTCAAACCCTTCAAAATCCCTTTTGTCTACACATTCTGGCCACAGTTTTTTTCCAAGTAGAGTTCAAGGTCCTCTTAGTCACTCCCTCCCAAGCTGTACCTATCAGGATTATACAACTGAGGATATTGAAGTGATCCTTCCAAAACTCTAAGTCAGTTGAGTTTCTGTGGTCACTAAAAAGCACTTTTGAAACATAGATTTTGTGTACAGTTGGAAATGACCTGCTGGTCCATGGGCTGCAGGAGAGGACTGGTATTAGGAGGCAAAAACTTCACCTTAATGAAGCTCATGTCCCCAGAAAGTCGCTCTGCCAAGTCTGTAGGATGACCGGGAGGCACTTAAGGTCTAATTTCTTTTCCAATTAGGTAATTTTTCACAGTGGGGGCAAATGCATGGTGTAACCAGTCATAGAAAAAGTTCCTAATGACCCATGCCTTACTGTTTGCCCTCCACAGCACACAAATTAGCCTTGAGGATCTTCTTTTGCCTGAACACTCTGGGAGTTTCCAAGTGATACACCAATAAAGGCTTCACTTTGCAATCACTAGCATTGGCACACATCAGAAGAGTAAGCCTGTCTTTCATAGGCTTATCTCCTGGGAGTGCCTTTTCCTTCTGAGTAACGTAGGTCCTGCTTGGCAATTTCTTCCAAAACAGTCACAATTAAACACTTGTTCACGTTTCAATCCTTCAGCATCTATGTACTCCTTGAATTCATGCACAATTTTTTCAGCCGCTTTGTGGTCCGAACTGTCAGCCTCACCATGCCTTACCACACTGTGTATACCACTACAATTCTTAAATCTTTCAAACCAACCTTTGTTGGCCTTAAATTCACTCACATCACCACTAGTTCCAGTCAATTTCTTTACCAAATCATCATGCAACTGCCTAGCCTTTTCACAAATGATCGCTTGAGAGATGCTATCTCCTGCTATCTGTTTTTCATTTATCCACACCAATAACAGTCTCTCGACATCTTCTAATACTAGCGATCTCTGTTTCGAAAACAAAGTTGCACCTTTTGCAACAACAGCTTCCTTGATTGCCATTTTCCTGCTCACTATAGTAAAGATGGTTGATTGGGGTTTACCATACAACCTGGCCAGCTCCGACACAAGCACTCCACTTTCATACTTTGCAATTATCTCTTTCTTCATTTCAATAGTCATTAGCGCCTTTTTTCTCTAAGGCTTGGCACTAGAAGCTTTCTTGGGGTCCATGGTTACTTATTTTGCAGAAACAAGCACCAAAAACAGTGATAATATGGAATGTCCCGAATGTATCCTTAGATGCGCGCACACTGGCTGGCTTGTAAACACTGGCAAACACGGGGCAGTTCAGGCCACACGTGGCCATGTCTCGTACGAATCGTATCGAATGTCGGGTTTTCCATCGAATGTCGAGGCGAAATTTTTGCATTAAAATGCATCGAATGTCGATGCCATCGAATGTCGGGGGTCCACTGTATATAAAAACATGCAATGATTATATGTGATGTATATTTAACCGCTTAACTTCTGTTGCTTACAGCAGCAGCAAGCTCTGTTATTTTTCTCACCTGCAGAGCCCACTAACGCTTCAATGATGGCCTAATTGCAATCATATCTGCACTAACGTACGTAGAACCCAGCATGACCCAAGATAATCAACAGTGATACCTACAAACCGAAAAATTACCGAGTGAAGCGAAGACTGCCCCACAAACTTCAAGCACAACCCCGCTGCCAGATGACTACCTACTCCAAGCTTTTAACTATCTTAGTTTCTTCATCTAACCACAGCAACTCCTGTACTACTATGAGACCAACTACTAGAAGAAACAGCACTAATAACAGCAAGGTAGCACCTACAAATCAACTATTCCATAAGACGACCCAGCAGGACGCCGGTGCATCATCCACCTCCCTTACAACCCAGAGCAACGCATCAACAACAACAAACATGGCCGACTCACCCTCACCCACCAACCCAGGCGACTCCACACCACCACCACCAACCGTGACCGACTCCCTCTTTACCTCTACTATCTTCATAGGATTTAACACAGCTGATATGCTCCCAGGTATGACTAATGATCCTGACACTCTATAGTACTACATCACCACCCTAACGGCGGATAACTTGTTTCGAAAACATAGTTGCACCTTTGGCAAGAACAGCTTCCTTGATTGCCGTTTTCTTGCCCACAATAGTAGCGATGGTTGATTGGGGTTTTGTGTACAACCTGGCCAGCTCGGAGACACGCACTCCACTTTCATACTTAGCAATGATCTCTTTCTTCATATCCATAGTAATTCTCACCCTTTTTGCTGTAGGGTTGGCACTAGAAGCTTTCTTGGGGCCCATGGTGACTTATTTTGCAGGTGCAATCACTAAAAAGGCTGTGATAATATGAAATGTTCCGATTGTATGGTTGGAAGCGACCGTGGTGGCTGGCTGGCTTGTAAACACTGGCCAGAAGTGGACGCGTCTCAGACAGAACGAATAGTGTTGGTCGAGTTTTTTAGCGCTAGTCAAGGCAAAATTTTTGCGTTAAAATGTATCGCAAGTCGGATTTATCGTTAATCGATGCCATCGTTAGTCGAGGGTCCACTGTATTTCATAAATTGTATCTCGTAAATGTTTCTCATTATTGTATCTCATTAAATGTCTAACCTGTGACCCAATCAAACTTTATTTTTTAATTACATTACATAACAGAATACTCCATTCTACTGAATGCTCAGCAACACAGTAAATGATCATACGACCTGTCTTTGTAATACTCATTTGTGCTAAATTGTTAGCTGTTTAAAATAATGTTTCTACCACTGAATATATCATTGCTTAGTTAATCTTAAGTTAATTTTAAGCCTGCCCATAATGCTCTGCATACAAGGGGCTTTGCCTTGTTGCACTGTAATAACTATATTCCTTTGTACTTCACTGTATCATGTTCAAATAAATAAATAAATAAATAAATAAATAATAATCACTGGTACATTAAATGTCTTATTTTATGTTAATATAAACATTTTCGTTAATCCATCTATGATATCTTCAAAATTATATAAGAAACATGTTACATAGCATATAAACATGAAATGTTTATTATATGCAATGTATATTTAATCATCACTCTTTGGCACATTAAATGTCTTATTTTATGTTAATATAGACATTTTCGTTAATCCATCTATGATATTTTCTTCAAAATTATATAAGATACACGTTATATATCACGTAGCATATAAACATAGCATATAAACATTACGTTTTCTCTGATGCAGCGTTAGAGACAACTGTGAATCTGGCGACTGGTGCATTAACCGCCCTTCATATGCGTTTGTTTACAATTCTTGGCATGAATTATTCATTATTCTCCCATTGTTTATGATGGCATCTTAAGGTAGTTGTTAGAAACAATTAAACTCGGTGAACATGGTAATAATATGGCTGTGTAGTGTAATAATATAGCTGTGTAGTGTAGCCCAGGGGAAGGGGGGGTACATACATGTACTGTACTTACATCTACCGCTACTTACACTGACTTCCTACAAATAAATACTACTCACCTCTTGGCCTACATTAAGACTACAAATATTTTAAGGTAAATAATGAATGTACTGTAGCAGTAAATGACAGAGATTAGAGGTGTGTGCAATGTGGACTAGGGTGCAAGCTTTTGTAGGGAAACACCATCCTGACCAAGCTGAAACAAGCCGTATCTGCAACATGTTCAGTGACAAAACCCTGTCTCACCTCAGGGAAATCTTAACCCTTTCAGGGTTTCCAACATACTAGTACGGCTTACGCGCCAGGGTTATTGACGTACTAGTACACGTAAATTCTAGCGCCTTCAAATCAAGCAGGAAAAGGCTGGTAGGCCTAGATGTGAGAGAATGGGTGTGCATGGCCGGTGTGCGCGGTAGAAAAAAATTCTGGGACCCAGTGGCGCATTGTGGCAACTCCATTGTATTACACCTTGCTCACAATGCCTCGCGGTAAGAAACTCCTCACTCCTCGGCGAATTGGGACACTTGTTCCCCAGTGACAGTTCTAATACAGATGTACGTGCCAGCGAAGACGAGTTTCAAGGTTTTGATGAGGTTGTGACAAACTGGTGACCATAATACCAGTAATGGTGAGGAAAACCCAGACGACCCTCAGCCTTCCACCTCTGCTGCTGGGCCATCTTGTTCACATTCAGTTGTACCAGAATCAAAGAGGAAACTCCTATTTTCCCATATCCCAGACTCAGATATGAGCATTGGTGATGATAGTGATAGTGAATATGAACTACAAGCTCTTGAAAAAAATTCCAGTAGCAATAGTGATGTGGAATATTCTCCAGTGAAGCATCGGTATATACGACAGTATATGCACTCTGGTAGTGTGCCATATGCTATTCCAAGGGGAAGGAGTACATCTCGGAGTACATCCCGTGACTGTACAACAGGAACAGATAGTGAAAATGAAGATGATAGTGTTGCAATTAGCATGGAAAATGTGCACGGTGGTGGTGCCAGCCATGAGGCACCAGTGGTGGGTCATGCTGCCACCCACGCCGCTGCCTCAGCTGATCTACAAGCAAGGCCACCATCCCCCACTCACCCGCCACACCAGCCTCCACAACCACAACCACCTGTCAATATCCAGTACCCACCAGCAGACCGCACCTGGGATTGGCAGGAAGCTGCCAATTTTGTTCCCAATCCCCATCAGTTTGATGAAAGTCAAAGTGGAATATGGCCAACTTGTACACTTGGGAACAATGCCACTGAACTGGAATGTTTCGAGTTATTCTTTGACGAGCCCCTGATGGAAATTATTGTCAGAGAAAGCAACAGATACTTTGATTACACCATGGCAAACAATACTTTCACCAAAATCACACCTACACCAGTGGAAGAAGACAACTGTGGCTGAGATGTGCCTTTTCTTTGCCACAATAATGTTTATGTCACATCTGCATAAGCAGTGTCAAATCATACTGGTCAACAGACCGCCTGATTGCAACTCCAGGATTCAGTGATATAATGAGAGTGAATCGATTTGTGTTACTATATCGACTTGGATGACAGCCAATAAACTTACACTTAACACTGGCAAAACCTACTATATTATGTTTGGTAGCAGAGCAGGTGTCGCGCAACTTAACATTAAGATCGACAACACTCTAATTGCCAGACATAATGAGGGCAAATTCCTTGGCCTATACCTAGACAACAACCTAAATTTCAGCACCCATATCCAACAAGTAACAAAAAAAAAAAGTATCCAAAACGGTGGAGATCCTCTCCAAGATACGATATTACGTGCCGCAAACTGCCCTTCTCACACTATACCATTCACTTATATATCCATACCTCACCTATGCTATCTGTGCTTGGGGATCAACTGCAGTAACACACCTACAGCTAATAACCCAACAAAAAGCCGCAGTAAGAATAATCACTAAATCCCATCCCTGGCAACACACCCCCCCACTCTTCATAGATCTAAACTTACTCTCTGTTCAGAACATCCACACTTACTACTGTGCAATCTATATCAACAGGACCTTAAATTCCAATATTAACCTTGACCTAAAATGCTTTCTTGATAGTTGTGACAGGATCCACAGGCATAACACCAGACAAAAACATCTCTATGACATTCCCCGTGTTCGGCTAAACCTTTACAAAAATTCAATGTATTTCAAAGGACCTAAAATCTGGAACACCCTACCTGAAAACTCTAGAATTGCAGACACATTCATCACTTTCAAAACTACAGTTAGAAAACATCTTATCTCCCTGATCCCCCCGACAACTAACTACATGTTACTCTCTGGTGGTTCCCAATTACACTCACTCACCCAATGACTATAAACACAGAAATACTAATATTAAAATAATCAATCCTAGTCATAAGTTTGCCTATGATACTCCAATATAGGCACCTTGTATTGTGCCAAAACAAAAGCATTCACATTGCTAAACTCACAAATTATGATGTAGTCACTTAGCCTTAACCCTTTGACTGTTTTCGACGTATAAATACGTCTTACGAGCCAATGTTTCTGACGTATATATACTCAATAATTCTAGCGGCTTCAAATCAAGTGGGAGAAAGCTGGTAGGCCCACATGTGAGAGAATGGGTCTGTGTGGTCAGTGTGCACCACATAAAAAAAATCCTGCAGCACACATTGCGTAATGAGAAAAAAAAAACTCTGATCGTTTTTTTGGAATAAAACGCCGACTCTGAGGTGTATTTTCGTATAGTATTTATCATTGTATTCGCGTTTTCATGGTCTTAGGTGATAAAATGGAAAACATATTACAGAAATAGAGATGATTTTCATTACTTTTACGATGAAAACGACCTTGAAACTAAGCTCAAAGTAGCGAAAATGTTCGATTTTTACCAATGTTGAAGAGTAAATAAATCACACCACACGTCCAATACACGTCAACTAGGGAGTCTAATATTCTTTCACTAGTGCACTGATATTATTTATACCATTTTTACAATAATGCAGTCGTCTGCATAACAGTAAATTTTGTATTTTTTTGTATGAATAAAAAATCAAAATAGAAAGCAATAATAATATAAGAGGGGCCTAGAGATGTGACTAATGAACAGAGCATATGTTATTTTAGTGCCACGAATGTCTACCTTGTTTATTTTGGACCCTATTTTGAAATTGGCATCTTTTTTATTTTGCGTGAAATTGGCCAAATTGCCAATTTCTGACCACCATATTGGGTAGTCCAAATTAGTAAATGGGAGGTTTCTTGTACTCAGCTGATAGATAAAATGGAGTTCTAAAGAAATAGCTATGAGTTTGGTCAACTGGAACAATGGAATTGGCTGAAAATTGGGCTCAAAGTCGGCGAAATCGCCGATACGCATATGTCGCCGAGACCGCTAACTTCGCGGGACCATAATTCCACGAGTTTTCGACCAAATTTCGAACTTTTGGTGTCATTACCATCGGGAAAAGATTCTCTATCATTTCATAAGAAAAAATAATTTTTTTTTTTTCAAAAATTGAGCGACATAGAATGACAGTTTCAGAGAGGGGCCTGAAACAGTCAAAGGGTTAATACCATAATCTGTAAGGATTTAATGTTAAGATTTAATCTAAGTCTGCTCGAAATGCCTAGCCATGCTAGGTCTCCTAGTGGCCCCCTCTGTAATTAGTATTTTATAACATGTAAACCACACAATACCCAAAACCTGTAAACCCCACATTGTAACCCTTATAGAGAATAAACTAGAATTGAATTGAACTGAACTGAATTACGTATGCTACACTTCTCAGGCCAGACAGAAACGACAGATTATACAGTGGAACCTTGAAAATTGAACGTACCAAATATCGAACATTTCGAAAATAAGACCATTTTTTTGCACAAACTGTGTACCAAAAATCGAACGCGTTTCAAATTTTGAACCACCGGGTACAGGACCTGTCCACCGGCCCGCTCTGTCCGCATCCCCGCGCAGGTGCCGTGAGCAGTCTAGCTTTGTTTATGCTTGAGTGAACAATAACCTGCACACTCATTCACACATTTTACTATTATTTCGTTGTGTTTAGTGCTTGTGTGACTGTGAAATAAGCTGCCATGGGCCCCAAGAAACTTGCTAGTGGTACCCCTGTGGTAAAGAAAGTGAGAAATACCATAGATGTGAAGAAGGAAATAATACAGAAGTATGAGAGTGGTGTGAGACTTGTTGAGCTTGCCAGGATGTATGGGAAAAACAAGTCAACCATTGGTTCTATCCTGGCAAAGAAAGTACAAATCAAGGAAGCTGATGTTGCGAAAGGTGTTAATATGCTAACCAAAAAAAGACCACAAATAGTTGAAGAGGTTGAGAAGTTGTTGCTGGTGTGGATCATGGATAAAGAGATTGCAGGCGAGTGTTTCAGAGACGATTATTTGTGAAGAGGCAAGGAAGTTGCATGCCAGTCTGGTAAAGAAAACTCCTGGAACCAGTGCTGATAGTGAATTTAAGGCCAGCAGAGGCTGGTTTGAGAGATTTAAGAAGCGTAGTGGCATACACAATGTTGTAAGACATGGTGAGGCAGCCAGTTCAGACAAACGGGCGGCTGAGAAGTTTGTACAGGAGTTTAAGGGGTACATAGACAGTGAAGAATTCAAACCTGAACAAGTGTTTAATTGTGACGAAACAGGCTTGTTTTGGAAGAAAATGCCAAAAAGGACCTTCATCACACAGGAGGAAAAGGCACTGCCAGGACACAAGCCTATGAAAGACAGGCTTACTCTTTTGTTCTGTGCAAATGCTAGTGGTGATTTTAAAGTGAAGCCTTTACTTGTGTATCATTCAGAAAATCCCAGTGTGTTTAAGAAAAACAATGTCTTTAAGAACAAGTTATGTGTCTTGTGGAAAGCTAATCATAAGGCATGGGTCACAAGACAAATTTTCAGAGTGGGTCTATGAAGTGTTTGGCCCCAATGTGAAAAAATACCTCCAGGAAAAGAAATTGCCACTCAAGTGCCTCCTGTTAATGGACAATGCTCCTGCTCATCCTCCAAACTTATTAGACCTCTTGTCTAAGGACTTCAGTTTTATAAAAGTGAAGTTCTTGCCTCCTAACACCACTCCTCTCCTCCAGCCCATGGACCAGCAGGTCATTTCTAACTTCAAAAAACTCTACACAAAAGCAGTGTTTGAAAAGTGCTTTAAAGTGACCACAGACACTAAGTTGACCCTAAGAGAGTTCTGGAGGAATCACTTCAGCATCTACAACTCCATAAGCCTATAAGGCTTGGGAGGGAGTGACTTCCAGGACTTTGAAATCTGCTTGGAGACAATTGTGGCCAGATTGTGTCCGAAAGAGGGATTTTGAAGAGTTTGAGGCTGACCCTGACCCAGCTCACCCTCTGCCTGTTGTGGACTCTATTGTGACATTGGGGAACACCCTGGGGTTGGAGGTGAGTGGTGAGGATGTGGAAGAGTTGGTGGAGGACCACAGGGAAGAGCTAACCACTGAAGAGCTGCAAGAGCTTCATCTGGAGCAGTATCAGACCACAGCTGAGGAACTTGCTTCAGAGGAGGAGGAAGAAGAGGGAGTGGATGAGGTGCCTTCTTCAAAGATTAACCCTTTGAGGGTCGAGAGGCCCTCTCCAAAACTCGTTCTCAGGGTCGGCCAAATTTAAAAAAAAAAAATTATTTTCTCTTATGAAAAGATAGAGAATCTTTTCCCGATGATAAAGACACCAAAAGTTTGAAATTTGATAGAAAACTTACGGAATTATGCTCTCACAAAGTTAGCGGTCTCGGCGATGTTTACACATCGGCGATTTTGCCCACTTTGAGCCCCATTTTCGGCCAATTTCACTGTACTAGTCCACAAAAAAACATGAATATTTCGCTAGAACTCCATTTTTTCTACCGAATGGGTGCAAGAAACCACCCATTTATGAAATTCAACTATCCAGTACAGTGGTCAGAATTTAGCAATTTTGCCAATTTCACACAAATTTCAAAAGATGCCAATTTCAGAATAGGGTCCAGAATAAACAAGAAAGACATTCCTGGCACTAAAATGACATTTCCTCTAGTCATTAGTCACGTCTCAAGGCCCCTCTTACATTCTTTTGCTTTCCACTTTGAATTTTTATTCTCACAAAAAATATAAGATTTACTGTTATGCAGACTACTGCATTAGTGTAAAAAATGGTATAAATATTATTGGTGCACTTGTGAAAGAATATTAGACTCACCAGTTGACGTGTATTGCACGCTTGGCACGATTTGTTTACTTTTGAAGTTTGGTAAAAATCGAACATTTCTGCTACTTTGAGCTCAATTTCAAGGCACCTTTCATTGTAAAACCAGTCAAAATCATCTCAATTTCTGTAATATGTCTTCCATTCTATAAAATGAGACCAAGAAAACTAGAATACAACAATAAATACCATACGAAAATACACTGCAAAGTCGCTGATTTATTCCAAAAAAATGGTCAAAGTTTTTTTTTTCTCATTATGCACTGTGTGCTGCAGGATTTTTTTTAGACTGTGCACACTGACCACATAGACCCATTCTTTCATATGAAGGCCTACCAGCTTTCTCCCACTAGATTTGAGGCCGCTAGAATTTATGCATACTAGTACGTCAAAAACCCCTACGCGTAAGATGTACTAGTACGACCAAAACCCTCAAAGGGTCCTTAAGGAGATTTGTGCCAAGTGGAATGATGTCCAAATGTTTGTGCAGAAGTACCACCCTGAGCAAGCTGAAACAAGCCATCTTTGCAACAAGTTCAATGACAGAACCATGTCCCATTTTAGGGAAATGTTAAAGAGGCACCAGAAACAGAGGACTGTGGACAGTTATTTTGTGAGACAGGGGTCCAGTGACTCTCAAGCTGGTCCTAGTGGCATTAAAAGACAGAGAAGGGAAGTAACCCCAGAGAGGGCTTTACCTGAAGTCCTCATGGAAGGGGATTCTCCTTCCAAACACTAACCCCAACTCCCTCTCTCCTCCTCCCTATCTTCCAGATGCCATCACCAATCTTCAATAAGGGTAAGTAAAAATGTTATTTTATATTTTATATTATATGTATGTATTATTTTATATGTATGTTATTTTATATGTATGTAAAACTGTAATTAATCTCTATAAAATGCATTTTTTGTGTGAATATTTTTGGGTTTCTGGAACGGATTAATTGTATTTCCATTATTTCTTATGGGAAATATTGATTTGAATTTCAGACTTTTCGAAATTAGAACTAGCTCCTGGAACGGATTAAGTTCGATTTTTGAGGTTCCACTGTATAATATTTATGTATCTGAAAGAGAAATTCAATGAGTTTTTTTATCCCTTCAAGAAGTTTGTTATTGATGAGTCTTTGATTCTGTTCAAAGGAAGACTCTCATTCAAGCAGTATATACCAAGAAAAGGGAACGTTTTGGTATAAAGTTATTTGTGCTTTGTGGCTGCTACAGTGGTCTTGTATTGGATATTACTGGGCATCTCTGGTGATGTGGTTAGAACAATGATGGAACCTTATCTTGGTAAGGGGCATATATTATACATATACTGATAACTGGTACACAAGCCCCTCAGTGATTTTTTTGCGAGTGAACATGACAGATGTGTGTGGCACAGTGCGTGCAAATCGTAAGCATATGCCCAGGTTTGACGCTGGCACTCGTAGAGGTGAGGTGCAGGCATATGCTGCCAATGACATCATGGCATTTCGGTGGCATGACAAACGAGATGTCACACTGTTGTCATCAGTTCACCCTAACGAAGTGACACACTGGCAGGCCGAATAGAGAGACCAATGAACCCATTCTAAAACCCGCAGCTGTGATTGATTACACCTTCGATATGCATTCAGTGGACAAATGTGACATGCAGATTGGGTTTGCCGATTGTGTTCGCAAGAGTTATAAGTGGTACACAAGACTCTTTTTCCATCTTCTGGACATTTCCATGCTCAATGCTTATAATATGTATAAGATGAGGACCAGAAACAAACCACCATATGGCAAATTTTGTTGGTCTGTCATCAGACAAATAGTATGCAACTACAGGGGTTCCTCAATAATCGTCAAGCCTGAAAGTTGTCCATTTCGGAAATAGTCCCGTTATTTCGTCAAAACATTGGCTCGTAAATGGTCCGTTAACTCGCTAATCGTCCTTCGTCCGGGACGCGTACTCACGCTCTGAGCCGCCTCGGCCTGCCTTCCCAGCCAGTGTGCCATTGTTTACCAGTGAGTGACGATCCCCTCACTTGCTCCTACGAAATATTTCATATTCCATTGATTTTAGTGCTTGCAAGAGCTAAATAAGCAACCATGGCTCCATGGTAAAGAAGGTGAGAAATATGATTGAATTTAAGAAAAACATCATTGAACAATATGAAAGTGGTACAAGTGTGGCCGAACTGGCCAGGATGTATAAGAAACCCTATACAACCACATCTTCCATCATAGTCAAGAAAAAGGAAATCAAGGATGCTGTTGTTGAAAATGGGGTAAATATGCTGACAAAAATGAGATCACCAGTAATTGAAGATGTTGAGAAGTTATTATTGGTGTGGATAAACGAGAAACAATTAGCAGGAGATAGTCTTATGACATCGCTTATTTGTGAAAAGGCTAGGCAGTTGCATGACGATTTGGTAAAGAAATGGCCTGCAACTAGTGGTGATGCGAGTGAATTTAAGGCCAGCAAAGGCTGGTTTGAGAGATTTAAGCGTACTGGCATACAAAGTGTGATAAGGTATGGTGAGGCTGCCAGTTCTGACAACAAAGCAGCTGAAAAATATGTGCAGGAATTCAAGGAGTACATAGAGGCTGAAGGACTGAAACCTGAACAAGTGTTCAATTGTGACGAAACAGGCCTCTTTTGAAAGAAAATGCAAAAGAGGGCCTACATTACTCAGGAAGAAAAGGCACTGCCAGGACACAAGCCTATGAAAGACAGGCTGACGCTCATGTTCTGTGCTAATGCTAGTGGGGATTTCAAAGTGAAGCCGTTACTAGTGTACCATTCTGAAAATCCCAGAGTGTTCAAGAAAAACAATGTTATGAAGAGTAAATTGTGTGTGTTTTGGAGATCTAATAATAAGGCATGGGTCACAAGGGACATTTTCGTTGAGTGGTTCAATGAAGTGTTTGGCCCTAGCGTGAAGAATTACCTCCTGGAAAAGAAATTGGATCTCAAATGCCTCCGAGTAATGGACAATGCACCTGCTCATCCTCCAAACTTGGATGACCTAATTCTGAAGGAGTTTGGGTTCATCACAGTAAAGTTCTTGCCCCCGAATACCACTCCTCTCCTCCAGCCCATGGACCAGCAAGTCATTTCAAACTTTAAAAAACTCTACACCAAAGCAATGTTTGAAAGGTGCTTCAATGTGACCTCAGACACTCACTTGACCCTAAGAGATTTTTGGAAAGAACACTTCAGTATTCTCCAGTGCATAAACCTTATAGGTAAGGCTTGGGAAGGAGTAACTACCAGGACTTTGAACTCTGCTTGGAGAAAATTGTGGCCAGATTGTGTCCACAAGAGGGATTTTGAATGGTTTGAGGCAGCCCCTGATGAGCCTATGTCAGTTGTGAACTCTATTGTGGCACTGGGGAGTTCCATGGGGTTGGATGCGAGTTTGGAGGATGTGGAAGAGTAGGTGGAGGACCACAATGAAGAGCTAACCACTGAGGAGCTGCAAGAGCTTCAGCAGGAACAGCAACAGATTGCAGCTCAGAATCTTGCTGCAGAGGAGGAAGAGAGATGGAAGAAGTTGCCTTCTTCAGAAATTAAGGAGATTTTTGAAATGTGGGGTAGGATGGAAAGATTTATAGAGAAATATCACCCTGAGAAGGATGTTGCAAGCCATATCGGCAACTTGTAGTGACAGAGTCTTGGCCCATTTTAGGGAAGTTTTAAAGAGATGCCAGAAACAGCTCTCTGGACAGTTTTTTTTGCGAGACAGGACTCCAGTGACTCTCAAGCTAGTCCTAGTGGCATTAAGAAACAGAGAAGAGAAGTAACCCCAGAAAGGCATTTGGCACCTGAGGTGTTGATGGAAGAGGATTCCCCTTCCAAACAGTAAATAATCCAATCTCTCTCCTTCTCCAGTCTTCCATACACTAAGAAGAATCGCCAATTGTATTTACATTATTTCTGATGAGGAAAATTGATTCGAAAATCGTCTATTTCGAAAATAGTCCCAGGAACGAATTATGGACGATTATTGAGGGACCACTGTACCAAGGAACAACACTTGCAATAGAAAACTGCCCATTAAATTATCAACAACTTCCTTCTCGTCTGAAGCATGGTGATCACTTCCTGGTAAAACTGCCTGCTACTGCTTTCAAGAAAAAGGCTCAGAAGAGGTGTTACGTCTGTGCACATACAAAAAACGCCCACAACAATGCAGAGACGCTCGTTTTAATGTGTTAGGAGTGTAAAACACCACTGTGCATGACACCATGTTTCAAAGAGTTCCACAGGCTGCAGAACTTCTAGAAACATTCTCTGTGACTGTATATGTGTATATAAAATGTAGAAAAATAGTAACAAACAACATTTTATATCATTCATTTGTGTAAACAAGTTTAGTAAACAATGTAGTGACAACAGTGTTTGTGCAGTTATTGTGTAGTAAATAAAGAGAAAAAACTTACAAAATAGTGCTCATATTGGTCTCACAGGCCATAAAAGTTACTTGAAAAAAAAAAAATAATAGAAAAAGTAGAAAAAAAGTAAATATGAAAATGCCGATGACCGGCAGTCGGCGATGATGCCACATGCGGCTCACTTTCTGTCAACTTCATGCTTCCATATTTCGGTAAGTATTGATGGCAAAAAAAATTTTTTTAACCTATAATGATCAGGAAAAAGATGCTATCTTTTCATAAGAAAAAATAATTTTCTTTTTTTTTTTAAATTTCTCGACCCTGAGAACGAGTCTGGGAGAGGGCCTGTCGACCCTGAAAGGGTTAAAGAGATGCCAGAAACAGACCTCTATGGACAGATTTGTTGTGCGACAGGGGTCCAGTGACTCAAGCTGATCCTAGTGTCATTAAAAGACAAAGAAGGCAAGTAACCCCAGAGAAGGCTTTGCTATCTAAAGTCTTTATGGAGGGGGATTTCCCTCCCAAACACTAAATCCTCCCTCTTCCCTATCTTCCAGAAGCCAGTATTAGCCTTCAATAAAGGTATGTAATACTTATATACAGTGGAACCTCAAAAATCGAACTTAATCCATTCCAGGAGTTAGTTCTAAATTCGAAAAGTCTGAAATTCTAAGCAATATTTCCCATAAGAAATAATGGAAATACAATTAATCCACTCCAGAAACCCAAAAATATTCACAAAAAATACATTTTAGAGAGATTAATTACAGTTTTACATACAACAAATATTATAGTTTTTAATTATGTATAGTAATACATATATTATTATTATTATAATAAAAAAGAAGCGCTAAGCCACAAGGGCTATACAGCAGTAATACATATAAATAACATTTTTTTTTTTTTACTTACCTTTATTGAAGATTGGTGATGGCATCTGGAAGATAGGGAGGAGGAGAGAGGGAGTTGGGGTTAGTGTTTGGAAGGAGAATCCCCTCCATGAGGACTTCAGGTAAAGCCCTCTCTGGGGTTACTTCCCTTTTCTCTTTTAATGCCACTAGGACCAGCTTGAGAGTCACTGGACCCCTGTCTCGCTAAATAACTGTCCACAGTCCTCTGTTTCTGGTGCCTCTTTAACATTTCCCTAAAATGGGACATGGTTATGTCACTGAACTTGTTGCAAAGATGGCTTGTTTCAGCTTGCTCAGGGTGGTACTTCTGCACAAACATTTGGACATCATTCCACTTGGCACAAATCTTCTTAATCTTTGAAGAAGGTACCTCATCCACTCCCTATATTAACACCTTTCGCAACATCAGCTTCCTTGATTTGTTCTTTCTTTGCCAGGATAGAACCGATGGTCGACTTGTTTTTCCCATACATCCTGGCAAGCTCAACAAGTCTCACACCACTCTCATACTTCTGTATTATTTCCTTCTTCACATCTATGGTATTTCTCACTTCTTTACTACAGGGGTACCACTAGCAAGTTTCTTTGGGCCCATGGCAGCTTATTTCACAGTCCCACAAGCACTAAACATAACGAAATAATCGTAAAATGTGTGAATGAGAGCACAGGTTAGTGTTCACTCAAGCATAAACAAAGCTAGACTGCTCACGGCGCCTGCACGGGGACGCGGACAGAGCGGGTGACACACAGGTCCTGTACCCGGCGGTCCAAAAATAGGGGCGCGTTCGATAATAGGGACACAGTTTGTCCGAAAAAATGGTCCTATTTTCGAAACGTTCAATATGTGATACGTTTGATTTTTGAGGTTCCACTGTAATTGTTAAAAAAATTATTTTTTTGTGAATATTTTTGTCTGAAAAAGATTAATTTTATTTCCATTAACCCCTTCAGGGTTTCCAACGTACTAGTACAGGTTACACACCAGAGTTATTGACGTACTAGAACGCCTAAATTCTAGCACCTTCAAATCTAGTGAGAGAAAGCTGGTAGGCCTACATATGAAAGAATGGGTCTATGTGGTCAGTGTGCACAGTATAAAATAAATCCTGCGGCACACAGTGCATGAGGAAAAAAAAAACTCTGACCGTGTTTTTGGTTTAAAACAGCAACTTTGCAGTGTATTTTCGTATGGTATTTATGGTTGCATTCTAGTTTTCCTGGTCAGTGGTCAGTCGTCACGTGAGGTCACAGACCCTGAGCTGCTTTGGGGATTAGCGTGGACGGTTACAAAGCATGGCTTGCTTCTGCAGTGTTTTAAAAATTGAGGTTGGAGAGTTGAAGGAGGAGGTCTTGCTTCTCCAGGAGGAGATTAGGAGGCTGAAGGTCCACCTCAATGGGTCTGGGAGAGTGTGAGGTGGCTGGAGTTGTGGGGAATGAGGCTTCTAGCAGTGAGATGCAGTCTGTCTCTTGCTGTGAGGAGGCTGTAGTTGGGGAGGTAGCAACGGCTACCAGCAGTGAGGTGCAGCCCAGCACCTGCTACAAGTGGCGAGTGGTTCACAGTAATGGGAGGCGCATCAGAGTAAGGAAAGTTAAGAGTGAAGATCTGAAGGTAGGAAATCGCTTCTCTGTTCTTCAGGATGAATGTACTTCAGTGGCCAGTGAAGGTAAGGGTACTACTGCCCCTGCTAATGGAGGTAAGCGCATTCTTGTGGTTGGTGACTCTCAGGTAAGATATATTGACCGTGCTTTTTGTAATAGGAATAAGAAGATGAGAGATAGAGTGTGCTTCCCTGGAGCTGGTGTTGGGGACATAGTCAACAGGCTGGATAATATGTCAGGTAATGGGAACAAGCCCATTATCTGTCTCAGTGCTGGTGGAAATGATATTGGGAAGGGTAGGAGAGAAGAGCTGCTAGATAAGTACAGGTCAGCTATAGATTTCATTAAGTCTAAGGGAGGGATCCCAATCATATGTAGCATCTTGCCTAGAAGGGGAGTAGGAAATGAATGGTTGTCTAGGGCAATTGGTGTAAATTGCTGGCTAGACAGATACTGCAAGGAACTTGCAATCCCATTCATTGACAACTGGAACAACTTTTATGGCAAACATGATATGTATGCAAGGGATGGGGTACATCTCTCTGGGGCAGGGGTGGTAGCACTTGCAGACTCGATTGAGAAGGCCATTGGTGAAATGCCTATGATTTTAAACTGATGGAAGATAGAGGTATGGGTGTGTGTGGGAAACAAGCAGGTTGCAACACTAGGGTTGGAAACAGTAAATGTATAAAAGGCATTCAGCATGAAGTTATAAATAAAGACAATAGATCAGGTCAGCAAACAAAGGGGGACAGCAGAGGGCAGCAAGGGACTAGCTCCCTTAAGGTTTACTATACTAATAGCAGGAGTGTAAGAAATAAGATAGATGAGCTAAGATTAATTGCAAGTGCAGGAAACATAGATATTATTGCTATAACAGAGACCTGGCTCAATCTGAAAGATAGAGAGATGCCCTCTGAATGTCACATACAAGGCTATAAATTATTCCACACTGACAGGGTCAACAGGAAAGGTGGTGGAGTAGCGATGGATGTCAGAGACAATTTAAATTGTTGTGTTAGACAAGATATTAAATTAGAAGCATCAGCCACTGAATCTATTTGGTTACAGCTTCTCGAGGGCCGAGAAAAACTAATTTTGGGTGTGATTTACAGGGCCCCAAATCTTGATAGGGAGTGCAGTAAACTTCTATGGGACGAAATTCGTAAGGCATCTACATACGAAAATGTTGTGCTAATGGGAGATTTCAACTATAGACAGACTGACTGGAGCAATTTGACAGGAAATTTAGAGTCAGATGACTTTCTTCATACGATCCAGGACTGTTTTTTAAAACAGTTTGTGAAAGAGCCTACTAGGGGAAATAACCTCCTTGACTTGGTTCTTGCCAGTAGGGAAACACTAATTAATAATCTTGAGGTTAATGATGAGCTTGGGGAAAGTGATCACAAATCACTCAGTTTTAATATATCATGGAATTCCCCTAATAATGGCAATCAAGGCTCCGTCCCTGACTTTCGCTTGGCTGATTTCATAGGACTGAAAAATTACTTAGGTGGGCTGAACTGGAATGACCTGACTAAGGGTCAGGTAGGTGGTGATGGTTGCCGATATGATGCTTTCCAGGGCATAGTTCTAGCTGCTCAGTCAAATTATGTTCCAAATAGGGAAATCAGATCAAACAAAAATGATCCTAAATGGATGAACAATAGATTAAAATATCTGATTGGTCAAAAGAGAGGCATATATAGGCAAATCAAAAGAGGAGAGGGGCAATTAAGAAATCAATATATTCAGTTAAAGAGAGAAATAAAAAAGGGAATTAGAAAAGCAAAAAGAGATTATGAGGTTAAAGTTGCAAGAGAATCGAAGACTAACCCAAAAGGATTCTTTCAGGTATACAGAAGTAAGATCAGGGACAAGATAGGCCCACTCAAAAGTTCCTCGGGTCAGCTCACTGACAGTGATAAGGAAATGTGTAGAATTTTTAACACATACTTCCTCAGTTTTTACACAGGAGGATACCAGCGATATTCCAGTAATGATAAATTATGTAGAACAGGACGATAATAAACTGTGCACGATTAGGGTCACATGTGACATGGTCCTTAGGCAAATACAGTAGACCCCCGCTTAACGATCACCTCCAAATGCGACCAATTATGTAAGTGTATTTATGCAAGTGCGTTTGTATGTGTATGTTTGGGGGTCTGAAATGGACTAATCTACTTCACAATATTCCTTATGGGAAAAAATTCGGTCAGTACTGGCACCTGAACATACTACTGGAATGAAAAAAGTTCGTTAACCGGGTGTCCACTGTATAAATTAAAACCTAACAAATCCCCAGGCCCTGATGAACTGTATGCAAGGGTTCTAAAGGAATGTAAAGAGGAGCTTAGCACACCTTTGGCTAATCTTTTCAAGATATCACTACAAACTGGCATGGTGCCAGATAAGTGGAAAATGGCAAATGTGATACCTATTTTCAAAACAGGTGACAGGTCCTTAGCTTCGAACTATAGACCAATAAGCCTAACCTCCATAGTGGGAAAATTTATGGAATCAATAATTGCTGAGGCAGTTCGTAGCCACCTTGAAAAGCATAAATTAACGAATCTCAGCATGGTTTTACAAAGGGGCGTTCCTGCCTTACGAATTTATTAACTTTTTTCACTAAGGTATTTGAGGAGGTAGATCATGGTAATGAATATGATATTGAGTATATGGACTTCAGTAAGGCTTTTGACAGGGTCCCACATCAGAGACTATTGAGGAAAATTAAAGCACATGGAATAGGAGGAGAAATTTTTTCCTGGATAGAGGCATGGTTGACAAATAGGCAGCAGAGAGTTTGCATAAATGGGGAGAAATCAGAGTGGGGAAGCGTCACGAGCGGTGTTCCACAGGGGTCAGTGTTGGGGCCCCTGCTGTTCACAATCTACATAAACGACATAGATGAGGGCATAAAGAGCGACATCGGCAAGTTTGCCGATGACACCAAAATAGGCCGTCGAATTCATTCTGACGAGGGCATTCGAGCACTCCAGGAAGATTTGAATAGACTGATGCAATGGTCGGAGAAGTGGCAGATGCAGTTTAACCCTTTCAGGGTCCGTCCCGTAGATCTATGGCTTTTCGGTGAGTGTCCAAACCATAGATCTACGCCAAAATTCTAGCGCCGTCAAATTTAGCGCAAAAGCGCTCATAGGCCTACATGTGAGAGAATGGGTCTGCACCGTGGGTGTGCGCCATAAACAAAAAATCTAGGCGCCTGCATAGCATTGTGGGAACGCCGGCTCATTCACCCTTGTTCACCATGCCTCGTCGCAAGTCAGCTCTCACTCCCCGGAAAATTGGGACTCTCCTCTTCCTGTCTGATAGTTCTGACACTGATGGAAGTGGAAATGAAGACGAATTCTACGGCTTTGATAAGTTAGTGACCGAAAATAATGACCAGGATATCGATAATAGTGCAGAAAACCACGACGATCCTCGACCTTCTACCTCTGGTGTGGGCACTCGTGACTCACGGTCGGGTGTTCCTAAACCTAAGAGAAAACTAATATTTTCCCATGGCCAGGCCTCTGACTTCAGTAATGACGATGATTCTGACGTGGATTGTGATTTTATTGCGCTCGACGATCATTCGAGTAGTGATAGTGAGGAAACATATTCACCAGTGAAGCGTCGGTATGTTCGCCGCCGCATGCGCTCGGGTAGTGTACCCTATGCTGTGCCCAGGGGACGGAGTACATCCCGTGGCCCTACACCCGTGTTAGGTAGTGATAATGAGGATGATGAGGCTACACTTGGCATGGATGGGCCACAGGCATCAGTGGATGGTGTTAGTGGTGCTGGTGGTGGTAATGGCACCGCCATGCGTGACTCACTGTGCCACGCGGGGACCCACGCTGCTGACTCGTCAGTTCAAGGACAAAGCGGAGCGTCACCCACAGGCCCGCCACAACCACAACCACCCATACAACCAGCCTATGATGTCCAGTATCCACCAGCAAACCGTATCTGGGATTGGCAGCAAAATCCCAATTTTGTTCCCAGCCCTCACCACTTTGATGACACTCAAAGTGGAATTCTACCTACCTGTCCCCTTGGAACCACGGCCAATGAACTGGAATTCTTTGAATTATTCTTTGACCAGCCATTGATGGAAATCATTGCCAGGGAAAGTAATAAGTATTTTCAGTACACCATGGCAAATACGATCTTATCACCACAGTCAAGCCTACACAGGTGGAGAGAGACGACTGTTGCAGAAATGTATTTGCTTTTTGCAACAATAATGCTTATGCCTCACGTCTATAAGCATAATATAAAAGCATACTGGTCCACAGATCGGCTAATTTGTACCCCATCCTTCAGTGAAATAATACCAGTGAACAGGTTTATCTTACTGTTACGTATGTTGCACTTCTCTGACAAAACCAGGCCTGACAGAAGTGACAGGTTATACAAGATTAGAAATGTTTTCATGTATCTCAAACAAAAGTTCAGCATATACTTTTATCCATTCAAGAATCTTGTAATTAACGAGTCTTTGATTTTGTTCAAAGGTAGACTGTCATTCAAGCAGTATATACCAAGCAAGAGGAACCACTTTGGTATAAAATTGTTTGTACTCTGTGATTGTGACAGTGGCCTGGTGTTGGATATTGTTGTATACACGGGTAGTAAAACATTGAAAGATACCAAGATGTTATTGGGTATCTCAGGTGACGTAGTGAGAAACATGATGGCACCTTATCTTGGTAAGGGCCATACATTATATACCGATAACTGGTACACAAGCCCATTACTCAGTGATTTCATGCGAGTGAACAAGACAGGTGTGTGTGGCACAGTGCGTTCTAATCATAAACATATGCCCAGGCTCAACGCAGGTGTTCGTGGTGATGACGTGCAGGTGTTTACTGCCAATGACATCATGGCATTATGGTGGCATGACAAACGAGATGTCACATTGTTGACAACCATTCACCGTAATGAAATGCAAAACAGTGGCAAAGTTGATCGAGTGACTAATGAACGTATTCGAAAACCAGTGTCAGTGATTGATTATACACAAAACATGCGCTTGGTTGACAAGTGTGACATGCAGATTGGTTTTGTTGACTGTGTTCGTAAGAGTTACAAGTGGTACATGAAACTTTTCTTCATCTCATGGACATTTCAATGCTGAATGCATATAATATGTACCAAATAAAGACTGGTAACAGACCACCGTATGGTGAATTTTGTTTGTCTGTTGTCAGACAACTCATAATGAAGTACCAGGTAACAACACCTGCAATACAACATGGTCCTCGAATTCATCACAATATACCCAAGCGTTTGAGGAGAGAAGGTGATCATTTCATAATACAGCTTCCTTCAACTCAAAAGAAATTTGCTCAGAAGAGATGCATTGTCTGTGCACAAACAAAACGACGGCAACAAAGACGCAAAGACACTTGGTTTATGTGTGAGGAATGTAAGGTGCCTCTGTGCATGGTGCCTTGTTTCAAGGAGTTCCACAAGCTCCAGCAGTTCTAAAACCATGTCCAGTGATTGTAAATATGTAAATATATGATAGAACATTAGTATTATACAATATTTGTGCATGTTTATTGTAATAAACAACAGTGGTAAACAATAATATGATAATAACTTTAGTGCGGTTATTGTGTTCAATACAGTGAGTATATATCAATTATATACAGTATTGGTCTCTCAGGCCCCAAATGTTAGTAGGAATAGAAAAAAATTGGAAAAGAAAAGAAAAAACTAAAACAACAAAATAATATAATACGCGTATGTGGAATTCGTCGATGTTGCCGCCACCACATCATTTTCTATAAACTTCTTGGCACTGTATCTCGGTAAGCAATGATCAGATTCTAATTTTTTTTGTTTTATTACCTTCACAAAAATATGCTCTTTAATTCTGTAAGAAAAAATAATTTTTTTTTTTTTTTTTTTCAAAATTTCTTGGACACTGGTGCATGACTTCAGATTTTGGCCTTGGACCCTGAAAGGGTTAATATAGACAAATGCAAAGTTCTAAATGTTGGACAGGACAATAACCATGCCACATATAAACTAAATAATGAAGATCTTAATATTACGGATTGCGAAAAAGATTTAGGAGTTCTGGTTAGCAGTAATCTGAAACCAAGACAACAGTGCATAAGTGTTCGCAATAAAGCTAATAGAATCCTTGGCTTCATATCAAGAAGCATAAATAATAGGAGTCCTCAGGTTGTTCTTCAACTCTATACATCCTTGGTTAGGCCTCATTTAGATTATGCTGCACAGTTTTGGTCACCGTATTACAGGATGGATATAAATTCTCTGGAAAATGTACAAAGGAGGATGACAAAGTTGATCCCATGTATCAGAAACCTTCCCTATGAGGATAGACTAAGGGCCCTGAATCTGCACTCTCTAGAAAGACGTAGAATTAGGGGGGATATGATTGAGGTGTATAAATGGAAGACAGGAATAAATAAAGGGGATGTAAATAGTGTGCTGAAAATATCTAGCCTAGACAGGACTCGCAGCAATGGTTTTAAGTTGGAAAAATTCAGATTCAGGAAGGATATAGGAAAGTACTGGTTTGGTAATAGAGTTGTGGATGAGTGGAACAAACTCCCGAGTACAGTTATAGAGGCCACATTATTATTATAATCAAAAAGAAGCGCTAAGCCACAAGGACTATACAGCGCTGCAGGGCAGGAAGGAAGCGAGGGCATCAGGTGGCAAAAGGGAGATGGATGAGCAACAGGTTACGGATAACAGCGGGGCAGTGGATGGTGAAAGGGTAAAGGGCAGCAAGAGACTGAACCAGAAAGGGCTGAGGGGAGTGCGAAAAGTATCATCAGAGTTTGTGGAGTAAATCAGTCGTTGTCAAGAAGTCAATGAGAGAGTCAGGATTAAAGGAGGGTCCATCAGCAAGAAGGGAAGGTAAAGAGAGAGTAGGAGAACGAAGACGACGTTGGAGGTAAATTCTGCGTGCTCGTTGATAGAGAGGGCAGTCTAACAGAATGTGGCTAATCGATACTGGAACTTGACACTGCTCACAGAGAGGAACAGGGTGCCTCTCCATGAGATACCCATGAGTAAGACGAGTGTGGCCAATGCGAAGGCGGGAGAGAGTGGTCTCCCAACCTCGGCACTGATGACAAGAAGACGGCCAGTAACCTATGCTCGGTTTAATAGAATGAAGTTTGTTACCGAGCAGAGTTGACCAACGTTGTTGCCAACGGGTGCGAAGGTGGGTAGCTATTGCAGCAAAATAGTCCAGAAATGGAACACCTCGATAGGAAATTGGTAGGTCATATACTGCTGACCGCGCAGCAGTGTCTGCCTGTTCATTGCCCTGTACATCGACATGACCAGGGACCCAACAAAAAACAATATCTTTATGTTTGGTAGAGATACGGTGTAGCCAAAGTTGGATACGGAGAACTAGGGGATGAGATGTATCAAATTTTCGTATAGCCTGTAGAGCACTAAGGGAGTCTGAGACTACTACAAATGATGACACAGGCATAGATGCGATACGAATAAGTGCTGCAAGAATGGCATACAGTTCAGCAGTAAAAATGCTAGCTGAAGATAGTAAATGCCCTCGTACGACGCTGTCCGGAAACACTGCTGCGAATCCGACGCCGTCTGAAGACTTAGAGCCATCTGTGTACACAGCGGTGGCATGAGAATGGGAGTGGAAGTGATCAAGAAAAAGAGAGCGGGAAGCCACCGTAGGCAGTTGAGCTTTCGAGCAAGGGAGTGAGAAAGAACAGACCCGAACAGCTGGAACTTCCCAGGGGGGTAGGGAAAAGTGAGATGCTACATGAACATATAAAGGTGGTAACTGAAGGGAAGACAAGAGTGAAAGTAGGCGAAGAGAAAAGGGACGGAGCAAACAGGGGCGGCGAACGAATAAAGAATGTCTACTAATATCGGTGACCATTCTATAAATGGAAGGATTGTGTAGATCGTGAGAGCGTACATAGTAACGAAGGCAATGGGCATCACGGCGATCAGACAAGGATGGAACATTTGCTTCTGTATAGAGGCTCTCAACAGGGGAAGAGCGAAAAGCACCAAGGCACAAACGTAAGCCTTGGTGATGGATAGAGTTAAGGCTAGAGAGAGTAGCAGGAGAGGCCGCGGAATAAATCTGGTCACCATAATCGAGTTTCGATAAAACGAGGGCTGAATGTAGGCGAAGCAGAGTTCGACGATCAGCTCCCCAGGAAAGATGAGCAAGGGTTTTAAGAAGGTTTAGCCGGCTGTGACAAGATGCCTTCAGAGAGGTAATGTGAGGTTTCCAGGTTAACCGACGGTCAAAGAGAAGGCCTAGAAACCTGACTGTATCACGTTCGGGGATACGGGAGCCATAGAGATACAAAGGATGATCGGAGATAACAGAGCGTCTAGTGAAAGTAATTTGGCGAGTTTTGGTACTTGAAAATTTAAACCCATGTGTGGTGGCCCAAGTGGAAACACGGTCGACCGCATGCTGGAGAGAAACTGCAATAAGGTGACAGTCAGCGCCTGCACAAGCAATAGCGAAGTCATCAACATAGAGTGATGACCAAATATTGGGTGGAAGAACAGAGGCCAAATCATTTATAGCAAGGAGAAAAAGTGTTGTGCTTAGAACACATCCCTGAGGGACACCTTCAGCTTGGACGAAGTCCGGGGAAAGAACATTATTGACTCGAACACGGAAATGTCTGTCAGTTAAAAAGTTCTTAAGGAAGGATGGTAGATTGCCTCGGAGGCCTAAGGAATGGGCCTGGGCCAAAATATTATACCTCCAAGTTGTGTCATATGCCTTCTCAAGGTCAAAAAATATGGCAATAACTGAGTGATTATTCGCAAAGGCATTACGAACATACGTATCCAAGCGTAGTAAGGGGTCTATGGTAGAACGACCCTTACGAAAGCCATATTGACTAGCGGAGAGACTGTTGCGAGTCTCTAAATACCACATTAAACGTCGATTTACGAGGCGTTCCATCACTTTGCAAACTGCACTTGTAAGAGCGATGGGGCGATAGTGAGAGGCATCATGTCCTGTAGTACCCGGTTTGCGGAAAGGGAGAACAATGGCAGATTTCCACAGCTGGGGAAGAACTCCTTGTGCCCAAATAAGATTGAAGAGGTGTAAGAGGACTACAAGGGCTGACCGATGTAAATGTTGTAACATACGAATATGAATGTCATCAGGCCCAGCTGCCGATGATCGGCAAGCTGAGAGCGTTGCCTCCAGTTCTTGAAGTGTAAAAGGCACATTATACTGTTCTTCTCCGAGAGAAGAAAAGTCCAAGGGTACTAACTCTCTGGCAGACTTTGAGGAAAGAAACGAGGGGCATAGATGGAGCCCTCGGGAAATACGGACCAGATGTGTGCCAAGTTCAATGGCAACGTCGAGAGGGTTTGCTATATCAACACCAGTGACCCGTAGAACAGGAGCCGGGTCAGGAGAGTATTTACCACTCAATTTCCTCACTTTTTTCCAGACTGCACTCATAGAAGAAGCAGAGGTGATGGTGGAAACATAGTCTCGCCAACAAGTGCGTTTAGCTTCACGGATGACACGGCGAGCGATCGCACGCTTCTGCTTAAAATCAACAAGTCTCTCAGCGGTTCTATTGTACCGGTACCTGCCCCATGCAGCACGTTTCAAACGTACTGCACGAGCACAAGCAGGAGACCACCAAGGCACGCACTTCTGAGAATGCCTGCCTGAGGTTTGGGGTATAGAATGAGAAGCTGCGGTATAAACTGATGTCGAGAAGATGTGTAGGAGCTCATCAATGGAGGATGAAGAAGGAACCTCACTAAAAGCAGTGAGGTGTGAGTAAAGATCCCAATTTGCCCGATCAAATTGCCAGCGAGGGCTACGGAAAGGTGGTGAATAGGAAGGAGAAGTAAGAATGATCGGAAAATGATCGCTGTCATGTAAGTCTGGTAGAACAGACCAGGTGAAGTCTAGTGCAGTGGAGGAAGAGCAGACTGATAGATCGATGCAAGAGAGAGTATGAGTACGAGGATCAAAATGGGTGGGAGTACCCGTATTTAAAACATGGAGGGGGTGAGAGGCAAGAAAAGCCTCCAACTGAATGCCACGTGAGTCACAATGAGACCCCCCCCAGAGGAAATGGTGGGCATTAAAATCACCAAGTAACAGAAGTGGTGGTGGTAAGGATGAAACAAGAAAGGCAAAGTCTGGGATAGAAAATGCTCGAGAAGGAGAGAGATATAAAGAACATATTGTAAACCACTTATTCAAGTGGATACGGGCTGCAGTGTAATGCAGCGAGGTATGGACAAATAGTTGACAGTACGGAATATCATTGCGTAGAAGAAGGGCACTTTCATTAAAGGTCCCATCTGAGAAAGGATCCGAAGAATACAATAAATTATAGCCTGAGATAGGTTGGAAAACAGCCGAGTGTAATTTTGGTTCTTGTAAGCAAGCACCAACAGGGGAAAACCTGGAAAGCAACATCTGAAGCTCACCCCGATTACCCCTGAGGCCGCGGATATTCCACTGTAAATAGGCCATGATTGGCGATGAAGAAAATATCAGGAATCTGTAGGTAAAGGCACCTACGGACTAGAGGGGTTAGAAAAGTCAACGTGTGGTGGCATTGGAAGATGTTCAAGTAGCGAAGGAACGGAGCGTTGCGAAGAATGGGGTTGTGAAGATGGAGGAGAGGGAAGAGAAGGAACAGGAAGTGAATCAGTGTCCATTGAAGGTTTAGTCTCTGCAATATATTCTGAAATAGCTTCAAGTGTTTCTGAATTCAAAGATGTATGGGAAACCATATTGGAGATAGGAGGAGGAGGGTGAGTAAAGATTGGGACAGTAATGGACTGTACCAAAGTAGAGGGGGAGGGAAAAGTGTAAGGGACTGGAGATGAAGTGTGGGGGGGGACAGAAGAGGTAGAAACCTGGGAGGTGACAGAAGAGGGAGAAACTTGGGAGGGGACGGGGGTGGAAGGCATAGTACGAGGAGGAGGGTGAATCTCCACACTTGTAATAGAGCCAGAGAGAGGGGAAGAACTAGGTACAGAGACTGGAAAGGTAAAGTGTGGAGGTGGAAGAAGGGAAGGAAGGGGCAAAGAAGATTTGAGCAATGTGGATTTTTTGGACTTCTGAGTAGAGGGGCGATTGGTATTAGGTGTCGTACGAGGTCTTGTCGATACTGGGGCTTGTGAGGAAGGACGCGAAGATGTGAGAACAGACTGAGTTGTAGTCGGGACGTCAGAGCCAAGGACAGCAAAAGGATTAGATGCCGTAGTGGCTATGGGAGGGGTAACAACAGAGGAGGCTGCAGAAGATGGGACCCCAGAAGTGGGGGGACGTTTGGAAACACGAGAATAAGAAACACGGGGTAGTCTCCCTTGGAGGCGGAGATGAGTAACTGCCATAGCATAAGGGAGACCTTCTGCCTCTTTGAGGCAACGGATTTCACGTTCATTTAAGTAGACCTGGCAACGGCGGGAGTACGAAGGGTGAGCTTCATTACAATTAAGGCAAGATGGAGGTTGACTGCAAGATGTATTAGAATGGTCGTCGGCACCACAGACTGGGCATTCGGCCATAGATCTGCAATATTTCGCTGGGTGACCAAAACGCCAGCAATTTCTACATTGTTGCGGTGTAGGTATCACCTTTCGAACTTGTAACCGATGTCCCGCGACATATACAGAGGACGGGAGTTCTCGGCTGTCAAAAGTTAAACGAGCCACATTGCAAGGGTAACGTCTCCGCCCCCGGGCAGGAAGGACATAAGTGTCTACTTTGAGGATTGGGAGATCCTGGAGTTCCAGCTGTTCAAAAATGTCATTGCCACATGACTGGAAATTCTGTTGGACTATGGTATGGGGCAGAATGACAGTACCACTACAAGAATTGAGAGAAAGATGTTTTTCAATAGTGATAGGAGTAGTATCGATATTCGAAAGGAGAGAAAGATCATGAGCTTGGGTAGCATTCTGGACAGTGACGATGCGCGTACCGCTCTTGAGAGCGTGAAATGAAATATCTCTGCCAACATGACGCAGGAGCGCTTTGGCAATACTATGGTCAGAAAGGTAGGCAGAAGAAGAAGTTGGTCTTAAAGTAAAGAATTTAGTCCATTGTGTGGTCCGAAACTGAGCGTGGAGAGGGAGTGCTTGACGTGTCGGTCGTTTCCGAGTAGAATGGGAAGGTAACGACGGAGCATCATCAGGAGATTGACGTTGGCGTTTAGGAGTAGGACCGGAGTTGGTCCGGCAGGAAATGGGTGGGCGATTCGAAAATTGCCGTACCGTAGAGGGAGAAGCCGGAAGCATAGTCAAAGGAGAGCGGAGTTCAGACAAATCGAAGGAGTCAGTCGAAGCCCCGGTACCTGAAGCGGGTGAGGAAACAGCACCAGCAAGAGGTACAGGGGCATCAGGAGTGTCCGAAGAGTGGTCTAAACACAAGGCAGGGTCAGAATGGGGTGCGGTATCAAGAAGGGGCCCGGGGGTAGTGGTTTCATGGACTAGGGCTGCCATGGTTAGGTTACTCCTTTGCTTTTTGTTTTTAAGAAAAAAAAAGAAAGAAGAAAAGAAAATAAAAATAAAAAAAAGAATAAAAAAAGGGGGGAGCGGGGAGGAATAGTTCCCAGGAGGAATGAAAGGGCCGGAAATCCCCCTCCGCGCCCAAGAGGACTCGACACCGCTAGTAGCGCAGATGCAGCATGGAACCCGTGCCATACCCTACCCTTCATGCCAGTAAACCAGCAATCTGGGATAGCAACCTCACATCTGCCGAGCTACCTCGGTGGACAAAAGAGAGGGCGGCCGGATATCCGCCACAAAGCATACCTCCTTCAGCCACCACCCCCGGAATCCGAAAGGTGGCTTCCAGAGATACACCCGTCGCCCAAAAGACACCCAAAGCTACTCCGGGATACCGGAGAGGGATCGGGACATCCCTAGGCAATCCAGATTCCACGGCAAACTACGCCACCGCCAAGAAACCTCAACGGAATGGGATGGACCCCGGTGTCCTTTCCCCTACCTAGGAACTAGCGCGCCTGTGGGAGAAATCACGAAGGCTAAAAAGAGGAAGGGCAAAAGGGAGGGGTGAGGAGGAGGAGGAGGAATGGAAAAAGGGGAGGATGGGGAGGATGGGATAGGGGAGGGGAGAATGGGGGGTAATTAGGTTCGGTCTGAGGAAGAAGACCGACAGGGCTAATTCCTCAGACCAAGAGCCTCTTCACCACGCCAAGGAGCCCCCCTTGAAGAGGTATAGAGGCCACAACGTTGTGTAGCTTTAAAAATAGGTTGGATAAATACATGAGTGGATGTGGGTGGGTGTGAGTTGGACCTGATAGCTTGTGCTACCAGGTCGGTTGCCGTGTTCCTCCCTTAAGTCAATGTGACCTGACCTGACTAGGTTGGGTGCATTGGCTTAAGCTGGTAGGAGACTTGGACCTGCCTCGCATGGGCCAGTAGGCCTGTTGCAGTGTTCCTTCGTTCTTATGTTCTTATGTAAGGCATATTACAGAAATTGAGATGATATTGATTGGTTTCATAATGAAAAGCACCTTGAAATTGAGCTCAAAGTACCAGAAATGTTCGATTTTTATCAAATTTCAAAAGTAAACAAATCACGCCAAGCATCCAATACACGTCAGCTGGCAAGTCTAATATTCTTTCACAAGTGCACTGATGTTATTTATACCATTTCTACACTAATGCAATAGTCTGTATAACAGTAAATCTTCTATTTTTGAGAGAATAAAAATTAAAGTGGAAAGCAAGAGAGATGTAAGAAGGGCCTGGGAATGTGACTAATGAACCAAGAAAATGTTATTTTAGTGCCAGGAATGTCTGTCTTGCTTATTCTGGACCCTATTTGGAAATTGGCATCATCTGAAATTTGTGTGAAATTGGCAAAATTGCCAATTTCTGACCACTTTATTGGATACTTTTAATCGGTAAATGGATGGTTTCTTGTACTCATTCGATAGAAAAAATGGAGTCCTAGCGAAATAGATATGATTTTTTTCGACTAGTACAATGAAATTGGCCGAAAACAGGGCTCAAATTGGGCGAAATCGCCAATGCGTCAACATCGTTGAGACCATTAATTTCACGAGAGCATAATTTCATGAGTTTTCCATCAAATTTCATACTTTTGATGTCATTATGATCGGAAAAAGATTCTCTATCATTTCATAAGAAAAAAAATTTTCCAAAAAATTTTTGACCCTGAGAACGAGTTTAGGAGAGGGCCTCTCGACCTTGAAAGGGTTAATTCTTATGGGAAATAGTAATTCGATTTTCGGCCATTTCGGTTATCGGTCGACCTTCCGGAACAGATTACGGCCGATAACCGGAGATCCACTGTACATGTTGAACTTTTGTTTCAGATACATAAAAACATTTCTAATCTTGTATAACCTGTCACTTCTGTCAGGCCTAGTTTTGTGAGAGAAGTGAAACATAACAGTAAGATAAATCTGTTTACTGGGATGATTTCATTGAAGGCCGGGGTACAAATTAGCCAATCTGTGGACCAGTATGATTTTATATTATGCTTATAGACATGAGGCATAAGCATTGTTGTCGCAAAAAGCAAATACATTTCAGCCACAGTTCTCTTTCCACCAGTGTAGTCTTGACTGTGGTGATATGATCGTATTTGCCATGGTGTACTCAAAATACTTGTTGCTTTCCCTAAATTTCCGTCAAGGGCTGCTGGTCAAAGAATAGTTCAAAGAATTCCAGCTCATTTGCAGTGTGTCCAAGGGAACAAGCTGGTAGGATTCCACTTCGAGAGTCATAAAACTGGGGGGCTTGGGAACAAAATTGGGATTTTGCTGCCAATCCCAGATACGGTTTGCTGGTGGACACTGGACATCATAAGCTGGTTGTAGTTGTAGTTGTGGTGGGGTGGTCGCTGACGCTCCACTTTGTCCTTGAGCTGAGGAATCAGCGGTGTGGGTCCCAGCCTGGGCTGGCGAGTCATGCATGGCCGTGGCACTACCATCACCACTACCACCACCTACTGATGCCTGTGGTCTATCCATGCCAAGTGTAACCACATCATCCTCACTTTCACTGTCTATTCCTGGTGTAGGGCCATGGGATGTACTCTGGGATGTACTCCATCCCCTGGACACTGCACAGGGAACACTACCCGAGCGCACGTGGCGGTGTATAAACCGACGCTTCACTGGTGAATATGATTCCTCACTATCACTACTCAAATGATCATCAAGAGCAATAAAATCACAGTCCATATCACTATCATCATTACTGAAGTCTGAAGCAGGGCCATGAGAAAATATTAGTCTTTCCTTGCGACGAGGTACAACTGAACATGACAGAGACGTGCCCACACCAGAGGTATAAGGTTGAGGATCGTCAGGATTTTCTGCACTATTCTCGATATCCTGGTGTTATGCAGGGTTCTGCATGACATCGTAATGTATATATAGTGGAGAAGTGTGCCATAATAGTATGAATATTATAATTGTAAAGAATAATTTTATAATTGATAATGTGCATTTGGGGGTACTAATTATAAAGAAATTCTGTTAATGATTTATTTTCCAAGGATGTTTGGGTACGCAGAGTAAGCGTGGGTTGGGGGAGTCACGTGACGTTAGCATGGTGTGTAGAGGCTGGCGTCGGAGATGCTGTGTATTTAAGATAAGTTTGTAGTTGTGCACTCATTTTATCTAACTCAAGCCATAGGCTCTCATATGGCTTACCTGTATGTTCACCCAGGCTCTGACATGGTCAGAGTGCTGTGGGAGGAGTGAGGAAATGAGGTTGGGAGTGGAGTCGAGTGGGCCTGGCGCTAACTAGGCATAGTGGTTATGGTGGCTGAACCTCAAGCCAGCTGTTGCTTGTGTACCCTCATTTGGGCATTTAGGATTAAGGTGTTTCTGTTATGTTATGTTATGGTGACTAAATAGATATATTTTCCTAATTGGGATTTTTTGCCTAACCCTCTGCTACCCAACCCTTTTAAGTACACATACTAGTTCAGCGCTTTCTGTTTTGACTGGGATAGCCCTGGGTGGCCGGTTTGGGCTTGAGATGTGTGTAACTTTTACCTTTGCTCTTAGACCAGGCTCAAGCCCCCAGCTATCCCACATTTTTGCATAACATGGGGGCCTGTATATGGGAGAATTATCAAATTTTATGTGGTTATTCAAGTTTGCAACCTGGAAAGTCAATAATCATTCTTTACTGGGTTGGTCAGAGGAAACATTCACTATAACACTCACACTAAAATAATAATTTACCTTTGTTTGCAATATTACTGGTTTTTAGGGTGTTATTATTAATACCCTGTGAATAATTTACTTTTGTGTGCAACATTGCTGGTTTTTAGGGTGTTATTAACTAATACCCTGTGAATAACTTACCTTTCTGTATAATATTGCTGGTTTTAGGGTGTTATTATTAATTAATACTCTAAATCATTTACCTTTCTGTGCCATTATTATTATTATAATCAAAAAGAAGCGCTAAGCCACAAGGGCTATACAGCGCTGCAGGGTACGGAAGGAAGCGAAGGTATTGGATGGCAGAAAGGAGGAGGGATGATCAGCTATCTACAGAAAACAGCGGGGCAGGGGATAGTACGGAGGTAGAGGGTAGCAAGAGATTGAAGCAAAATGGGCGGAAGGTATCAGAATTTGTGAAGTAAGTCAGTTGTTGTCAAAAAGTCAATGAGAGAGTCCGGATGAAAGGTGGGTCCATCAGCGAGAAGGGAAGGTAAAGAGAGAGCAGCGGAGCGAAGACGACGACAGAGGTAAATTCTGCGTGCTCGTTGATAACGTGGGCAGTCCAACAGAATGTGGCTGACTGATAATGGAGCTTGGCAATTCTCACAGAGAGGAGCAAGACGCCTCTCCATGAGATATCCATGAGTAAGACGAGTATGGCCAATGCGAAGACAGGAGAGAGTAGTCTCCCAACCTTGACACTGGTGATAAGAAGACGGCCAGTTACCTATACTCGGTTTAACAGATTGAAGTTTGTTGCCGAGCATAGTAGACCAACGTTGTTGCCAACGGGTGTGAAGGTGGGTAGATATTGCAGCAAAATAGTCCGTAAATGGAATACCTCTATAAGAAACTGGTAGGTCATGTACTGCTGACCGCGCAGCAGTGTCTGCCTGTTCATTGCCCTGTACGTCAACATGACCAGGGACCCAACAAAAAACAATATCTTTATGCTTGGTAAAGATGCGGCGTAGCCAAAGTTGGATACGGAGGACTAAGGGGTGAGGTGTATCAAATTTTTGTATAGCCTGTAAAGCACTAAGGGAGTCTGAGACAACCACAAATGATGACACAGGCATAGATGCAATACGGATAAGTGCTGTAAGGATGGCATATAATTCAGCAGTAAAAATACTAGCCGAAGATAGTAAATGCCCTTGTACGACGCTGTCCGGAAACACTGCTGCGAATCCTACGCCGTCAGAAGACTTAGAGCCATCTGTGTACACAGCAATGGCATGAGAATGAGAGTGAAAGTGGTCAAGAAAAAGAGAGCGGGAAGCGACCGTAGACAGTTGGGCTTTCGAGCAAGGGAGGGAGAAAGAACAGACTCGAACAGCTGGAACTTCCCAGGGGGGTAGGGAAAAGTGAGATGCTACATGTACATAGAAAGGTGGTAGTTGAAGAGAAGACAAGAGCGAATGAAGGCGAAAAGAGAAGGGACGGAGTAAACAGGGGCGGCGAACAAATACAGAATGTCTACTAATATCAGTGACCATTCTATAAATGGAAGGATTGCGGAGATCATGAGAGCGTACATAGTAGCGCAGGCAATGGGCATCACGGCGATCGGATAAGGATGGAACATTCGCTTCTGCATAGAGGCTCTCGACAGGGGAAGAGCGAAAAGCACCAAGGCATAAATGTAATCCTTGCTGATGAATGGGGTTAAGGCTAGAGAGAGTAGCAGGAGATGCCGCTGAATAGATCTGGTCACCATAATCAAGTTTCGATAAAATAAGGGTGGAATGTAGGCGAAGGAGGGTTCGACGATCAGCTCCCCATGAAAGATGAGCAAGGGTTTTAAGAAGGTTCAGCCAGCTGTGACAAGTTGCCTTCAGAGAGGTAATGTGAGGTTTCCAGGATAACCTACGATCAAAGAGGAGGCCCAGAAACTTGACTGTATCACGTTCAGGGATACGGGAGCCATAGAGGCACAAAGGATGATCGGAGATGACAGAGCGTCTAGTGAAAGTAATTTGGTGGGTTTTAGTGCTGGAAAATTTAAACCCACGTGTGGTGGCCCAATTGGAAACACGGTCGACTGCATGTTGGAGAGAAACTGTAATGAGGTGACAGTCAGCGCCTGCACAGGCAATAGCAAAGTCATCAACATAGAGTGATGACCAAATATTTGATGGAAGACTAGAGGCCAAATCATTAATAGCAAGGAGAAAAAGTGTTGTGCTCAGAACACATCCCAGGGGGACACCTTCAGCTTGGATAAAGTCCGGGGAGAGCACATTATTAACCTGAACATGGAAATGCTTGTCAGTTAAAAAGTTCTTAAGGAAGGATGGTAGATTGCTTCGAAGGCCTAAGTGGGCTTGGGCTAAAATATTATACCTCCAAGTTGTGTCATATGCCTTCTCAAGGTCAAAAAATATGGCAATAACCGAGTGGTTATTCACAAAGGCATTACGAACATACGTATCCAAGCGTAGTAAGGGGTCTATGGTAGAACGTCCCTTACGAAAGCCATATTGACGAGTGGAGAGACTGTTGTGTGTGTCTAAATACCACACTAAATGTCTATTTACTAGGCGTTCCATTACTTTGCAAACTGCACTGGTAAGAGCAATGGGACGATAGTGGGAGGTTTCATGTCCCGTAGTGCCTGGTTTGCGGAAAGGGAGAACAATGGCAGATTTCCACAGCTGTGGAAGAACTCCTTGTGACCAAATAAGATTGTAAAGGCGTAATAGGACTGCAAGGGCTGACTGATGTAAATGTTGTAGCATACGAATATGAATGTCGTCGGGCCCAGCTGCCGATGATCGACAAGCTGAGTGTGTTGCCTCCAGTTCTTGAAGTGTAAAAGGCACATTATACTGTTCTTCTCTGAGAGAAGAAAAGTCCAAGGGTGCTAACTCTCTGGCAGACTTTGAGGAAAGAAATGAGGGGCATAGATGGAGTCCCTGATTATTATTATAATCAAAAAGAAGCGCTAAGCCACAAGGACTATACAGCGCTGCAGGGCAGGAAGGAAGTGAGGGCATCAGGTGGCAAAAGGGAGATGGATGAGCAACAGGTTACGGATAACAGCGGGGCAGTGGATGGTGAAAGGGTAAAGGGCAGCAAGAGACTGAACCAGAAAGGGCTGAGGGGAGTGCGAAAAGTATCATCAGAGTTTGTGGAGTAAATCGGTCGTTGTCAAGAAGTCAATGAGAGAGTCAGGATTAAAGGAGGGTCCATCAGCAAGAAGGGAAGGTAAAGAGAGAGTAGTAGAACGAAGACGACGTTGGAGGTAAATTCTGCGTGCTCGTTGATAGAGAGGGCAGTCTAACAGAATGTGGCTAATCGATACTGGAACTTGACACTGCTCACAGAGAGGAACAGGGTGCCTCTCCATGAGATACCCATGAGTAAGACGAGTGTGGCCAATGCGAAGGCGGGAGAGAGTGGTCTCCCAACTTCGGCACTGATGACAAGAAGATGGCCAGTAACCTATGCTCGGTTTAATAGAATGAAGTTTGTTACCGAGCAGAGTTGACCAACGTTGTTGCCAACGGGTGCGAAGGTGGGTAGCTATTGCAGCAAAATAGTCCAGAAATGGAACACCTCGATAGGAAATTGGTAGGTCATATACTGCTGACCGCGCAGCAGTGTCTGCCTGTTCATTGCCCTGTACGTCGACATGACCAGGGACCCAACAAAAAACAATATCTTTATGTTTGGTAGAGATACGGCGTAGCCAAAGTTGGATACGGAGAACTAGGGGATGAGATGTATCAAATTTTCGTATAGCCTGTAGAGCACTAAGGGAGTCTGAGACTACTACAAATGATGACACAGGCATAGATGCAATACGAATAAGTGCTGCAAGAATGGCATACAGTTCAGCAGTAAAAATGCTAGCTGAAGATAGTAAATGCCCTCGTACGACGCTGTCCGGAAACACTGCTGCGAATCCGACGCCGTCTGAAGACTTAGAGCCATCTGTGTACACAGCGGTGGCATGAGAATGGGAGTGGAAGTGATCAAGAAAAAGAGAGCGGGAAGCCACCGTAGGCAGTTGAGCTTTCGAGCAAGGGAGTGAGAAAGAACAGACCCGAACAGCTGGAACTTCCCAGGGGGGCAGGGAAAAGTGAGATGCTACATGAACATATAAAGGTGGTAACTGAAGGGAAGACAAGAGTGAATGTAGGCGAAGAGAAAAGGGACGGAGCAAACAGGGGCGGCGAACGAATAAAGAATGTCTACTAATATCGGTGACCATTCTATAAATGGAAGGATTGTGTAGATCGTGAGAGCGTACATAGTAACGAAGGCAATGGGCATCACGGCGATCAGACAAGGATGGAACATTTGCTTCTGTATAGAGGCTCTCAACAGGGGAAGAGCGAAAAGCACCAAGGCACAAACGTAAGCCTTGGTGATGGATAGAGTTAAGGCTAGAGAGAGTAGCAGGAGAGGCCGCGGAATAAATCTGGTCACCATAATCGAGTTTCGATAAAACGAGGGCTGAATGTAGGCGAAGCAGAGTTCGACGATCAGCTCCCCAGGAAAGATGAGCAAGGGTTTTAAGAAGGTTTAGCCGGCTGTGACAAGTTGCCTTCAGAGAGGTAATGTGAGGTTTCCAGGTTAACCGACGGTCAAAGAGAAGGCCTAGAAACCTGACTGTATCACGTTCGGGGATACGGGAGCCATAGAGATACAAAGGATGATCGGAGATAACAGAGCGTCTAGTGAAAGTAATTTGGTGAGTTTTGGTACTTGAAAATTTAAACCCATGTGTGGTGGCCCAAGTGGAAACATGGTCGACCGCATGCTGGAGAGAAACTGCAATAAGGTGACAGTCAGCGCCTGCACAAGCAATAGCGAAGTCATCAACATAGAGTGATGACCAAATATTGGGTGGAAGAACAGAGGCCAAATCATTTATAGCAAGGAGAAAAAGTGTTGTGCTTAGAACACATCCCTGAGGGACACCTTCAGCTTGGACGAAGTCCGGGGAAAGAACATTATTGACTCGAACACGGAAATGTCTGTCAGTTAAAAAGTTCTTAAGGAAGGATGGTAGATTGCCTCGGAGGCCTAAGGAATGGGCCTGGGCCAAAATATTATACCTCCAAGTTGTGTCATATGCCTTCTCAAGGTCAAAAAATATGGCAATAACTGAGTGATTATTCGCAAAGGCATTACGAACATACGTATCCAAGCGTAGTAAGGGGTCTATGGTAGAACGACCCTTACGAAAGCCATATTGACTAGCGGAGAGACTGTTGTGAGTCTCTAAATACCACATTAAACGTCGATTTACGAGGCGTTCCATCACTTTGCAAACTGCACTTGTAAGAGCGATGGGGCGATAGTGGGAGGCATCATGTCCTGTAGTACCCGGTTTGCGGAAAGGGAGAACAATGGCAGATTTCCACAGCTGGGGAAGAACTCCTTGTGCCCAAATAAGATTGAAGAGGTGTAAGAGGACTACAAGGGCTGACCGATGTAAATGTTGTAACATACGAATATGAATGTCATCAGGCCCAGCTGCCGATGATCGGCAAGCTGAGAGCGTTGCCTCCAGTTCTTGAAGTGTAAAAGGCACATTATACTGTTCTTCTCCGAGAGAAGAAAAGTCCAAGGGTACTAACTCTCTGGCAGACTTTGAGGAAAGAAACGAGGGGCATAGATGGAGCCCTCGGGAAATACGGACCAGATGTGTGCCAAGTTCAATGGCAACGTCGAGAGGGTTTGCTATATCAACACCAGTGACCCGTAGAACAGGAGCCGGGTCAGGAGAGTATTTACCACTCAATTTCCTCACTTTTTTCCAGACTGCACTCATAGAAGAAGCAGAGGTGATGGTGGAAACATAGTCTCGCCAACAAGTGCGTTTAGCTTCACGGATGACACGGCGAGCGATCGCACGCTTCTGCTTAAAATCAACAAGTCTCTCAGCGGTTCTATTGTACCGGTACCTGCCCCATGCAGCACGTTTCAAACGTACTGCACGAGCACAAGCAGGAGACCACCAAGGCACGCACTTCTGAGAATGCCTGCCTGAGGTTTGGGGTATAGAATGAGAAGCTGCGGTATAAACTGATGTCGAGAAGATGTGTAGGAGCTCATCAATGGAGGATGAAGAAGGAACCTCACTAAAAGCAGTGAGGTGTGAGTAAAGATCCCAATTTGCCCGATCAAATTGCCAGCGAGGGCTACGGGAAGGTGGTGAATAGGAAGGAGAAGTAAGAATGATCGGAAAATGATCGCTGTCATGTAAGTCTGGTAGAACAGACCAGGTGAAGTCTAGTGCAGTGGAGGAAGAGCAGACTGATAGATCGATGCAAGAGAGAGTATGAGTACGAGGATCAAAATGGGTGGGAGTACCCGTATTTAAAACATGGAGGGGGTGAGAGGCAAGAAAAGCCTCCAACTGAATGCCACGTGAGTCACAATGAGACCCCCCCCAGAGGAAATGGTGGGCATTAAAATCACCAAGTAACAGAAGTGGTGGTGGTAAGGATGAAACAAGAAAGGCAAAGTCTGGGATAGAAAATGCTCGAGAAGGAGAGAGATATAAAGAACATATTGTAAACCACTTATTCAAGTGGATACGGGCTGCAGTGTAATGCAGCGAGGTATGGACAAATAGTTGACAGTACGGAATATCATTGCGTAGAAGAAGGGCACTTTCATTAAAGGTCCCATCTGAGAAAGGATCCGAAGAATACAATAAATTATAGCCTGAGATAGGTTGGAAAACAGCCGAGTGTAATTTTGGTTCTTGTAAGCAAGCACCAACAGGGGAAAACCTGGAAAGCAACATCTGAAGCTCACCCCGATTACCCCTGAGGCCGCGGATATTCCACTGTAAATAGGCCATGATTGGCGATGAAGAAAATATCAGGAATCTGTAGGTAAAGGCACCTACGGACTAGAGGGGTTAGAAAAGTCAACGTGTGGTGGCATTGGAAGATGTTCAAGTAGCGAAGGAACGGAGCGTTGCGAAGAATGGGGTTGTGAAGATGGAGGAGAGGGAAGAGAAGGAACAGGAAGTGAATCAGTGTCCATTGAAGGTTTAGTCTCTGCAATATATTCTGAAATGGCTTCAAGTGTTTCTGAATTCAAAGATGTATGGGAAACCATATTGGAGATCGGAGGAGGAGGGTGAGTAAAGATTGGGACAGTAATGGACTGTACCAAAGTAGAGGGGGAGGGAAAAGTGTAAGGGACTGGAGATGAAGTGTGGGGGGGGACAGAAGAGGTAGAAACCTGGGAGGTGACAGAAGAGGGAGAAACTTGGGAGGGGACGGGGGTGGAAGGCATAGTACGAGGAGGAGGGTGAATCTCCACACTTGTAATAGAGCCAGAGAGAGGGGAAGAACTAGGTACAGAGACTGGAAAGGTAACGTGTGGAGGTGGAAGAAGGGAAGGAAGGGGCAAAGAAGATTTGAGCAATGTGGATTTTTTGGACTTCTGAGTAGAGGGGCGATTGGTATTAGGTGTCGTACGAGGTCTTGTCGATACTGGGGCTTGTGAGGAAGGACGCGAAGATGTGAGAACAGACTGAGTTGTAGTCGGGACGTCAGAGCCAAGGACAGCAAAAGGATTAGATGCCATAGTGGCTATGGGAGGGGTAACAACAGAGGAGGCTGCAGAAGATGGGACCCCAGAAGTGGGGGGACGTTTGGAAACACGAGAATAAGAAACACGGGGTAGTCTCCCTTGGAGGCGGAGATGAGTAACTGCCATAGCATAAGGGAGACCTTCTGCCTCTTTGAGGCAACGGATTTCACGTTCATTTAAGTAGACCTGGCAACGGCGGGAGTACGAAGGGTGAGCTTCATTACAATTTAGGCAAGATGGAGGTTGACTGCAAGATGTATTAGAATGGTTGTCGGCACCACAGACTGGGCATTCGGCCATAGATCTGCAATATTTCGCTGGGTGACCAAAACGCCAGCAATTTCTACATTGTTGCAGTGTAGGTATCACCTTTCGAACTTGTAACCGATGTCCCGCGACATATACAGAGGACGGGAGTTCTCGGCTGTCAAAAGTTAAACGAGCCACATTGCAAGGGTAACGTCTCCGCCCCCGGGCAGGAAGGACATAAGTGTCTACTTTGAGGATTGGGAGATCCTGGAGTTCCAGCTGTTCAAAAATGTCATTGCCACATGACTGGAAATTCTGTTGGACTATGGTATGGGGCAGAATGACAGTACCACTACAAGAATTGAGAGAAAGATGTTTTTCAATAGTGATAGGAGTAGTATCGATATTCGAAAGGAGAGAAAGATCATGAGCTTGGGTAGCATTCTGGACAGTGACGATGCGTGTACCGCTCTTGAGAGCGTGAAATGAAATATCTCTGCCAACATGACGCAGGAGCGCTTTGGCAATACTATGGTCAGAAAGGTAGGCAGAAGAAGAAGTTGGTCTTAAAGTAAAGAATTTAGTCCATTGTGTGGTCCGAAACTGAGCGTGGAGAGGGAGTGCTTGACGTGTCGGTCGTTTCCGAGTAGAATGGGAAGGTAACGACGGAGCATCATCAGGAGATTGACGTTGGCGTTTAGGAGTAGGACCGGAGTTGGTCCGGCAGGAAATGGGTGGGCGATTCGAAAATTGCCGTACCGTAGAGGGAGAAGCCGGAAGCATAGTCAAAGGAGAGCGGAGTTCAGACAAATCGAAGGAGTCAGTCGAAGCCCCGGTACCTGAAGCGGGTGAGGAAACAGCACCAGCAAGAGGTACAGGGGCATCAGGAGTGTCCGAAGAGTGGTCTAAACACAAGGCAGGGTCAGAATGGGGTGCGGTATCAAGAAGGGGCCCGGGGGTAGTGGTTTCATGGACTAGGGCTGCCATGGTTAGGTTACTCCTTTGCTTTTTGTTTTTAAGAAAAAAAAAGAAAGAAGAAAAGAAAATAAAAATAAAAAAAAGAATAAAAAAAGGGGGGAGCGGGGAGGAATAGTTCCCAGGAGGAATGAAAGGGCCGGAAATCCCCCTCCGCGCCCAAGAGGACTCGACACCGCTAGTAGCGCAGATGCAGCATGGAACCCGTGCCATACCCTACCCTTCATGCCAGTAAACCAGCAATCTGGGATAGCAACCTCACATCTGCCGAGCTACCTCGGTGGACAAAAGAGAGGGCGGCCGGATATCCGCCACAAAGCATACCTCCTTCAGCCACCACCCCCGGAATCCGAAAGGTGGCTTCCAGAGATACACCCGTCGCCCAAAAGACACCCAAAGCCACTCCGGGATACCGGAGAGGGATCGGGACATCCCTAGGCAATCCAGATTCCACGGCAAACTACGCCACCGCCAAGAAACCTCAACGGAATGGGATGGACCCCGGTGTCCTTTCCCCTACCTAGGAACTAGCGCGCCTGTGGGAGAAATCACGAAGGCTAAAAAGAGGAAGGGCAAAAGGGAGGGGTGAGGAGGAGGAGGAGGAATGGAAAAAGGGGAGGATGGGGAGGATGGGATAGGGGAGGGGAGAATGGGGGGTAATTAGGTTCGGTCTGAGGAAGAAGACCGACAGGGCTAATTCCTCAGACCAAGAGCCTCTTCACCACGCCAAGGAGCCCCCCTTGAAGAGGATGGAGTCCCTGAGAAATACGGACCAGATGACTGCCAATTTCATTGGCAACATCTAGTGGGTTTGCTATATCAACACCGGCAACCCGCAGAACAGGAGCCGGGTCAGGAGAATATTTACCACTCAGTTTTCGTACTTTTTTCCAGACTGCACTCATAGAGGAAGCAGAGGTGATGGTGGAGACATAATCTCGCCAGCAAGTGCGTTTAGCATCACGGATGACACGGCGAGCGATCGCACGCTTCTGTTTAAAATCAAGGAGTCTCTCTGTGGTTCTATTGTACCGGTACCTGCCCCATGCAGCGCGTTTCAAACGTACTGCACGAGCACAAGCAGGAGACCAAGGCACGCATTTCTGAGAATGCCTGCCCGAAGTTTGGGGTATAGAATGAGAAGCTGCGGTGAAAACGGAGGATGAGAAGAGGTGTAAAAGCTCATCGATGGAGGACGAAGAAGGAACCTCTTTAAAAACAGTTAGGTGTGAGTAAAGGTTCCAATTTGCCCGATTAAATTGCCAGCGTGGGGTGCGAAGAGGTGGCGAATATGAAGGGGAAGTAAGAATGATTGGGAAATGATCACTGTCATGCAAGTCCGGGAGAACAGACCAAGTGAAGTCTAATGCGGCGGAGGAAGAACAGACTGAGAGATCGATGCAAGAGAGAGTATGAGTCCGAGGATCAAAATGGGTGTGAGTACCTGTATTTAAAACATGGAGGGGGTGGGTGGCAAGAAAAGCCTCTAACTGAATTCCACGGGAATCACAGTGAGACCCCCCCCCAGAGGAAATGGTGGGCATTCAAATCACCAAGTAACAAAATCGGTGGTGGTAATGACGAAACAAGAAAGGCAATATCCGCAATACATAATGCCCGAGAAGGAGAGAGACATAAAGAACAGAGCGTATACCACCTATGTAAGTGGATACGGGCTGCTGTGTAATGCAGCGAAGTATGAACAAATAGCTGATGGTACGGAATATCAGTGCGTAGAAGAAGGGCACTTTCATTAAAGGTCCCATCAGGAAAATGATCTGAAGAATGCAATAAATTATAGCCTGAGATGGGAGAAATAACAGCAGAGTGTAATTCTGGTTCCTGTAAGCAAACACCAACAGGGGCAAACTGGGAGAGTAACATCTGAAGCTCACCCCGATTACCCCTGAGGCCGCGTATATTCCACTGTAAATAGGCCATGATTGGCAATGATAGAGATACTTGAAATCCGCAGGTAAGGGTTCCTACGGACTAGAGGGGTTAGAAAAGTCCACATGCGGAGGCAGTGGAAAACGTTCAAGCAGCGAAGGAACGGTGCGCTGTGAAGAAAGGAGTTGCGCAGATGGAGCAGAGGAGAGAGAAAGAGCGGAAGGTGGATCAGTGTCCATTGATGGTTTGGTCTCTGCAATATATTCAGAGATTGCTTCAAGTGTTTCGGAATTCAGAGACGTCGTATGGGAGACAATATTGGAAATGGTAGGGGGAGGATGAGTAAAGATTGGAACTGTATTGGACTGTACCAAGGTAGGGGGGGGGCGAAAGGGTGGAGGGAACTGGAGAAGCGTGGCAGGGGACAGAAGAGGCAGAAACCTGGGAGGTGGCAGAAGAGGAAGAAACTTGGGAGGGAACAGGGGAGGAAGGTACAGTACGAGGAGGAGGGTGAACCTCTACACTTGTAACTGAGCCAGTGAGAGAGGGAGAACCAGGGACAGAGACAGGGAGGGTAAAATGAGGAGGTGGAAGATGGGTAGGAGGTGTTAACGGACCTTTTTTTGACTTTTGAGAAGTAGAGGGACGATTGGGAGGAGGTGTCGTACGAGGTCTCGTCGATACTGAGGCTTGTGAGAGAGAACAAGAAGAAGCGAGATCAGACTGAGGCGTTGAAGTAGGGACATCTGAGCCGAGGACAGCAAAAGGATTAGATACAGGAGTGACTATGGGAGAGGTAACCACAGAGGTGGGTGTAGAAGATGGGATACCAGAAGTGGGGGGACGTTTTGAAACACGGGAATAAGAAACACGTGGGAGTCTCCCTTGGAGGCGGAGATGAGAAACTGCCATGGCATAAGGGAGACCTTCTGTCTCTTTGAGGTAACGGATTTCCCGCTCGTTTAAATAGACTTGACAACGGCGAGAGTACGAAGGGTGAGCCTCATGACAGTTAAGGCAAGAGGGAGATCGATTGCAAGACGTATTAGAATGGTCATCGGCAACACAGACTGGGCATTCGGCGATAGATCTGCAATATTTCGCTGGATGGCCAAATCGCCAGCAATTTCTACACTGTTGTGGTGTAGGGATCACCTTTCGAACTTGTAACCGATGTCCTGAGGATGGGAGTTCTTGGCTGTCAAAAGTTAAACGAGCCACATTGCTAGGGTATCGTCTCCGCCCGCGGGCAGGAAGAACGTAAGTGTCTACCTTGAGGATTGGGAGATCTTGGAGTTCCAGCTGTTCAAGAATGTCAGTGCAACTTGTCTGGAAATTTTGTTGAACTATGGTTTGGGGCAGAATGACGGTACCACTACAAGAATTGAGGGAATGATGTTTTTCAAGAGTGACAGGAACAGTATCGATATGTGAAAGACGAGAGAGCTCATGAGCCTGGGTAGCATTCTGTACGGTAATGATGCGCGTACCGCTCTTAAGAGCATGAAAAGAAATATCTTTACCAACATGGCGTAGGAGTGCCTTGCCAATACTGTGGTCAGAAAGATAGGCAGTAGAGGAAGTCGGTCGTAAAGTGAAGAATTTAGTCCATTGTTCAGTCTGAAACTGAGCGTGGAAAGGTAGTGAAGGACGTGTCGATCGTTTCTGAGAAGAACGAGAAGGTGGAGAACGAGAAGGTGGAGAAGTATCATCAGCAGGTAATTGTCATTGTCGTTTAGGTGTGGGACCAGAGTTGGTCCGACGTGGAACGGGTCGGCGATTTGAAAATTGCCGCACCGTAGAGGGAGAGGCCGGAAGCATAGTCAGGAGAGCGAAGGTCCGATAAATTGAAAGAGTCAGTCGAGGCCTCAGTACCTGAAGCGGGTGAGGAAACAGCACCGGCAATAGGTATGGAGGCATGAGAAGTGTCTGAAGAGTGGTCCAAAGACGAGGCGGGGTCAGAACGGGGTGCGGTATAAAGAAGTAGACCGGGGGTAGTAGGTTCATGGACTAGGGCTGCCATGGTTAGGTTACTTCTTTCTTTTTGTTTTTAAGAAAAAAAAGAAAGAAGAAAAGAAAATAAAAATAAAGAATAAAAAAAGGGGGGACCGGGGAGGGATAGTTCCTAGGAGGAATGAAAGGGCCAGAAATCTCCCTCCGCGCCCAAGAGGACCTCAGCACCGCAAGTAGCGCAGATGCAGCATGGAACCCGTGCCATACCCTACCCATCATGCTAGTAAACTAACAATCCGGGATAGCAACCTCACATCTGCCGAGCTACCTCGGTGGACAAAAGAGAGGGCGGCCGGATATCAGCCACAAAGCATACCTCCTTCTGCCACCACCCCCGGAATCCGAAAGGTGGCTTCCAGAGATACACCCGTCGCCCGAAAGACACCCAAAGCCGCTCCGGGATACCGGAGAGGGATCGGGACATCCCCAGGCGATCCAGATTCCACGGCAAACTACGCCACCGCCAAGAACCTCAACGGAATGGGATAGACCCCGGTATCCTTTCCCCTACCTAGGAACTAGCGCGCCTGTGGGAGAAATCCCAAAGGCCAAAAAGAGGAAGGGCAAAAGGGAGGGGTGGGGAGGAGGAGGAGGAAAGGAAAAAGGGAAGGATGGAGAGGATGGGATAGGGGAGGGGAGATTGGGGGGTAATTAGGTTCGGTCTGAGGAAGAAGACCGACAGGGCTAATTCTTCAGACCAAGAGCCTCTTCACCACGCCAAGGGGCCCCCCTTGAAGAGGTTTCTGTGCCATATGTTGATTTTTAGGGTGTTATTAATACTTGATATTTTGTGCATAATTTACCCTTGCAGGTACAATCTTGCTGATTTTTAGGGGGGGTTATGCTCACCTAAATTTCTGGGAATAATTTACCTTTGCAGGTGCAGTAGCTTTTCTTTTTTTTTTTCTGCCAGGGTTTTCTTTTTGTGTGCAATCCTGTTTAATTTGAGGGAGTCACATGACAACTCCTTGTGAATATACTACTTTATTATTTTATATCAGTAAGTTCTGTGGCTGGTAGTAAGATTTGGTGCTATTATTTCCCAAAATGGCTGACACTGGAGAAAATTCTGAGGATGACATGCATTTGGAAGGTGACATTGAATCAAATCCCCGTGATAGGGACCTGGATAAGGAAGTAGTAATTTTACAAATGAAATTAGCCCTAGTTGCAGAAGAAAAGGAACAGTTAAGGATTGAGTGCACAAAGATCCAGGAACAGAGAGCCTTAGAGGAGCTTAGGGCTCAAGAAAGAGCTAGAGAGGCAGCTTGCTTCTCACCCAGACACAGACACAAGGGTAGATGTTTTTCATTTGGATAAAGCCATAAAATTTGTGCCCAAATTCCTAGAGAAAGCCCCAGACCAGTTTTTTCTGTTATTTGAAAGTACGGCCAAATCCCAAGTTTGGCCGGAAAAGGAATGGGCGACATTAGCAAGAACCGAATTAGTTGGTAAAGGGTTACAGGCTATTAATTCTTTGGAAGGATCTGCCTTTTCTGATTATTATAAGCTAAAAGAGGTAGTTTTACTGGCTTATCAAATGTTGCCGGAAAGGTACCGGCAGAAATTCAGAGGACTAAAGTTTCAGTCAGGGCAGTCTTTGGTGGAATATGGTAAGGAGAAGATGTCACTTCTAAATAGGTGGTGTCGCTCAAAGGGGGTGGTAGGCAATTATGAAGGTGTAATTACTTTAATTTTGTTAGAGGATCTTTTGGGAAATGTTCCTTCTGACCTTACGACATATCTTGAGGAGAAGGATCTTGGTCTGGGTGACAGATTTTTAGCTAACCAAAAATTTGGTAGTAGTTACCACACCCCACATACTAATAATGGTAAGTTTTCTCCACCCACCAATAGGAATAAGAAATTTCAGAAGTTTAAGCCACCCATTTATCAGCCTAATAACCACAAGAGTTTTAATAACCATAATTTACCAGTACCCACTCGAGGAGGTTTTAAGTCAGCTGTCACAGGTCCAGGACTACAAGGAACAGATGAGACAAGCCCAGTTCCCCAGAACCAAGGGATCCAACCTAGGTCAAATGGGCAGGGGGCCTTTAAACCTTATCACTATATATATTGTGTTGCAACCCCTGAACGGGTTACAATGATTATTATGTATTTTTTTTTTATTATTATTATCACACTGGCCGATTCCCACCAAGGCAGGGTGGCCCGTAAAAGAAAAACTTTCACCATCATTCACTCCATCACTGTCTTGCCAGAAGGGTGCTTCACACTACAGTCTTTAAACTGCAACATTAACACCCCTCCTTCAGAGTGCAGGCACTGTACTTCCCATCTCCAGGACTCAAGTCCGGCCTGCCGGTTTCCCTGAATCCCTTCATAAATGTTACTTTGCTCACACTCCAACAGCACGTCAAGTATTAAAAACCATTTGTCTCTATTCACTCCTATCAAACACGCTCACGCATGCCTGTTGGAAGTCCAAGCCCCTCGCACACAAATCCTCCTTTACCCCCTCCCTCCAACCTTTCCTAGGCCGACCCCTACCCCGCCTTCCTTCCACTACAGACTGATACACTCTTGAAGTCATTCTGTTTCGCTCCATTCTCTCTACATGTCCGAACCACCTCAACAACCCTTCCTCAGCCCTGTGGACAACAGTTTTGGTAATCCCGCACCTCCTCCTAACTTCCAAACTACGAATTCTCTGCATTATATTCACACCACACATTGCCCTCAGACATGACATCTCCACTGCCTCCAGCCTTCTCCTCGCCGCAACATTCATCACCCACGCTTCACACCAACATAAGAGCGTTAGTAAAACTATACTCTCATACATTCCCCTCTTTGCCTCCAAGGACAAAGTTCTTTGTCTCCACAGACTCCTAAGTGCCCCACTCACTCTTTTTCCCTCATCAATTCTATGATTCACCTCATCTTTCATAGACCCATCCGCTGACACGTCCACTCCCAAATATCTGAATACGTTCACCTCCTCCATACTCTCTCCCTCCAATCTGATATCCAATCTTTCATCACCTAATCTTTTTATCCTCATAACCTTACTCTTTCCTGTATTCACCTTTAATTTTCTTCTTTTGCACACCCTACCAAATTCATCCACCAATCTCTGCAACTTCTCTTCAGAATCTCCCAAGAGCACAGTGTCATCAGCAAAGAGCAGCTGTGACAACTCCCACTTTGTGTGTGATTCTTTATCTTTTAACTCCATGCCTCTTGCCAAGACCCTCGCATTTACTTCTCTTACAACCTATAAATATATTAAACAACCACGGTGACATCACACATCCTTGTCTAAGGCCTACTTTTACTGGGAAAAAAATTTCCCTCTTTCCTACATACTCTAACTTGAGCCTCACTATCCTTTTGACTGTTATATTGTTATTTGACTTATGTTGTTAAGATGTGACATATTATGTGCACAGTTCAAGTCTTGATTGTCAAACTAATGTAATTATCGCTTGTCACTCGTTAGACTGCCGGCTTCTGAGCTGTGCTGTCCACGGAGCTATCACGTGATCGAGGGGGGGTGTCCTCTCCTCGCGTGATGTATTCAGTCTGCTCTAGACTCGCTTGCTGGTTGGACAGATTGTCTGTCTCATTATTCTTGTTAGTTCTGTAGAACTCTGTTCACAGAACATTGTATAGACTTAGTGATTTTCGACGTTGTACTGAGGTTGTGTGTCTCATAGACACTCGAAACATCTCAGGTCCTGAACTATAGCTTATGACCTAATTTGTACTGGTTTCTGTGTATTATCACAGTCAGGTATTTTCCTATGCTGAACTTAGATTCAGTAGTATGGGAGTTTTGTAACTTTTGTGGAGGATCTGCTGATGGTCCCTACTTAGTGTCGTTATATTATCTCCCTGTTCCTGATTCTGTGTCGCAGTCGCTTATTGCATTGCTATGGGGCTTAGCATTCTTTGTTGTTCAAGCAGACTGTTCGGGTTGCCAGTCAGTCAAGAAGTTAGTTCATTTGAGGACTTGGTCAGTCACTTGTTTAAGTCTATTCGAGTCTTGAGACATAGCGAACTACTTAGAGCACTTACACACATACACACACTTGTACATATTTGTAATATCTTATTAAATGTTAATGTACCAGACGGTACTTAAGAATTATAAATGTGATATGTGCTTTCAGCACAATAATATTTTAACTCGAGAGATGTGATATTATTTTGATTACTGTGATTAATTTAATTTAATTTGATAATATACCTCTAGACTTAATAAATTTATTAAATTTTAATTTCTCTAGTTAGTAGCCTACCAGTTGTAATCCTGAAGCACTGTTGAATCCTACTGAATTCTTATGGATAATTGGACAAGGATACTGACTACTTGTTACGAAAACCCAGTAACAGGCTGGATGCTAGAAGGGCCGTCCTTTCTAGTGTTCACTGGAGATCTCTAAGCTTTTAGAATCGCGTTTTTTGTAACAAATGGGGGCCTGTCCGGGAGGCTCTTGATCCAAGGTGTTGGAGAAATTGTCCAGTTTGACATACTAGTAACTCTATGATCAAACACTTTGAGTACTTTCCTAATCTGAAGATTTTGAGTTTAGTCTTATACAACATACCAGGTGGATGTATGTACCTGACAGTCTCTTGATCCAAGGAGATGGAAATACTGTTTATGAGTTCTAGCTCTAAGACAACCAACACTAAAATTCCTATCAGGATTATAGTTTCTCATAATCACTCTCTCGTAGTACAATTATTTTCGTGATGTATGCCAAAGTGAAACAGTTAATTGATACTCTGACTTTGTCTGAGTTGAGTACATTAAAACTTCAGACGTGTTGGCGAGTAGCCAAATATCTCGGTGTGACGTATAACAGGAATTACACCGCAGAAACTGTCAGAGCGTTGATTAACCCTTTGAGGGTTTTCGTCGTACTAGTAAGTACGTCTTATGCGTAGGGGTTTTTGTCGTACTAGTACGCATAAATTCTAGCGGCCTCAAATCTCACAGGAAAAGGCTGATAAGCCTAGATGTGAGAGAATGGGTCTGTGTGGTGGGTGTGCGCAGTAGGAAAAAAATCTGGGACCCAGTGGTGCATTGTGGGAATGCCATCATAGTACACAATTTCCACCGTGCCCTGTGGTAAGAAGTTCCTCACTCCTCGGCGAATTGGGACACTTTTGTTCCCCAGTGACAGTTCTAATACAGATGGAAGTGACAGTGAAGATGAGTTTCAAGGTTCTGGTGAGGTTTTGACCGAAACTAATGACCATAATATGGGTAATAGTGAGGAAAACCCAGACAACCCACAGCCTTCCACCTCTGGTGCTGGGCCGTCGTTCAGTTGTACCAGAATCAAAGAGGAAACTCCTATTTCCCAAAATCCCAGACTCAGATGTGAGCATTGGTGATGATAATGATAGTGATTATGAACTACAAGATCTTCAAACTTGTTCCAAGAATGGAGGAGGAGGAGGAGGAGGAGGAGGCAGAGGAGGAGGAGGCAAGAGGAGGACGAGGCAAGAGGAGGAGGAGGCAAGAGGAGGAGGAGGCAGAGGAGGAGGAGGAGGAGGAGGAGGAGGAAGAAGAAGAAGAGGAGGAGGAGGAGGAGGAGGAAGAAGAGGAGGAGGAGGAAGAGGAGGAGGAGGAGGAGGAAGAAGAAGAATACGTAATGATAACAATAATACATAATAATAATACATAATAATAATAATACATAATAATAATAATAATAATAATAATAATAATACATAATAATAATAATAGGTAATAATAATAATATGTAATAATAAATGTTCACCCATGACAGTAACAAGATAAGGGGAGATAACATCTGATAAGTGCTGACGTTTGATGAGGGTAAATGAGGGTAGAGGTGATGCCAAAAGATGAGATGAACATCGCCCTCCCTTTGTTTTTGCTGGTATACTAACATTTCTGTCTGTCTATTTGCCTGTCTGTCAAGCTCCCTGTCTATCCATCTAGCTCTGTCTCAGAGAGCCACAAGACTGCGTCATCACTTTTACTCACATCTTCAAGCAGAGTATAGCACTTTGTCTGGGTTTCTTGGGTTATCCTAGGTAATTTATACCATGTATTCTTGTATTTATGTGTACCTGTGAGACAGAGATAGACAGACAGATAGAATGAGGGAGAAAGATAATTAGATAGAATGGAGGAGGGGAAGCAGCATCCGACCCCATTGTTTTGACAGGCCGAGGGGGAAAGAGTAATGAGCCAATATGTCACTTTGACAGCTGCGGACTCCTTGTAATTTACACTATGGACAAGGAGGAGAAGGAGTAGGGGGAAGAGGAAGAAGAGGAAGAGGAGGAGGAGGAAGAGGAGGAGGAGGAAGAGGAGGAGAAGGAAGAGGAAGAGTAGGAGGAAGAGGAATAAGAGGAAGAGGAGGAGGAAGAGGAATAGTACGAGGAAGATTAGGGGGAAGAGGAGGAAGAGGAAGAAGAGGAGGAGGAGGAAGAGTAGGAGGAAGAGGAAGAAGAGGAGGAGGAGGAAGAGGAGGAGGAGGAAGAGGAAGAGTAGGAGGAAGAGGAAGAGGAGGAAGAGGAAGAGTATGAGGAAGAGTAGGGGGAAGAGGAGGAAGAGGAAGAAGAGGAGGAGGAGGGTGGAACACTAGTACACTGGTACTGGTACACTAACATTTCTGTCTGTCTATTTGTCTGTCTGTCAAGCTCCCTGTCTATCTGTCTATCCGTCTAGCTCTCTGTCTCAGAGAGCCACAAGACTGTGTCATCATTTTTACTCACATCTTCAAGCAGAGTATAGCACTTTGTCTGGATTTCTTGGGTTATCCTAGGTAATTTATACTATGTATACTTGTATTTATGTGTACCTATGAGACAGAGATAGATAGACAGATAGAAAGAGAGAGACAGATTGAAAGAGATAGAATGAGGGAGAAAGATAAAACACCATTGTGTATGACACCATGTTTCAGAGTTCCACAAGCTGCAGAACTAATAGGAATATGTTCAGTGACTGTATATGGGTATATATATTATAGAACAATAATAATAAACAATGTTTTGTATTGTTTGTTTTTGTAAACAAGTTTTGTAAACAATATATTGATAATTATGTTTGTGTGCTTATTGTGTTGTATACAACGAGTGTATATATGTACATTGCACCTTACTTTGGTCTCACAGGCCACATAAGTTATGTGAAAAAATAAAATAGTGAAAAAAACAACAAACCTTCAAATACAAGTAAACTAAAGTTTACCGGGTGAGCGGCAGTCGCCGCTGTTGCCATACGCGGCTCATTTTCTGCAAACTTCATGCATCCATATCTCCGTAAGTATTGATGGTAAATTTTTTTTGTTTATCCTATAATGTTTAGAAAAAAAAACTATTTTTTCATAAGAAAAAATAATTTTTTTTTTTTTTGAAATTTGGCCGACCCTGAGAACGAGTTTCAGAGAGGGCCTGTCGACCCTCAAAGGGTTAAAGATATATTGTTTCCTGCTCATACAGAGATGTCTGATTATGATTCAGATTCAGAAAGCCTAGTGTCACAATTAGGAAGTATGACTCTATTTAATGTAGATGAAAGAGCAACTATGGCAGAAGTGTCTGAGCCTAGTGAACCTCCGCTCACACCTTCCCTCCTCACTGACACAATAGTACAGAGTGTAGCTGGTTGGATGACGCAGCCACAAACTAGTACAGTGTATGTTACTCCTGTATCTACTTATCCTAGACCAGATCTAGACTCTCTAGAGACGGCTGGACTAAGTGTCCGACCTAAGGACCGTCCAGACCACGTTAATTTCCCTACTCCTCCATTACCCACTGGTCCTATCTCTCAGGAACAGTTTGAGAGGTTTGAACGCCTCATCATGTTGCAGACTGCACAAATAGAGGCACAGAGGAAATTGAACGAAGAAGATTTCCAAGGAGAAAATGTTCGTCTGGGAAGACAGACTGATAGATCACAGGACACATTTAATGTGCAGAAAGCTGCCTCTATGGTTCCTAAGTTTTTTGAAAGTGACTTAGACACCTATTTTGATGTGTTTGAGAACCAGGCACGTGCTATGAACTGGCCACGTAAGCACTGGGCAACACTGTTGCATACAGCGTTGACAGGAAGAGCTCAAACTTGTACTGCTGCTTTACCATTTGCCAAGTACATTAGTTATGACGCTGTCAAACAAACTATTCTAGAGACATATAACTTGTTACCTATAAGTTATCAAAGCGCATTTCGTACGTTACAACGACAAGATCAAACTTGTGTAGAATTTGCTCGTGAGAAAAAAGTTGCATTTGAGAGATGGTCTAGAGCTGCCAAGTGTAACAACTACAACAGCCTTGTTCAGTTGTTACTACACGAAGAGTTTAACAACTGTATGTCTGCTGACATACAAGAATATCTGATCGATCATACTACCTCAGCTATTCTGGAAACTGCAGCATTAGCAGACAATTACGAGATTTCTCACAAACTTGTACGTACTAAAACACAAAGAAACAAGGTAACTAAAGATTGTCCTAGAAGTTGGCAACCTAAATCAGCTGCTCATTGCCGGCCTGATCTACCTGCTACTGTATCTTCTCGTACCTTTACCAGGAAAACTCACAATCCTGAATGTCTCTGTGGCTAGACAGAAATCTGATATCGAGAAGAAAGTTAAATGTACATATTGTAACAGAAAAGGACATGCTAGAGAGTATTGCTATAAGTTAGAAAGAGATACGAGAAGCAGTCATGCGGCTGGCGCCCCCACTCAAGTCGTATCTTCCGAGCAACAAAGACACCAAAATCCTAGTAATACCTCTGATCCTACTGTTTTAGATAATGTTACTCAGGATAGATGACTAGCCTCAGAAAGTGTATCTGACGAAAAGATTCGTTCAGCGATGAGTCCTTACTTTTCAAGAGGTAGAATAGGATTTGACGAATCACATCTGACTGAGATAATTACTTTCAGAGACACTGGCAGTTATCTCACGTTATTAAGAGAAGATGTATTGCCCATAATTGATGATACCTATTGCAAGATAGATGTATTGTTAGAAGCCTATGGAGGGGCTGTTATAAAAGTGCCTCTGCACAAAGTTTATATTCAGACAAGCTATTATACTGGTTATATTTCAGTGGGTATTTCCAGTGGTGTATTTCCCATCAGGTCAGTGGACTTGTTGATAGGGAACGATATCCTTCATGCTGGTATATGCAAAGAACCACTTGTGATTGATAATAACACTGATGATAATTATGCCATTGAAGCTTGTAGAGAGAAGCCAATTTTATTTCCTCTCAGCGCAATTACTAGAGCTATGTCAAAGATTCAGCAACCATCCTTGTCTCCTGTTGAGTTAGTGGATGACAATGATTTGGGCTTGAATATGTTGTTTAGCGACGCTCTGCGCCCAGGATCATTAACACCAACTCCCCCGTGTCATCAACCTAGTCAGGACACAACTGACGTTAAATTTCTAACTCATGATGATTTAATCAAGGATCAGTTTGTTGATCAGTCACTGGAAAGACAGAGATATAGCAGTTACTGAGAGTGAAGCAAAGGATCTCGATAATTGTTACTATTATAGTAATGGTGTACTGATGGAGAAAAATACATGTAAGTTGTCAGCTGATAGTGTTTCCACCACAGTCAAGCATCTCGTAGTGTTACGAGTTACATTTCGTGAACAATCCATTGATTTTGCTCACAAAAGTCCCATAGGAGGACATTTGGGTGTCAAGAAGACACTCGGTAAACTAGCAAAACATTTTACTTGGCCAAAGATGAAGGAAACACTTGCTGATCATATGCGACGTTGCCACGTGTGTCAAGTGAGGCAAGCAGCGCACACTCCACCTACACCTCTCACTATGAGCTCTAGTAGCAAAGTTCAGTCCATCTGGACTAGACATTGTTCAGATTTGTTCAAAAGGTTGAAGCATCTGCTTTCCTCTGCTCCTGTGTTGAAAAGTCCTAATTTCAATCTTCCCTTCTTTTTACATATAGATGCAAGTGGCTATGCAGTGGGTGTTGCGCTGCTCCAACGGTCAACATCCACTGATATTCTCCATCCTATATGTTACTATTCATCTAAGCTCAAACGACACCAGAAAAATTATGCTCTAGCTCTTGTGGTGTCCTTTGAACATTTTGATGAGTATTTGGGCACTTCCCCATTTAAAATTTACGTAATTTTATGCCCAAATACCTTTTGTTACTTGCTATGTCAAATTCAGTAAAGTAACTTAATCCCTCCAGCCCATATTAACTATATATACTCATGTCTAATTATTATATTTATATATTCACAGTATTGTTGTGTATGAGGAGGAGACAAGCTGAGTGTTGAGTGGGTAGTGTGGTGTGGGCGATGGTACTGTGTGACGCAACACTGTCCTGCCGCAGACCCCCCCCCTTCACTACACACCTTAAGCTGTTTCATACTCAGATATTCATACTGCCTCGCATTCCACAACCACTACTTAAGAGTGGAATGCAGTCTCCTCTACTGTGATCGAGCCTCAAAGTGCCCTGCTCATATGCGCTATCCTGTCTCTACACTTATGTACATAACCACGAGTATGCAGAGATACGATACTGTGTACTGCCCTAGTACTAGGGGCACATCCTAGTGACGGACGCTGTGAAATTGTAGAGGTGCTTAGGACGAGAGTGACTAAATAATTTTTATATTATATTGTATTGATATGAGTAATCAGTAATAATGTGAAAGACATTAATGCAACTCCTAGTGCGACCTTCTGTCGTGTTGGGGGGGGTGTTGCAACCCCTGAATGGGTTACAATGATTATTATGTGTATATAATGTATATTACCTTTTCATTTAATTTTATATTGCTTATATTTGCAATAATAGCTAAATCGTAAATGTATGACTTTATATTATTATTTGACTGTTATATTGTTATTTGACTTATGTTGTTAAGATGTGACATATTATGTGCACAGTTCAAGTCTTGATTGTCAAACTACTGTAATTATCGCTTGTCGCTCGTTAGACTGCCGGCTTCTGAGCTGTGCTGTCCACGGAGCTATCACGTGATCGAGGGGGGGTGTCCTCTCCTCACGTGATGTATTCAGTCTGCTCTAGACTCGCTTGCTGGTTGGACAGATTGTCTGTCTCATTATTCTTGTTAGTTCTGTAGAACTCTGTTCACAGAACATTGTATAGACTTAGTGATTTTCAACGTTGTACTGAGGTTGTGTCTCTCATAGACACTCGAAACATCTCAGGTCCTGAACTATAGCTTATGACCTAATTTGTACTGGTTTCTGTGTATTATCACAGTCAGGTATTTTCCTATGCTGAACTTAGATTCAGTAGTATGGGAGTTTTGTAACTTTTGTGGAGGATCTGCTAATGGTCCCTACTTAGTGTCGTTATATTATCTCCCTGTTCCTGATTCTGTGTCGCAGTCGCTTATTGCATTGCTATGGGGCTTAGCATTCTTTGTTGTTCAAGCAGACTGTTCGGGTTGCCAGTCGGTCAAGAAGTTAGTTTATTTGAGGACTTGGTCAGTCACTTGTTTAAGTCTATTCGAGTCTTGAGACATAGCGAACTACTTAGAGCACTTACACACATACACACACTTGTACATATTTGTATTATCTTATTAAATGTTAATGTACCAGACGGTACTTAAGAATTATAAATGTGATATGTGCTTTCAGCACAATAACATTGAACTCGAGAGATGTGATATTATTTTGATTACTGTGATTAATTTAATTTAATAATATACCTCTAGACTTAATAAATTTATTAAATTTTAATTTCTCTAGTTAGTAGCCTACCAGTTGTAATCCTGAAGCACTATTGAATCCTACTGAATTCTTATGGATAATTGGACAAGGATACTGACTACTTGTTACGAAAACCCAGTAACAGGCTGGATGCTAGTAGGGCAGTCCTTTCTAGTGTTCACTGGAGATCTCTAAGCTTTTAGAATCGCGTTTTTTGTAACATATTGCAATAAACAGGGCCACCTGCAGCCATATTGTCGAAAGATGCTTAGGGACCAGGCTGCGGCAGATGCTTCTCCAGTAAATACACTGATTACACATGATGTGGCTTGCATTGCAGTCTTGCCCCAAGGTATCCAAAGAAGACCAGCTGTCTTTGACCCTCAGATGAAGGCCTATTCAAATAAGTCTACTGTGGCCTTACACCAAAATGAAGGTAGGGTCACGGGTGTTATGTCTTTGAGGGACACTTGTAGCACATACACCTTGCTTCGCAGGGGTGTATTGCCAGTGTCGGATGACACCTACACCGGATTGGACATTTTTCTTAAAGGGATAACTGGAATCCCTGTCAGGACTCCAGTGCACAGGTTATGGGTAGAGTCTGCATACCAGTCTGGGTACCTACCTGTAGGTATTGCAGAAGATGTACCTTTTGCAGGAGTTGACCTTCTACTAGGCAACAATGTTGTGGGACTCCTCAAAAGTGAGGAATGTTTGGTTTTCCAGGACCCTGCTTTACAAGGTGGTAATGACCCAATTGGAGCAACGGTACCTGAACATTTTTCAATGTGCTTTCGGACTAAACAGGGGAACAAGGCAGGAGCTGTGCCTCCCTGTGACCCTTCTGCACACTGTGGTGATGGTTTGGGCATGGGGAGCCTGTTCATTGAGTCTGACCTGCAGGAGACTCTGAGCAGTGATGAACTGGTTCAACCAGAACTCGGTTGGAGAAGTGGTGCTGATGTGGGAAAAAATCCCGACTCTGCAGCAGCTGAGTGAGGCCCGAGAACGTTGTGACCTCCGGAATGCTATTCATTTATCAGTTGTCGCGGAGGATGTGGTTCCCAAATTTACCAAGTGTTTATTTTGCAGAGTTGATCAAATGAGCAAGACTCTTTTTAAGAGGACCTGTGCTTACGTGGCCACGGCAGAACTATTAGTGTCTTTGTCAGTATTTTTTACAGATTCTGAAGGAACGCCATTTCAGTGTTAAGACGGGAGAGCTAAATAATCAGTGTTTATTAATAAATTCCTTTTCTAACAGGTTACCAAAGTCTATACCCTTTCTGATTAATTTTGTGTGTGTGGTTTTAAGATTTCTGGTGAAACATTTTTCTCTCTTAGGCTTTGCACAAATCACCCAGAAGTCATATTTTATGAAATGTCATGTAGTTTTGAGAGGCCTACTTGAGGTTAAATTTACCAATGTATATCATCCTAGGAGTCAAAGAAAAGCACCATGGTTTTCCCAGTCTCTCAGGGCAATGCATGTTTGTTTTACCCAGTACCAGAAGGACTGGGAGGAGAGAATTCCCCTCCCTTTCATTACCGTGTGGGGAAGCACTCTGGAATCATTAACCCTTTGAGGGTTTTGGTCGTACTAGTACGTCTTACGCGTAGGGGTTTTTGACGTACTAGTACGCATAAATTCTAGCGGCCTCAAATCTCGCGCGAAAAGGCTGGTAGGCCTAGGTGTGAGAATGGGTCTGCGTGGTCGGTGTGCGCGGTAGAAAAAAAATCTGGGACCCAGTGGTGCATTGTGGGAATGCCCTCTTAGTAAACAATGTCCACCATGCCTCGCGGTAAGAAGCTCCTCACTCCTCGGCGAATTGGGACACTTTTGTTCCCCAGTGACAGTTCTAATAGTGATGGAAGTGCCAGTGAAGATGAGTTTCGTGGTTTTAGTGAGGTTCTGACCGAAACTAATGACCATAATATTGGTAATAGTGAGGAAAACCCAGACGACCCTCAGCCTTCCACCTCTGGTGCTGGGCCCTCTTGTTCACGTTCAGTTGTTCCAGAACCCAAGATGAAACTTCTATTTTCCCAAATCCCAGACTCAGATGAGAGCATGGGTGATGATAGTGATAGTGAATATGAACTACAAGCTCTTCAAACTAGTTCCAGTAGTGATAGTGAAGTGCAATATTCCCCAGTGAAGCGTCAGTATATACGACGATATATGCGCTCTGGTAGTGTGCCATATGTTATACCAAGGGGAAGGAGTGCATCTCGGAGTACATCCCATGGCTGTACAACAGGAACAGACAGTGAAAATGACGAAGATACTGTTGCAATTGGGATGGAAAATGTGCGTGGTGGTAGTGGTGCCGGCGGTGAGGCACCAGCAGTGGGCCATGCTGCCACCCACGCTGCCACCCACGCCGCTGCCTCAGCTGATCTAGAACAAAGGCCACCATCCCCCACTCACCCACCACACCAGCCTCCACAACCACCTCCTCCACAATCACAACCTCCACAACCACAACCACCTGTCATTGTCCAGTACCCACCAGCAGACCGCACCTGGGATTGGCAGGAAGCTGTCAATTTTGTTCCAAATCCCCACCAGTTTGATGGCAGCCAAAGTGGAATACGGCCATCTATTGTACCGGTACCTGCCCCATGCAGCGCGTTTCAAACGTACTCCACGAGCACAAGCAGGAGACCACCAAGACACGCATTTCTGAGAATGTCTGCCCGAAGTTTGGGGAATAGAATGAGAAGCTGCGGTTAAAACGGAGGACGAGAAGAGGTGTAAAAGCTCATCGATGGAGGACGAAGAAGGAACCTCCCTAAAAACAGTTAGGTGTGAGTCAAGGTTCCAATTTTCCTGATCAAATTGCTAGCGTGGGATGCGAAGAGGTGGTGAATATGAAGGGGAAGTAAGAATGATTGGGAAATGATCACTGTCATGTAAGTCCGGGAGAACAGACCAAGTGAAGTCTAATGCGGCGGAGGAAGAGCAGACAGAGATCGATGCGAGAGAGAGAGAGAGTCCAAGGATCAAAATGGGTGTGAGTACCTGTATTTAAAACATGGAGGGGGTGGGTGGCAAGAAAAGCCTGTAACTGAATGCCACGGGAATCACAGTGAGATTCCCCAGAGGAAATGGTGGGCATTAAAATCACCACGTAACAGAATCGGCGGCGGTAATGACGAAACAAGAAAGGCAACATCCGGAATAGATAATGCCCGAGGAGAGAGATATATAGAACAGAGCGTATACCACCTACGCAAGTGGATACGGGCTGCCGTGTAATGCAGCGAAGTACGAACAAATAGTTGATGGTACGGAATATCAGTGCAAAGAAGGGCACTTTCATTAAAGGTCCCATCAGGAAAAGGATCTGAAGAATACAATAAATTATAGCCTGAGATGGGAAAGATAACAGCAGAGTGTAATTTTGGTTCCTGTAAGCAAACACCAACAGGGGGAAACTGGGAGAGTAACATCTGAAGCTCACCCCGATTACCTCTGAGGCCGCGTATATTCCACTGTAAATAGGCCATGATTGCAAATGATAAAGATACCTGAAATCCGCAGGTAAGGGTTCCTACGGCCTAGAGGGGTTAGAAAAGTCCACATGCGGAGGCAGTGGAAAACGTTCAAGCAGCGAAGGAACGGTGCGCTGTGAAGAAAGGAGTTGCGCAGATGGAGCAGAGAAGAGAGGAGCGGAGGGTGGATCAGTGTCCATTGATGGTTTGGTCTCTGCAAATATATTCAGAGATTGCTTCACGTGTTTCGGAATTCAGAGACGTCGTATGGGAAACAATATTGGAAATGGTAGGGGGAGGATGAGTAAAGATTGGAACTGTATTGGACTGTACCAAGGTAGGGGGGGGGGCGAAAGGGTGGAGGGAACTGGAGAAGCGTGGAAGGGGACAGAAGAGGCAGAAACCTGGGAGGTGGCAGAAGAGGAAGAAACTTGGGAGGGAACAGGGGAGGAAGGTACAGTACGAGGAGAAGGGTGAACCTCTACACTTGTAACAGAGCCAGGGAGAGCAGGAGAACCAGGTACAGAGACAGGGAAGGTAAAATGAGGAGGTGGAAGATGGGTAGGAGGTGTTAACGGACCTTTTTTTGACTTTTGAGAAGTAGAGGGACGATTGGGAGGAGGTGTAATACGAGATCTCGTCGCTACTGAGGCTTGTGAGAGAACACGAAGAAGCGAGATCAGACTGAGGCGTTGAAGTAGGGACGTCCGAGCCGAGGACAGCAAAAGAATTAGATACAGGAGTGACTATGGAAGAGGTAACCACAGAGGTGGGTGCAGAAGATGGGATACCAGAAGTGGGGGGACGTTTTGAAACACTGGAATAAGAAACACGAGGAGGCGGAGGCGGAGATGAGAAACTGCCATGGCATAAGGGAGACCTTCTACCTCTTTAAGGTAACGGATTTCCCGCTCGTTTAAGTAGACTTGACAACGGCCAGACTACGAAGGGTGAGCCTCATGACAATTAAGGCAAGAGGGAGGTCGATTGCAAGACGTATTAGAATGGTCATCGGCACCACAGACTGGGCATTCGGCGATAGATATGCAATATTTCACTGGATGGCCAAATCGCCAGCAATTTCTACACTGTTGCGGTGTAGGGATCACCTTTTGAACTTTTAACCGATGTCCTGCTACATAAACTGAGGATAGGAGTTCACAGCTATCAAAAGTTAAACGAGCCACATTGCTAGGGTATCGTCTCCGCCCGCGGGCAGGAAGAACATAAGTGTCTACCTTGAGGATTGGGAGATCTTGGAGTTCCAGCTGTTCAAGAATGTCAGTGCCACATGTCTGGAAATTTTGTTGAACTATGGTATGGGGCAGAATGACGGTACCACAACAAGAATTGAGGGAATGATGTTTTTCAATAGTGACAGGAACAGTATCGATATGGGAAAGACGAGAAAGCTCATGAGCCTGGGTAGCATTCTGTATGGTGATGATGCGCGTACCGCTATTAAGAGCATGAAAAGAAATATCTTTACCAACATGGCGTAGAAGTGCCTTGCCAATGCTGTGGTCAGAAAGATAGGCAGTAGAGGAAGTCGGTCATAAAGTGAAGAATTTAGTCCATTGTGCAGTCTGAAACTGAGCATGGAAAGGTAGTCAAGGACGTGTCAATCTTTTCTGAGAAGAACGAGAAGGTGGAGAAGTATCATCAGCAGGTAATTGTCGTTGGCGTTTAGGCGTGGGACCAGAGTTGGTCCGACGTGGAACGGGTCGGCGATTCAAAAATTGCCGCACCGTATGGGGAGAGGCCGGAAGCATAGTCAGAGGAGAGCGAAGGTCAGATAAATCAAAGGAGTCAGTCGAGGCCTCAGTACCTGAAGCAGGTGAGGAAACAGCACCGGCAAGAGGTACAGAGGCATGAGGAGTGTCTGAAGAGAGTGGTCCAAAGACGAGGCGGGGTCAGAACGGGGTGCGACATCAAGAAGGGGCCCGGGGGTAGCAGGTTCATGGACTAGGGCTGCCATGATTAGGTTACTTCTTTATTTTTGTTTTTAAGAAAAAAAAAATAAAATAAAAATAAAAAAAAAGAATAAAAAAAGGGGGGACCAGGGAGGGATAGTTCCTAGGAGGAATGAAAGGGCCAGAAATCTCCCTCCGCACCCAAGAGGACCTCAGCACCGCAAGTAGCGCAGATGCAGCATGGAACCCGTGCCATACCCTACCCATCATGCCAGTAAACCGGCAATCCGGGATAGCAACCTCACATCTGCCGAGCTACCTCGGTGGACAAAAGAGGGCGGCCGGAAATCCGCCAGAAAGCATACCTCCTTCGGCCACCACCCCCGGAATTCGAAAGGTGGCTTCCAGAGATGCACCCGTCGCCCGAGAGATACCCAAAGCCACCCTCCGGGATACCGGAGAGGGATCGGGACATCCCCAGGCAATCCAGATTCCACGGCAAACTACGCCACCGCCAAGAATCTCAACGGAATGGGATGGACCCCGGTACCCTTTCCCCTACCTAGGAACTAGCATGCCTGTGGAAAAAAAAAAAAAAAAAAAAAAAAAAAGGCCAAAAAGGAAGGGCAAAAGGGTGGGGGGGAGGAGGAGGAGGAAAGGAAAAAGGGGAGGATGGAATAGGGGAGGGGAGATTGGGGGGTAATTAGGTTCGGTCTGAGGAAGAAGACCGACAGGTCTAATTCCTCAGACCAAGAGCCTCTTCACGCCAAGGAGCCCCCCCTTGAAGAGGAATGTAGTGTATAGATCACTTATCTATTCTTATTTTGCAGTAGACGAGTAGATGGAACCCTGGACCACCCAAAGGAGAAGGGCAGGTTGAGCTGGAGCTGGAGGTATCAGGATTCCCTAGTGTGTGTGTGTATTTAGGGGAGTAGTCACATCAAGGGCCATGCCTAGGTAAGGTATGCTACGTTTTTTAGGTGTTGGCTGGAATGCCTCGCCTCTGTTTTATGTTGATATAGGGACTGTTGGACCTAACGTTTTAGTGAATGTGGGGCTGGCGGTGATGCCCTCCACTGTTTGGGTCATGTCTTTTGATCCGAGGTGTTTTGGTTCTCCAGGACTTTTTCAATTTTTCCTTTTTGGATCACCGCTGGGGTGACTCCAGGGTCCTTGGAATGACATGTAGGTGACGGCCTGGGAGGTCCACCTTTTGGGGGTCTTCAGTGATGACTCCAGGGTTTTACGGCCGCAGTCCCACCAACAAGATTAATGTGCCTATCCACCCGTTGTTTTTGGGGGCCTGATATTTTCCCCTCTCCTGTGCTCTCCTGATTCTCGCAGAGGTCTGTCATGGGGAACCAGTTTTGTTTACTAAAGATTGCTGTGAGATGGGAGTGATAATGTGATGTTTTCTAAGTAGAATTTAACATGTAACATCTGTTTTTTCTTTTCTTTGAACTCCTGAAAAATGTACTTACTGTTTAAAAGTTTTTTTTGGTGGCACCTACAGTTTGGTCTGCCTTGCAACATACTGAACTTTGGTGTTACTTCATAAAACGGCATTCCTCAGGGGCACTTTTGTACAAAGTTAACTTGCTCGTTTATAAGTTTGCTTAATGTAATTTAGGTAAAATGTATCAACGCCAGCGCCTGGCCAGCACTGTGTTGTAATGGTGCCTTTTCCTAAAATAGCTGTCTAAGAGTGTGACTGTGAGCTTGTTGGGCATAGAACTTGATCACTTATGTTCGGCGAGTTTCATATGTCTGCAATCTAGTACCTCAGTTTGTTAATATTGCATATTTGTAGTACCAAAAGACCATGATTGTATGGTGGTCATTCCCCAGTTATCATTTTGCCCATTGCCTCAGACCTTAATGTGGGGCTTATCTTCTTTTTTTATTTTCTTTTTGCCTAGCGGTGTCCATAGGGACCCCGCTAGCAGAGTGAGACCTATGGTCTGGGGGTGGGGGTGTTATGCAGGGTTCTGCATGACATCGTAATGTATATATAGTGGAGAAGTGTGCCATAATAGTATGAATATTATAATTGTAAAGAATAATTTTATAATTATAATGTGCATTTGGGGGTACTGTAAAGTACTCTAACTGTAATTATAAAGAAATTCTGTTAATGATTTATTTTCCAAGGATGTTTGGGTACGCAGAGTAAGCATGGGTTGGGGGAGTCACATGACGTTAGCATGGTGTGTAGAGGCTGGCGTCGGAGATGCTGTGTATTTAAGATAAGTTTGTAGTTGTGCACTCATTTTATCTAACTCAAGCCATAGGCTCTCATATGGCTTACCTGTATGTTCACCCAGGCTCTGACATGGTCAGGGTGCTGTGGGAGGAGTGAGGAAATAAGAAATGAGGTTGGGAGTGGAGTCGAGTGGGCCTGGCGCTTACTAGGCATAGTGGTTATGGTGGCTGGACCTCAAGCCAGCTGTTGCTTGTGCACCCTCATTTGGGCATTTAGGATTAAGGTGTTTCTGTTATGTTATGTTATGGTGACTAAATAGATATATTTTCCTAATTGGGATTTTTTGCCTAACCCTCTGCTACCCAACCCCTTTAAGTACACATACTAGTTTAGCACTTTCTGTTTTGACTGGGATAGCCCTGGGTGGCCGGTTTGGGCTTGAGATGTGTGTAACTTTTACCTTTGCCCTTAGACCAGGCTCAAGCCCCTAGCTATCCCACATTTTTGCGTAACACCTGGTCATTTGTTTCAAGTCACTAATCAATCAAAGCCATAGAATTCTTCTTCATTTCCACTTCCATCAGAGTCGAGACTATCAGTTACGAAGAGGAGAGTACCAATTCACCTTGCGGCGAGGCATGGTGAACAAAGGTCACTGAGGCGGCGGTCCCACAATGCCATGTGGGCACCTACAATTTTTGTTTACGGCGCGCGCACAGAACCGTTCTCTCAGATGTAGGCCTACCAGCCTTCTCAAGCTAAATCTTACTCATTCGATAGAATTTTGGTGTAGATCTACTGTTTGGACCCTGAAAGGGTTAAGGACATATATGGAATGTGGAATAAGTGGCAAAATTTTGTGGAAAAATACCACCCTGAGCAAGCTGAAACAAGCCATCTCTGCAACATGTTCAGTGACAAAACAATGTCCCATTTTAGGCAAATTTTAAAGAGACTCCAGAAACAGAGCACTCTTAAAAGTTATTTTGTGCGACAGGGGTCCAGTGACTCAAGCTGGTTCTAGTGGCATAAAAGACAAAGAAGGGAAGTAACCCCAGATAAAGACTTGTTACCTAAAGTCTTAATGGAAGGGGATTCCCCTTCCAAACAATAAGTTCTCCCTCTCTCTCCTCTTCCCTGTCTTCCAGATGCCAGCAAGACTTCAATAAAGGTACATAAATATGATTTTGAATGTTTATTTATGTATTGTATTACTCATTTAAGTACTGTATGCAAGTTAAAATATAATCCTTAAAAAATGTATATTGTTGTGAATATTTTTGTGGGTCTGGAATGGATTAATTGTACTATTTACATTATTTCTTATGGGAAATACTGCTTCGACTTTAGGCCGTTTCAAGTTTAGGCCTAACTCCTGGAACGGATTACGGCCGAAACTCGGTTCCACTGTAGTAGGTTCACTGGTTTAGTCCCGGCCCAGGTCCTTTCCACCCTGATGAGTACCGAGTGTCTTTCTACTCTCAGAGCCCGGCCATGGGCAGCTACTGAATGAGTGACAATGAATGACTTGCCTTTTTCTTTAGGTCACCCTACCTTGGTCAGAGACTGACATTGTGTTAAAAAATAATAATGTACCAGGAAAGGGGCACAGTTTTGTAATACTAAACACAGCTGACCACCAGTTAACATGAGAGTTACATTCATTAAAATGGTGTGTAATCAAAAAATTATGTAAAATGAACTTACGAACATATGGGAAACATAGGGTTTGTAAAAGAAAAAGTTGCAACTGTATGGGAGATGTAGTTGGGGTTAGAGTGGTTGGGGTATGGGGATTAGGGTTTACACAGGAGGGTCAGAGCAGCTGGGGTGAGAAGAGGTTCACTGCGAGGACTGCTGGTTTGAGGGTGGGGATCAAATGATGGAGGACTGGGGACGGGAGCTGTAGGCTGGTGTTCAGAGGTGGAGGGTGCTGGAGATTTGAGAGGTGTGAACAGGAAAAAGCTGGAAGCAACGAGGCAGTGTGATGGTGGGAGGGTGATGGGGATTAGGCATGATGGGTAACTGGAGGCTTCCAGGGTTGAGTGTGCAGTTGATGGTGCAAGTAATAATGAGGAAGGTAAGTGGTTACATGACTAGGTGTGAGAGCTGTGAAAGCATGAGTGAAGTGTGGACATGGGAGTGGGGTTATGTGGGCTTGAATCTGTGGGTGAGTAGTGTGGGTGAAAGGTGAGGGTGTGCCAATGCCTGGTGTATATGGCAGAGTGGATGATGGGTAACTGGTTGGAAGGTGGTGTGGTTAGTAATAAGTGGTAACTAAATGATTAGAGACTGGTTAGCATGTTAAGAGAAACACTGAGCAAAATGTGGGCATGAGGTTGTGGGGAAATGGTGTGGGTGAGGTTGTTGGGGTGGACAAGGTGTGGTCTCGAGGTAGTAGGAAAATGTGACCATAGGGGAATGGTGTAGGTGTAGCCATGGGAGAATTCTTTGGTGGGTTGTGCCAATGGAGGATTCTGGTTGGGATGGTGTAGGTGAAGGCATGTGGCCATGGGGGAGTTGTGTGGGTGGAAGTTATCACTTGCATGACAGGAGACAGGAGGCGTAAAGCAGTATGACGAAGGCATGTGGCCGAGGTATAATTTTGGATGTGTACATGGAGAGCACTGTGGAGAGGGTGATTGTGTACATTAAGGCATCCCCAATAAGACAATGGGCATGCCTGTATAATCACCACATGACAGAGGAAAGAACCTGGCTTGTGCCACACTTTTCCCCTACATTAACTCGGTCATATATGCCACAATTTATTAACCGTGTTAATATAAAAAAAAAAAAAAGATGCATATTAACCAATGATCTACTGAACAACTAGGCACTAAATACCAACCTTAAACAGCTACAGAAGACTTGAATGTAATAACATACCTAAATTTAAGGCCAAAGCTAAGGGGTATCTAAATCACGAAGCTGAAGGAAGCAAAGTGACCTTTTATATTTGCATCAAGTAACTCACCTGTGACAGATAATGTATTAGCTGTAATTATGGCTGATGATATTTGTTCAATTAAAGACAGCCAACATATGCATGTGCCTCAGAAAGATGCAAAACAAAAGGAACTTCAATGAAAATAAATCAAACTATGATAAACATTTAAAACATCAATTTGTAAAAAATAACATTTAAAATTAATCTGAATAAGCAATACAACTTCAACACAATATGAGTCGCATTAATCCTCTTAAACTGCAATTATTAACAACATAAAACGATACTTATACAAGTAATTTTTCTTAGCCTTAATGTAATAGTGAATGTTCTCCAGCTTGTATGAAAACCATTATATTTACCCTGAGGTGATCCTCTGAGCTGAACTCTGACATAACCAACATTTCCAGAGTTGAGCCCTCTTAAGTAGACTGAAGTTGTTGGTGCTGTGCTGTGTATGGTCCAACAGGATTGTTAGCAGAACCAGCAGGAGGTCCAGCAGGAGGTCCAACAGAAGGTCCCTCAGGATTGTTAGCAGGACCAGCAAGAGGCCCAACAGAAGGTCTCACAGGATTGTTAGCAGGACCAGCAAAAGGCCCAATATGTCAGGCATGAGTGCCACAGAAGACACAACAGCCTCTTCTGCAATCTCATCACCTTCAGGTGCCAGAGTTGTGTGATACTGAACAAGAGTGAAGTTATCATTGGTATCACTGAAACCAATTGTGGGATAAATGGTGACAAAAAGGTGCCAGGGGCACCAGGAGGGAAGAAGTGCCAGGGGCACCTGGAGGGAAGAAGTACCTGGGGCAAGCCTTCCTGAGTGTGCATTCCCTGGAGTACTATTGCTCTACTCCTGGCATACACTCAGAGAAAACAAACTACTATCACCATTGATATGTCCCTCCAACCTTCCAAGTCATCACTACCAGGATGTCTTGTAGTTCCTGGTGAATCGGGGGGAGGGGGGAATGTTGTGTTTCACGCCCACAGGAGTCTCAGAAGGTACCACATGATGCCTAGGAAGGACACTCAACTTCTTGTTCCTCATAGGACCACCCATGCATTCTGACTTGGATGTTTCTGCCAGAAAAGCATTGACAGTATTTACGTCAGGGGTGTTTCTTGCCAAGGTGCAGCCCTCCATGGCATCTGCCCAGGTGAAAGAACAAGTGTACAGTTTTTAATTTTTTAATTTTAAGTTTTGACAATAAAAAAGAGCTTCTAAAGTCTAATCTCTGAATTATGCAGCATCTTATATGTTCAATAAATGTCACTGGTAATTTTAGCTATCAAATAATGTTCAATATTATTTCTGTCAAGCAGTGTCTTACCTGCCATTACATGAAGGTTAAAGAGGACTTGAGAGGCTACTGGTACAAGTGCTAAGGTAACGACCATCATCATACACACTGCCATGGATGAACCTCATACTGATATTCACCTGAATGATACACATCAGAATCAGAAAGTCACATCTTCACTACACCTGTTATTTACATTTACTGTAGATTTTTCCACTGGTGGCTAGTTCATTGTGCACCATTTATCCATTTGATGAAGATTAAAAAGGCACAACACAGTGGAACCTTGGTTGTCAAATTTAATTCATTCCAAGTGTCAATTCAACAACCAAAACAGACAACCACCAAAGAAATTTTTCCCATAAAGAATAATGTAAAAAGAATTAATCCATTCCAGACCCCAAATTACAATATAACAATTTATTAATAATAATGTACTACTTCATAAAACAATATGTAAAATTATACAGCAAACAGAAGCTGTAAAAAGGAATACTAAATGAAAATTTAACTGCCTCTTAACCCTTTGACTGTCGAGACCCCAAAGCCTGAAGCGTCTCTCTCTCTGTCTTGCAAAATATTAACCCTTTGACTGTCGCGGCCGTATATATAGGTCTTACGAGGTACCGTGTTTGACGTATATATACTCAAATTCTAGCGGCTTCAAATCAAGCAGGAGAAAGCTGGTAGGCCCACATGTGAGAGAATGGGTCTGTGTGGTCAGTGTGCACCATATAAAAAAAATCCTGAAGCACGCAGTGCATAATGAGAAAAAAATAACTCCGACCGTTTTTTTTAATTAAAATGCCAACTTTGTGGTCTATTTTCGTATAGTATTTATTGTTGTATTCTCGTTTTCTTGGTCTCATTTGATAGAATGGAAAACATATAGAAATAGAGGTGATTTTGATTGATTTTACTATAAAAAGAACCTAGAAATGGAGCTCAAAATAGGGGAAATGTTTGATTTTTGCCAATGTTCAAAAGTAAACAAATGATGCCATTGTCCAATAAATGTCCAACTAGCCATTCTAATATGCAGTCATGAATGGGTTGATGTTATTTATACAATTATTACAGTATTGCAGTAGTCTGCATAATAGTAAGTCTTCTATTTTTTGTTCGAATAAAAATTCAAAATAGAAAGCAAGAGTAATATCAGAGGGGCCTGGAGACATGACTGATGAGCAAAGATGATGTTATTTTAGAGCCAGGAATGTCTGCATTGTTCATTCTGGACCTTATTTTGAAATTGTCATATTTTTTAGTTTTCGTGAAATTGGCCAAATTGCAAATTTCTGACCACATTATTAGGTAGTTGAAATCGGTAAATGGGCGGTTTCTTGTACTCAATCGATAGAAAAAATGGAGTTCTAAAGAAATAGCTATGAGTTTGGGCGACTGGAACAAGGGAATTAGCCGAAAATAGGGCTCAAAGTGGGCGAAATCGCCAATTTGTAAACAGCGCCGAGGTCGCTAACTTCGCGAGAGCATAATTCCGTCAGTTTTCCATCAAATTTCGTTTTTTTGGTGTCATTACAATCGGGAAAAGATTCTCTATCATTTCATAAGAAATTTTTTTTTTTTTTTTTTTTTAATTTTGCGACACCAGGAGACACCTCAGGATTGGGGGTTGCGACAGTCAAAGGGTTAAAAAAATAAAAAAAAAATTTCTTATGAAATGACAGAGAATCTTTTCCTGATGGTAATGACACCAAAAGTACAAAATTTAATGGAAAACTTACGGAATTATGTTCTTGCAAAGTTAGCGATCTTATGCATCAGCAATTTCGCCCACTTTGAGCCCTATTTTTGGTCAATTCCATTCTTACAGTCGACCAAACTCATAGCTATTTCTTTAGAACTCCGTTTGTTCTATCAACTGAGTACAAGAAACAGCCCATTTACCAATTTCAACTATCCAATAAAGTGGTAAGAAATTGGCAATTTGGTCAATTTCACGGAAATTAACCCTTTGACTGTTTCAGCTGTATATAGTCTTACAAGCCTGTTTCTAACATATATTAATATGTTTCCAACATATATTATGTTTCTGACACAATACGCGTAAATTCTAGCAGCTTCATATCAAGCGGGAGAAAGCTGGTAGGCCTATATGCGAGAAAATAAGTCTCAATGGTTAGTTTGCACACTATAAAAAAAATTCGGGGAGCCAGTGGTGGATTGTGGGAATGCCATTTCAGTAGTTCTTGTTCAGCATGCCTAGCAGTAAGAAGTATGTGACTCCCCGGTGAACCTGGGACTGTTCTCTTCCAAAGTGATGGCTCTAACACAAATGGAAGTGTCAGTGAAGATGAATTTCATGGTTTTGAAGAGTTTGTGACTGAAAGCAATGCCCAGGATACCAGAAGGGAGAAAGAAAGGAGCAAGAAAAAGGAGAAAGAAAAAGAATGAGAAAAAGAAGAAAGAAGAAGAAAGGAGAAAAAGATAATTAGCTAGGAAGGATGGTGGGGAAGCAAGCATGGGACCCCACTGTGTTGACAGGCAGTACAGGAGTAATTATATAATACATGCATGTCATTTTGACAGCTGCTAGACCCTGACTCACCACATTTAGAAATCCACATACGCGCACACACACAAACACAAACTTCCTGAAGATAATAGCAGCTCTAGGAAAATGTCCAGTGACTATACAGGTCTGGCATCAGTGGGACCTGTAGTGTTCCGGATTACTGAGTTTGCCGGATTACAGAGTGGTTAGATTAGAATACACTTAATAAAATTAACCAACTTGACTTGCACAAAGTTCATTGAACATCGGCAAAAACCGAACATTTCCGCTACTTTGAGCTCAATTTCAAGATATTTTCATCACGAAAGCAATCAAAATCATGTCTATTTCTGTTATATATCTTCCATTCTATCAAATGAGACCAAAAAAACGAGAATACAACCATAAAAACCATATGAAAATATACCACAAAGAGGCGGTTAATGGCTGAGAAGTGAACTCCCTTATTCATCATCTGTCTTTTTTATTTTTGGTGTACATTAAGAAGCATCTTTCCATCATACATTGCCCAAGTTTCAATGAGATAGCCCAACAAACAACTGAGAAAAAACAATATTTACCAAAAATCATGGCAAGCCCAAGCCAGGTACTGGAAATAAGTCACTGACTTTTTTGGGTTATCCTAGGTTCTCTATACATACACTGCTATGTATGATAATCTAATCTATGTAACTGTATTTGTGTATAGTACCTGAATAAACTAACTTACTTCAAGTCTGTCGACTGAGTACAAGAAACTGCCCATTCACCTATTTCAACTACCCAATAAAGTGGTCAGAAATTGGCAATTTGGCCAATTTCACAGATGCCAATTTCAAAATAGGGTCAGAATAGACAATGCAGACATTCCTGGCACTAATATAACATTTTCTCTGTTCATTAGTCATGGCTCCAGGCCCCTCTTATATTACTCTTGCTTACCATTTGGAATTTTTATTCACACAAAAAAATAGAAGATTTACAGTTATGCAGACTACTGCATTATTGTAATAATTGTATAATTAATGTCAACCCATTCTTGACTGCGTATTGGAATTTGGACTGGTAGGCAGACAGGTATTGGATGGTGACGTCATTTGTTTACTCCACAATCGCTAAAGAATAGACCTTTTCTGCTACTGTGAGCGCAATTTCAAGGTACTTTTCATCATGAAAGCAATCAAAATCATATCTATTTCTGAAATATATCTTCCATTCTAACAAACGAGGCCAAAAAAACAAGAATACAGGTCTCCCTCAACATTCACATTTTCAACTTTCACGGGCTTCACACATTCGCGAATTCCCAACCGCCAAATTCCCAGCCACCAAATTCCCAGCCGCCAAATCATATTTAAGTTTCCCGCCACGTGCGAGTCCCTACTACCCTCCCTCCGACCCCCGCAACTGGCAGCCAGCCCTCCCACCACTCAGTGTGGTTGAGTGTTTTTTTTATTCATTATTTGCTATTAAACTACAGTATAAATAATGTAAACCCATTCATGACTGCATATTGGAATGGCTATTCGGACAGGTATTAGACGGTGACATCATGTGTTTACTCTTGAACACTGCAAAGAATTAAACATTTCTGCTACAGCTAATAATAACGATTTTTTTTTTTTTCAGTAAGTCGGTCGTCTCCCACCGAGGCAGGGTGACCCAAAAAAGAAAGAAAATCCCCAAAAAGAAAATACTTTCATCATCATTCAACACTTTCACCACACTCACACATTATCACTGCTTTTGCAGAGGTGCTCGGAATACAACAGCTTAGAAGCATATACGTATAAAGATACACAACATATCCCTCCAAACTGCCAATATCCCAAATCCCTCCTTTAAAGTGCAGGCATTGTACTTCCCATTTCCAGGACTCAAGTCCGACTATATGAAAATAACCGGTTTCCCTGAATCCCTTCACTAAATATTACCCTGCTCACACTCCAACAGATCGTCAGGTCCCAAGTATCATTCGTCTCCATTCACTCCTATCTAACACGCTCATGCACGCTTGCTGGAAGTCCAAGCCCCTCGCCCACAAAACCTCCTTTACCCCCTCTTTCCAACCCTTTCGAGGACGACCCCTACCCCTCTTTCCTTCCCCTATAGATTTATATGCTTTCCATGTCATTCTACTTTGATCCATTCTCTCTAAATGACCAAACCACCTCAACAACCCCTCTTCTGCCCTCTGACTAATGCTTTTATTAACTCCACACCTTCTCCTAATTTCCACACTCCAAATTTTCTGCATAATATTTACACCACACATTGCCCTTAGACAGGACATCTCCACTGCCTCCAACCGTCTCCTCGCTGCTGCATTTACCACCCAAGCTTCACATCCATATAAGAGTGTTGGTACTACTATACTTTCATACATTCCCTTCTTTGCCTCCATAGATAACGTTTTTTGACTCCACATATACCTCAACGCACCACTCACCTTTTTTCCCTCATCAATTCTATGATTAACCTCATCCTTCATAAATCCATCCGCCGACACGTCAACTCCCAAGTATCTGAAAACATTCACTTCTTCCATACTCCTCCTCCCCAATTTGATATCCATTTTTTCTTTATCTAAATCATTTGATACTCTCATCACCTTACTCTTTTCTATGTTCACTTTCAACTTTCTACCTTTACACACATTCTCAAACTCATCCACTAACCTTTGCAATTTTTCTTTAGAATCTCCCATAAGCACAGTATCATCAGCAAAAAGTAACTGTCAATTCCCATTTTGAATTTGATTCCCCATAATTTAATCCCACCCCTCTCCCGAACACCCTAGCATTTACTTCCTTTACAACCCCATCTATAAATATATTAAACAACCATGGTGACATTACACATCCCTGTCTAAGACCTACTTTTACCGGGAAGTATTCTCCCTCTCTTCTACACACCCTAACCTGAGCCTCACTATCCTCATAAAAGCTCTTTACAGCATTTAGTAACTTACCACCTATTCCATAAACTTGCAACATCTGCCACATTGCTCCTCTATCCACTATCATATGCCTTTTCTAAATCCTCCCGTAGTTTATACACTTTCACCTCCCTCTTACTTGTTGTTGCCACCTTCCTCTTTTCCCATCTACCTCTTACTCTAACTGTAGCTACAACTAAATAATGATCTGACATATCAGTTGCCCCTCTATAAACATGTACATCCTGGAGCCTACCCATCAACCTTTTATCCACCAATACATAATCTAACAAACTACTTTCATTACGTGCTACATCATACCTTGTATATTTATTTATCCTCTTTTTCATAAAATATGTATTACTTATTATCAAATTTCTTTCTACACATAGCTCAATTAAAGGCTCCCCATTTACATTTACCCCTGGCACCCCAAATTTACCTACTACTCCCTCCATAACATTTTTACCCACTTTAGCATTGAAATCCCCAACCACCATTACTCTCACACTTGATTCAAAACTCCCCACGCATTCACTCAACATTTCCCAGAATCTCTCTCTCTCCTCTACACTTCTTTCTTCTCCAGGTGCATACACGCTTACTATAACCCGCTTTTCACATCCAATCTTCATTTTACTCCACATAATCCTTGAATTTATGCATTTGTAGTCCCTCTTTTCCTGCCATAGCTTATCCTTCAACATTATTGCTACTCCTTCTTTAGCTCTAACTCTATTTGAAACCCCTGACCTAATCCCATTTATTCCTCTCCATTGAAACTCTCCCACCCCCTTCAGCTTTGTTTCACTTAAAGCCAGGACATCCAGTTTCTTCATAATAACGATGATAATAATAATAATAATAATAATAATAATAATAATAATAATAATAATAATAATAAATACGATATAATTGAAGAAGGAAATTGTACAAAAATATGAGGGAGAGGTTGACACATCGTCAGTTTGACTTTGTTTATGCTGGAATGAACATTAGTCTCCCTGCTCTTCCAAACATTTCACAATAATTCATTGTGTTTGGTGCTTGTAGATTGAGTGTGATTGGAGTGGTAGAGGCAGTGATTGAGGCAATGGTATTTAATAACATACATGTTAATAATAATACATGTTATTAACAATATGTACTATTATTATTTATAACATATATGTTATTAAATACCACTGCCTCAACCGCTGAATTATTGTGAAATGTTTGGAAGAGCAGGGAGACTAATGTTCACTCCAGCATAAACAAAGTCACACTGACGATGTGTCAACCACTCCCTCGTACATGTATTTTTGTACAATTTCCTTCTTCAATTATATCGTATTTATTATTATTAATTATTATTATTATTATTATTATTATTATTATTACTATTGTTATTATTAGCAATAGCAGAAATGTTCGATTCTTTGCTGTGTTCAAGAGTAAACACATGATGTCACCGTCTAATACCTTTCCTAATAGCCATTCCAATATGCAGTCATGAATGGGTTTAAATTATTTATTCTGTAGCTTAATAGCAAATAATGAACAAACAAAACACTCACCACACTGAGTGGTGGGAGGGCTGGCTGCCAGTTGCGGGGGTCGGAGGGAGGGTAGTAAGGACTCGCATTGGTGGAGGCAGTGGTGGAGTCTGTGGTATCTAATAACATACATGTTATTAACATACATGTTATTAAATAACATACATTATTAAAGCATAACATGTATATAGTATTTAGTACAATTTACGACTTTTCATGTATTTTATGATTATTAATGGTTCAACAAGTTAAGGAAGCAGTATATTAATATATTTCCCTACAATATACTGGGGCACCAAACATTCACAGTTTTTCAACATTCGCGAGGCTCTTGATCCCCTAACCTTCGCGAATGTTGAGGAGACCTGTATAACCATAAAAACCATACAAAAATATACCGCTAAGCGGCCGCTAATGGCTGAGAAGTGAACTCCGCTATTTATGGTCTGATTTCTTTCATTTTTGGTGTACATTTAAGAAGCATCTTTCCATCATACATTGCCCAAGTTTCAATAAGATAACCAAACAAACAAATGAGAAAATAGCAATAATAATAATAATTTACTACATGTACATGTACAAGGGATACAAACATAGCTGACATCAGTGACATACTACTACAGTGGTCCCTCGTTTTTCGTAATTATTCCGTTCCTGGAGGCGCTACTATAAACGAAATTTATGATTTGCGAATCAATTTTCCCCATAAGAAATAATGTAAATACAATTAATCTGTTCCTGACACTCAGAAGTATTAAAACAAAAAATTTTCTTACATGAAATATACATGTAGTACATAAACAATACAATGGAAAATGATGAATGAAACATTAACAGCATAACACTTACCTTTATTGGAGATTCTTCTTAGTGTATGGGAGACTGGAGGAGGAGAGAGATTGGATTATTTACAGTTTGGAAGGGGAATCCCCTTCCAGCAACACCTCAGGTACCAATTGCTTCTCTGGTGTTGCTTCTCTTCTCTGTTTCTTACTGCCACTAGGACCACCTTGAGAGTCACTCTAGTCCTGTCTCACAAAGTAACTGTGGAGAGAGCTCTGTTTCTGGCGTCTCTAACACTTCCCTAAAATGGCCCAAGACTTTGTCACTGTACATATTTCTCACCTTTACCACAGGCTTGGCACTAGGAGCTTTCTTTGGAGCCATGGTAGCTTATTTAATACTTGCAAGCACTAAAATGAGTGGAAAACTGTATTATGAAATATTTCGTAGGAGCACTTGAGGGGACCTTCACTCACTGGTAAACAATGCCAGACTGGCTGGGTAGGGAGGCCTCCCCGGCTCACACCGTGCGTACGCGTCCCGGACGAACTACCATTCGCGAGTCAACCTATGAAAAGCGAGTCCATGTTTATACGAAAATACCCCATGATTGGCGAAATTTACGATTGCCGAGAACTACGAAAAGCGAGGGACCACTGTATATAGAAAGCCACCTGCTATGCAGAATATTTCAAGCAAATTAGGTCAGTGGCCCAGGATAACACCCACACCAGTCGACTAATACCCAGGTACCCATTTACTGATGGGTAAACAGACAACAGGTGTAAAGAAACACTCCCAATGTTTCTACCCTGGCTGGGAATCGAATACTATTTACCAAAAAACTTACAGTGGATCCTCGCATACCGTTGGCATCACATAACGTTAAATCCGCATACCGATACATTTTATCACTAAAATTTTGCCTCGCATACCGCTAAAAAACTCGCTCAACGCTATTCGTCCGAGACACTTCTAATGTGCGGCCTGAGTCAGCTTCACATGTTCCGCCGGTGGCATTGTTTACAAGCCAGCCTCCGCGGTAACATCAAAGCATACAATCGGAACATTTCGTATTACAGCGTTTTTGGTGATTTCATCTGCAAAGTAAGTGACCATGGGCCCCAAGAAAGCCTCTAGTGCTAACCCAGTGGTAAAAAGGGTGAGAAATACTATTATACCACAGTCAGCTGCTGCTGCACCACGATCAGCTGTTGCTTGACCAGTCAGCTGTTGCTGGATCAGTCAGCTGCTGTTGCACCTCGATCAGCTGTTGCTGGACCAGTCAGCTGTTGCTGGATCAGTCAGCTGTTGCTGGATCAGTCAGCTGTTGCTGGACCAGTCAGCTGTTGCTGGATCAGTCAGCTGTTGCTGGACCAGTCAGCTGTTGCTGGATCAGTCAGCTGTTGCTGGATCAGTCAGCTGCTGCTGCACCACGATCAGCTGTTGCTGGACCAGTCAGCTGTTGCTAGATCAGTCAGCTGCTGCTGCACCACGATCAGCTGTTGCTGGACCAGTCAGCTGTTGCTGGATCAGACAGCTGCTGTTGCACCATCAGCTGTTTCTGAACATGACTCGTACCGAACCTGTCCGTCCAGCCTGAGCGCCTGCCTTGCCATCATTGTTTACAAGCCAGGGTGGCCGGTTGCATGCATACATTCGATACATTTTGTATTATTCCATTATTTATAGTGATTGTAACTGCTAAATAAGCCACCATGGGCCCAAAGAAAGCTTCTAGTGCCAACCCTGTGGTAAAAAGGGTGATAAATACTATCGTACCACAGTCAGCTGCTGCTGCACCACAGCTGCAGCTGCACCATGGTCAGCTGTTGCTGCACCACAGCTGCTGCTGCACCATGGTCAGCTGCACCACAGCTGCTGCTGCACCATGGTCAGCTGCACCACAGCTGTTGTTGCTGCACCACCATCAGCTGTATTACTCGAAAATGTGGAGAGTGTGTTGGTGTGGCTTAACGTGAAACAATTACCGAGAAACGATCAACCCCGGAGGGTTAGTCACCCAGGATAACCCAAGAAAGTCAGTGCATCATCGAGGACTCTCTAACTTATTTCCATTGGAGTCCTTAATCTTGTCCCCCTGGATGCGACCCATATTATTATTATTATAATCAAAAAGAAGCGCTAAGCCACAAGGACTATACAGCGCTGCAGGGCAGGAAGGAAGCGAGGGCATCAGGTGGCAAAAGGGAGATGGATGAGCAACAGGTTACGGATAACAGCGGGGCAGTGGATGGTGAAAGGGTAAAGGGCAGCAAGAGACTGAACCAAAAAGGGCTGAGGGGAGTGCGAAAAGTATCATCAGAGTTTGTGGAGTAAATCAGTCGTTGTCAAGAAGTCAATGAGAGAGTCAGGATTAAAGGAGGGTCCATCAGCAAGAAGGGAAGGTAAAGAGAGAGTAGGAGAACGAAGACGACGTTGGAGGTAAATTCTGCGTGCTCGTTGATAGAGAGGGCAGTCTAACAGAATGTGGCTAATCGATACTGGAACTTGACACTGCTCACAGAGAGGAACAGGGTGCCTCTCCATGAGATACCCATGAGTAAGACGAGTGTGGCCAATGCGAAGGCGGGAGAGAGTGGTCTCCCAACTTCGGCACTGATGACAAGAAGATGGCCAGTAACCTATGCTCGGTTTAATAGAATGAAGTTTGTTACCGAGCAGAGTTGACCAACGTTGTTGCCAACGGGTGCGAAGGTGGGTAGCTATTGCAGCAAAATAGTCCAGAAATGGAACACCTCGATAGGAAATTGGTAGGTCATATACTGCTGACCGCGCAGCAGTGTCTGCCTGTTCATTGCCCTGTACGTCGACATGACCAGGGACCCAACAAAAAACAATATCTTTATGTTTGGTAGAGATACGGCGTAGCCAAAGTTGGATACGGAGAACTAGGGGATGAGATGTATCAAATTTTCGTATAGCCTGTAGAGCACTAAGGGAGTCTGAGACTACTACAAATGATGACACAGGCATAGATGCAATACGAATAAGTGCTGCAAGAATGGCATACAGTTCAGCAGTAAAAATGCTAGCTGAAGATAGTAAATGCCCTCGTACGACGCTGTCCGGAAACACTGCTGCGAATCCGACGCCGTCTGAAGACTTAGAGCCATCTGTGTACACAGCGGTGGCATGAGAATGGGAGTGGAAGTGATCAAGAAAAAGAGAGCGGGAAGCCACCGTAGGCAGTTGAGCTTTCGAGCAAGGGAGTGAGAAAGAACAGACCCGAACAGCTGGAACTTCCCAGGGGGGCAGGGAAAAGTGAGATGCTACATGAACATATAAAGGTGGTAACTGAAGGGAAGACAAGAGTGAATGTAGGCGAAGAGAAAAGGGACGGAGCAAACAGGGGCGGCGAACGAATAAAGAATGTCTACTAATATCGGTGACCATTCTATAAATGGAAGGATTGTGTAGATCGTGAGAGCGTACATAGTAACGAAGGCAATGGGCATCACGGCGATCAGACAAGGATGGAACATTTGCTTCTGTATAGAGGCTCTCAACAGGGGAAGAGCGAAAAGCACCAAGGCACAAACGTAAGCCTTGGTGATGGATAGAGTTAAGGCTAGAGAGAGTAGCAGGAGAGGCCGCGGAATAAATCTGGTCACCATAATCGAGTTTCGATAAAACGAGGGCTGAATGTAGGCGAAGCAGAGTTCGACGATCAGCTCCCCAGGAAAGATGAGCAAGGGTTTTAAGAAGGTTTAGCCGGCTGTGACAAGTTGCCTTCAGAGAGGTAATGTGAGGTTTCCAGGTTAACCGACGGTCAAAGAGAAGGCCTAGAAACCTGACTGTATCACGTTCGGGGATACGGGAGCCATAGAGATACAAAGGATGATCGGAGATAACAGAGCGTCTAGTGAAAGTAATTTGGTGAGTTTTGGTACTTGAAAATTTAAACCCATGTGTGGTGGCCCAAGTGGAAACACGGTCGACCGCATGCTGGAGAGAAACTGCAATAAGGTGACAGTCAGCGCCTGCACAAGCAATAGCGAAGTCATCAACATAGAGTGATGACCAAATATTGGGTGGAAGAACAGAGGCCAAATCATTTATAGCAAGGAGAAAAAGTGTTGTGCTTAGAACACATCCCTGAGGGACACCTTCAGCTTGGACGAAGTCCGGGGAAAGAACATTATTGACTCGAACACGGAAATGTCTGTCAGTTAAAAAGTTCTTAAGGAAGGATGGTAGATTGCCTCGGAGGCCTAAGGAATGGGCCTGGGCCAAAATATTATACCTCCAAGTTGTGTCATATGCCTTCTCAAGGTCAAAAAATATGGCAATAACTGAGTGATTATTCGCAAAGGCATTACGAACATACGTATCCAAGCGTAGTAAGGGGTCTATGGTAGAACGACCCTTACGAAAGCCATATTGACTAGCGGAGAGACTGTTGTGAGTCTCTAAATACCACATTAAACGTCGATTTACGAGGCGTTCCATCACTTTGCAAACTGCACTTGTAAGAGCGATGGGGCGATAGTGGGAGGCATCATGTCCTGTAGTACCCGGTTTGCGGAAAGGGAGAACAATGGCAGATTTCCACAGCTGGGGAAGAACTCCTTGTGCCCAAATAAGATTGAAGAGGTGTAAGAGGACTACAAGGGCTGACCGATGTAAATGTTGTAACATACGAATATGAATGTCATCAGGCCCAGCTGCCGATGATCGGCAAGCTGAGAGCGTTGCCTCCAGTTCTTGAAGTGTAAAAGGCACATTATACTGTTCTTCTCCGAGAGAAGAAAAGTCCAAGGGTACTAACTCTCTGGCAGACTTTGAGGAAAGAAACGAGGGGCATAGATGGAGCCCTCGGGAAATACGGACCAGATGTGTGCCAAGTTCAATGGCAACGTCGAGAGGGTTTGCTATATCAACACCAGTGACCCGTAGAACAGGAGCCGGGTCAGGAGAGTATTTACCACTCAATTTCCTCACTTTTTTCCAGACTGCACTCATAGAAGAAGCAGAGGTGATGGTGGAAACATAGTCTCGCCAACAAGTGCGTTTAGCTTCACGGATGACACGGCGAGCGATCGCACGCTTCTGCTTAAAATCAACAAGTCTCTCAGCGGTTCTATTGTACCGGTACCTGCCCCATGCAGCACGTTTCAAACGTACTGCACGAGCACAAGCAGGAGACCACCAAGGCACGCACTTCTGAGAATGCCTGCCTGAGGTTTGGGGTATAGAATGAGAAGCTGCGGTATAAACTGATGTCGAGAAGATGTGTAGGAGCTCATCAATGGAGGATGAAGAAGGAACCTCACTAAAAGCAGTGAGGTGTGAGTAAAGATCCCAATTTGCCCGATCAAATTGCCAGCGAGGGCTACGGGAAGGTGGTGAATAGGAAGGAGAAGTAAGAATGATCGGAAAATGATCGCTGTCATGTAAGTCTGGTAGAACAGACCAGGTGAAGTCTAGTGCAGTGGAGGAAGAGCAGACTGATAGATCGATGCAAGAGAGAGTATGAGTACGAGGATCAAAATGGGTGGGAGTACCCGTATTTAAAACATGGAGGGGGTGAGAGGCAAGAAAAGCCTCCAACTGAATGCCACGTGAGTCACAATGAGACCCCCCCCAGAGGAAATGGTGGGCATTAAAATCACCAAGTAACAGAAGTGGTGGTGGTAAGGATGAAACAAGAAAGGCAAAGTCTGGGATAGAAAATGCTCGAGAAGGAGAGAGATATAAAGAACATATTGTAAACCACTTATTCAAGTGGATACGGGCTGCAGTGTAATGCAGCGAGGTATGGACAAATAGTTGACAGTACGGAATATCATTGCGTAGAAGAAGGGCACTTTCATTAAAGGTCCCATCTGAGAAAGGATCCGAAGAATACAATAAATTATAGCCTGAGATAGGTTGGAAAACAGCCGAGTGTAATTTTGGTTCTTGTAAGCAAGCACCAACAGGGGAAAACCTGGAAAGCAACATCTGAAGCTCACCCCGATTACCCCTGAGGCCGCGGATATTCCACTGTAAATAGGCCATGATTGGCGATGAAGAAAATATCAGAAATCTGTAGGTAAAGGCACCTACGGACTAGAGGGGTTAGAAAAGTCAACGTGTGGTGGCATTGGAAGATGTTCAAGTAGCGAAGGAACGGAGCGTTGCGAAGAATGGGGTTGTGAAGATGGAGGAGAGGGAAGAGAAGGAACAGGAAGTGAATCAGTGTCCATTGAAGGTTTAGTCTCTGCAATATATTCTGAAATGGCTTCAAGTGTTTCTGAATTCAAAGATGTATGGGAAACCATATTGGAGATCGGAGGAGGAGGGTGAGTAAAGATTGGGACAGTAATGGACTGTACCAAAGTAGAGGGGGAGGGAAAAGTGTAAGGGACTGGAGATGAAGTGTGGGGGGGGGACAGAAGAGGTAGAAACCTGGGAGGTGACAGAAGAGGGAGAAACTTGGGAGGGGACGGGGGTGGAAGGCATAGTACGAGGAGGAGGGTGAATCTCCACACTTGTAATAGAGCCAGAGAGAGGGGAAGAACTAGGTACAGAGACTGGAAAGGTAACGTGTGGAGGTGGAAGAAGGGAAGGAAGGGGCAAAGAAGATTTGAGCAATGTGGATTTTTTGGACTTCTGAGTAGAGGGGCGATTGGTATTAGGTGTCGTACGAGGTCTTGTCGATACTGGGGCTTGTGAGGAAGGACGCGAAGATGTGAGAACAGACTGAGTTGTAGTCGGGACGTCAGAGCCAAGGACAGCAAAAGGATTAGATGCCGTAATGGCTATGGGAGGGGTAACAACAGAGGAGGCTGCAGAAGATGGGACCCCAGAAGTGGGGGGATGTTTGGAAACACGAGAATAAGAAACACGGGGTAGTCTCCCTTGGAGGCGGAGATGAGTAACTGCCATAGCATAAGGGAGACCTTCTGCCTCTTTGAGGCAACGGATTTCACGTTCATTTAAGTAGACCTGGCAACGGCGGGAGTACGAAGGGTGAGCTTCATTACAATTAAGGCAAGATGGAGGTTGACTGCAAGATGTATTAGAATGGTTGTCGGCACCACAGACTGGGCATTCGGCCATAGATCTGCAATATTTCGCTGGGTGACCAAAACGCCAGCAATTTCTACATTGTTGCGGTGTAGGTATCACCTTTCGAACTTGTAACCGATGTCCCGCGACATATACAGAGGACGGGAGTTCTCGGCTGTCAAAAGTTAAACGAGCCACATTGCAAGGGTAACGTCTCCGCCCCCGGGCAGGAAGGACATAAGTGTCTACTTTGAGGATTGGGAGATCCTGGAGTTCCAGCTGTTCAAAAATGTCATTGCCACATGACTGGAAATTCTGTTGGACTATGGTATGGGGCAGAATGACAGTACCACTACAAGAATTGAGAGAAAGATGTTTTTCAATAGTGATAGGAGTAGTATCGATATTCGAAAGGAGAGAAAGATCATGAGCTTGGGTAGCATTCTGGACAGTGACGATGCGCGTACCGCTCCTGAGAGCGTGAAATGAAATATCTCTGCCAACATGACGCAGGAGCGCTTTGGCAATACTATGGTCAGAAAGGTAGGCAGAAGAAGAAGTTGGTCTTAAAGTAAAGAATTTAGTCCATTGTGTGGTCCGAAACTGAGCGTGGAGAGGGAGTGCTTGACGTGTCGGTCGTTTCCGAGTAGAATGGGAAGGTAACGACGGAGCATCATCAGGAGATTGACGTTGGCGTTTAGGAGTAGGACCGGAGTTGGTCCGGCATGAAATGGGTGGGCGATTCGAAAATTGCCGTACCGTAGAGGGAGAAGCCGGAAGCATAGTCAAAGGAGAGCGGAGTTCAGACAAATCGAAGGAGTCAGTCGAAGCCCCGGTACCTGAAGCGGGTGAGGAAACAGCACCAGCAAGAGGTACAGGGGCATCAGGAGTGTCCGAAGAGTGGTCTAAACACAAGGCAGGGTCAGAATGGGGTGCGGTATCAAGAAGGGGCCCGGGGGTAGTGGTTTCATGGACTAGGGCTGCCATGGTTAGGTTACTCCTTTGCTTTTTGTTTTTAAGAAAAAAAAAGAAAGAAGAAAAGAAAATAAAAACAAAAAAAAGAATAAAAAAAGGGGGGAGCGGGGAGGAATAGTTCCCAGGAGGAATGAAAGGGCCGGAAATCTCCCTCCGCGCCCAAGAGGACTCGACACCGCTAGTAGTGCAGATGCAGCATGGAACCCGTGCCATACCCTACCCTTCATGCCAGTAAACCAGCAATCCGGGATAGCAACCTCACATCTGCCGAGCTACCTCGGTGGACAAAAGAGAGGGCGGCCGGATATCCGCCACAAAGCATACCTCCTTCAGCCACCACCCCCGGAATCCGAAAGGTGGCTTCCAGAGATACACCCGTCGCCCAAAAGACACCCAAAGCTACTCCGGGATACCGGAGAGGGATCGGGACATCCCTAGGCAATCCAGATTCCACGGCAAACTACGCCACCGCCAAGAAACCTCAACGGAATGGGATCGACCCCGGTGTCCTTTCCCCTACCTAGGAACTAGCGCGCCTGTGGGAGAAATCACGAAGGCTAAAAAGAGGAAGGGCAAAAGGGAGGGGTGAGGAGGAGGAGGAGGAATGGAAAAAGGGGAGGATGGGGAGGATGGGATAGGGGAGGGGAGAATGGGGGGTAATTAGGTTCGGTCTGAGGAAGAAGACCGACAGGGCTAATTCCTCAGACCAAGAGCCTCTTCACCACGCCAAGGAGCCCCCCTTGAAGAGGATGCGACCCATAACAGTTGACTAACACCCAGGTGAACAGGAAAAAATGCCTGGAACTAGTGCTCATATTGGCGAGGTTAGTGGGGAGGATGTGGAAGAGTTGGTGGAGGAGGACAATGAAGAACTAACCACTGATGAGCTGCTAGATCATCTTCAACAGCAAAAGGCCAGACCTGAGGAAACTGCTCCAGAGGAGGAGATAGAGAAATTGAAGAAGCTGCCTACTTCAAAGATTAAGGAAATGTGTGCAATGTGGCTTAATTCAATTCAATTCAAATTCGAAGTTTATTCTCTATAAGGATTACAATGCTGAGTTTACAGAATTTCGTTATTGTGTGGTTTACATGAAGTAAAATAATAATTACAGAGTGTACCACTAGAACACCTAGCATGGCTAGGCATTTCAGGCAGACTTACATTAAATCTTAAGTTTAAAATATTACAAAATTATGAGGTAAGTTGGTATTATGGCTAAGTGACTAAATACTAGTTGTGAGTTTAGCAATGTGAATGCTTTTGTTTTGGCACTATACATAGTTTCAGTATTGGAGTATCACAGGCCAACTTATGACTAGTTAAGATTCATTATTTTGAGACTGAGATTGATATTTCTGTTTATGGTCAAATGGGTGAGCGAGTAAGTGTGAACCACCAGGTGGTATTTGTATTATTAGTTGACAGGGTGTATCAGGGAGATAAGAGGTTTTCTGATGGTAGTTTTGAAGGTGATGAATGTGTCTGCAGTTTTGGAATTTTCAGGTAGGGTGTTCCAGATTTTAGGGCCTTTGACATACATTGAATTTTTGTAAAGGTTTAGTTGGACACGGGGAATGTCATAGAGATGTTTGTGTCTGGTGTTGTGCCTGTGGGTTCTGTCACAACTATCAAGAAAGCATTTTAGGTCAAGGTTAATATTGGAATTTAAGGTCCTGTAGATGAAGTTTGCACAGTAGTAAGTGTGGATGTTCTGAACAGGGAGTAAGTTTAGATCTATGAAGAGTGGGGGGGGGGGGGTGTTGCCAGGGATGGGATTTAGTGATTATTCTTACTGCGGTTTTTTGTTGGGTTATTATTGGCTTTAGATGTGTTGCTGCAGTTGAACCCCAAGCACAGATAGCATAGGTGAGGTATGGATATAAGAACATAAGAACGAAGGAACACTGCAGAAGGCCTACTGGCCCATGCGAGGCAGGTCCAAGTCTCCTACCGGCTTAAGCCAATGCACCCAACCTAGTCAGGTCAGGTCACATTGACTTAAGGGAGGAACACGGCAACCGACATGGTAGCACAAGCTATCAGGTCTAACTCACACCCACCCACATCTACTCATGTATTTATCCAACCTATTTTTAAAGCTACACAACGTTCTAGCCTCTATAACGGTACTTGGGAGTTTGTTCTACTCATCCACAACTCTATTACCAAACCAGTACTTTCCTATATCCTTCCTGAATCTGAATTTTTCCAACTTAAAACCATTGCTGCGAGTCCTGTCTAGGCTAGATATTTTCAGCACACTATTTACATCCCCTTTATTTATTCCTGTCTTCCATTTATACACCTCAATCATATCCCCCCTAATTCTACGTCTTTCTAGAGAGTGCAGTTTCAGGGCCCTTAGTCTATCCTCATAGGGAAGGTTTCTGATACATGGGATCAACTTTGTCATCCTCCTTTGTACATTTTCCAGAGAATTTATATCCATTCTGTAATACGGTGACCAAAACTGTGCAGCATAATCTAAATGAGGCCTAACCAAGGATGTATAGAGTTGAAGAACAACCTGAGGACTCCTATTATTTATGCTTCTTGATATGAAGCCAAGGATTCTATTAGCTTTATTGCGAACACTTATGCACTGTTGTCTTGGTTTCAGATTACTGCTAACCAGAACTCCTAAATCTTTTTCGCAATCCGTAATATTAAGATCTACATTATTTAGTTTATATGTGGCATGGTTATTGTCCTGTCCAACATTTAGAACTTTGCATTTGTCTATATTAAACTGCATCTGCCACTTCTCCGACCACTGCATCAGTCTATTCAAATCTTCCTGGAGTGCTCGAATGTCCTCGTCAGAATGAATTCGACGGCCTATTTTGGTGTCATCGGCAAACTTGCCGATGTCGCTCTTTATGCCCTCATCTATGTCGTTTATGTAGATTGTGAACAGCAGGGGGCCCAACACTGACCCCTGTGGAACACCGCTCGTGACACTTCCCCACTCTGATTTCTCTCCATTTATGCAAACTCTCTGCTGCCTATTTGTTAACCATGCCTCTATCCAGGAAAAAATTTCTCCTATTCCATGTGCTTTAATTTTCCTCAACAGTCTCTGATGTGGGACCCTGTCAAAAGCCTTACTGAAGTCCATATACACAATATCATATTCATTACCATGATCTACCTCCTCAAATACCGTAGTGAAAAAAGTTAATAAATTCGTAAGGCAGGAACGCCCCTTTGTAAAACCATGCTGAGATTCGTTGATTAATTTATGCTTTTCAAGGTGGCTACGAACTGCCTCGGCAATTATTGATTCCATAAATTTTCCCACTATGGAGGTCAGGCTTATTGGTCTATAGTTCGAAGCTAAGGACCTGTCACCTGTTTTGAAAATAGGTATCACATTTGCCATTTTCCACTTATCTGGCACCATGCCAGTTTGTAGTGATATGTTGAAAAGATTAGCCAAAGGTGTGCTAAGCTCCTCTTTACATTCCTTTAGAACCCTTGCATACAGTTCGTCAGGGCCTGGGGATTTGTTAGGTTTTAATTTATCTATTTGCCTAAGGACCATGTCACTTGTGACCCTAATAGTGCACAGTTTATTATCGTCCTGTTCTACATAATTTTTCATTACTGGAATATCGCTGGTATCCTCCTGTGTAAAAACTGAGAGGAAGTATGTGTTAAAAATTCTACACATTTCCTTATCACTGTCAGTGAGCTGACCCGAGGAACTTTTGAGTGGGCCTATCTTGTCCCTGATCTTACTTCTGTATACCTGAAAGAATCCTTTTGGGTTAGTCTTCGATTCTCTTGCAACTTTAACCTCATAATCTCTTTTTGCTTTTCTAATTCCCTTTTTTATTTCTCTCTTTAACTGAATATATCGATTTCTCAATTGCCCCTCTCCTCTTTTGATTTGCCTATATATGCCTCTCTTTTGACCAATCAGATATTTTAATCTATTGTTCATCCATTTAGGATCATTTTTGTTTGATCTGATTTCCCTATTTGGAACATAATTTGACTGAGCAGCTAGAACTATGCCCTGGAAAGCATCATATCGGCAACCATCACCACCTACCTGACCCTTAGTCAGGTCATTCCAGTTCAGCCCACCTAAGTAATTTTTCAGTCCTATGAAATCAGCCAAGCGAAAGTCAGGGACGGAGACTTGATTGCCATTATTAGGGGAATTCCATGATATATTAAAACTGAGTGATTTGTGATCACTTTCCCCAAGCTCATCATTAACCTCAAGATTATTAATTAGTGTTTCCCTACTGGCAAGAACCAAGTCAAGGAGGTTATTTCCCCTAGTTGGCTCTGTCACAAACTGTTTTAAAAAACAATCCTGGATCGTATCAAGAAAGTCACCTGACTCTAAATTTCCTATCAAATTGCTCCAGTCAATCTGTCTATAGTTGAAATCTCCCATTAGCACAACATTTTCGTATGTAGATGCCTTACGAATTTCGTCCCATAGAAGTTTACTGCACTCCCTATCAAGATTTGGGGCCCTGTAAATCACACCCAAAATTAGTTTTTCTCGGCCCTCGAGAAGCTGTAACCAAACAGATTCAGTGGCTGACGCTTCTAATTTAATATCTTGTCTAACACAACAATTTAAATTGTCTCTGACATACATCGCTACTCCACCACCTTTCCTGTTGACCCTGTCAGTGTGGAATAATTTATAGCCTTGTATGTGACATTCAGAGGGCATCTCTCTTTCAGATTGAGCCAGGTCTCTGTTATAGCAATAATATCTATGTTTCCTGCACTTGCAATTAATCTTAGCTCATCTATCTTATTTCTTACACTCCTGCTATTAGTATAGTAAACCTTAAGGGACAGTCCCTTGCTGCCCTCTGCTGTCCCCCTTTGTTTGCTGACCTGATCTATTGTCTTTATTTATAACTTCATGCTGAATGCCTTTTATACATTTACTGTTTCCAACCCAAGTGTTGCAACCTGCTTGTTTCCCACACACACCCATACCTCTATCTTCCATCAGTTTAAAATCATAGGCATTTCACCAATGGCCTTCTCAATCGAGTCTGCAAGTGCTACCACCCCAGCCCCAGAGAGATGTACCCCATCCCTTGCATACATATCATGTTTGCCATAAAAGTTGTTCCAGTTGTCAATTAATGGGATTGCAAGTTCCTTGCAGTATCTGTCTAGCCAGCAATTTACACCAATTGCCCTAGACAACCATTCATTTCCTACTCCCCTTCTAGGCAAGATGCTACATATGATTGGGATCCCTCCCTTAGACTTAATGAAATCTATAGCTGACCTGTACTTATCTAGCAGCTCTTCTCTCCTACCCTTCCCAATATCATTTCCACCAGCACTGAGACAGATAATGGGCTTGTTCCCATTACCTGACATGATATTATCCAGCCTGTTGACAATGTCCCCAACACCAGCTCCAGGGAAGCACACACTATCTCTCATCTTCTTATTCCTATTACAAAAAGCACGGTCAATATATCTTACCTGAGAGTCACCAACCACAAGAATGCACTTACCTCCATTAGCAGGGGCAGTAGTACCCTTACCTTCACTGGCCACTGAAGTACATTCATCCTGAAGAACAGAGAAGCGATTTCCTACCTTCAGATCTTCACTCTTAACTTTCCTTACTCTGATGCGCCTTCCATTACTGTGAACCACTCGCCACTTGTAGCAGGTGCTGGACTGCACCTCACTGCTGGTAGCCGTTGCTACCTCCCCAACTACAGCCTCCTCACAGCGAGAGACAGACCGCACCTCACTTGAAGCCTCATTCCCCACAACTCCAGCCACCTCACACTCTCTCCCAGACCCATTGAAGTGGTCCTTCAGCCTCCTAATCTCCTCCTGGAGAAGCAAGACCTCCTCCTTCAACTCCCCAACCTCAATTTTTAAAACACTGCAGAAGCAAGCCATGCTTTGTAACCGTCCACACTAATCCCCAAAGCAGCTCAGGGTCTGTGACCTCACGTGACAACTGACCACTGACGACTGACGATATATAAGTGAATGGTATAGTGTGAGAAGGGCAGTTTGCGGCACGTAGTATCGTATCTTGGAGAGGATCCCAACCGTTTAGGATACTTTTTTGGTTATGTGTTGGATATGGGTGCTGAAGTTCAGGTTGTTGTCGAGGTATAGGCCTAGGAATTTGCCCTCATTATGCCTGGCAATTAGAGTGTTGTCGATCTTAATGTTAATTTGCGCATCTCCTGCTCTGCTACCAAACAATGTAGTAGGTTTCATCAACGTTAAGCGTAAGTTTATTGGCTGTCATCCAAGTCGATATTTTGATCAGCTCCTCATTAACAATGGTGTTGAGGGTTGCAAGATTAGGGTGAGAGATGACATAAGTCGTGTCGTCAGCAAAGAGAATGGGGTTCAGGTGTCGAGATACGTTTGGAAGATCATTGATGTATATGAGGAAGAGCAGGGGACCAAGGACACTTCCCTGCGGAACTCCAGTATCAAGTGGCCGTGTTGTTGATCCTGTGTCTTTAATGGTGACATACTGATACCTATTAGTGAGGTAAGATTTGAAATATGCAAGCGCATGGCCTCTTATACCATAATGGTCAAGTTTGTGGAGTAGGATGCCGTGGTCTACTGTGTCAAAAGCTTTTCTTAGGTCAATAAAAATTCCTAGTGGATATTCCTTATTTTCCAATGCTGTGTAAAGCAGATCTAGCATTTTTATGATTGCATCGTTAGTGCTTTTATTTTTCCTGAATCCAAATTGGCAGGGGTTGAGTATGTTTTGTGACGTTATAAATGAATATAGTCTCCTGTGCACGAGTTTCTCAAAGATTTTGGATAGCAATGGTAAGTTTGATATTGGCCTATAGTTGTTTAAATCTGTAGGGTCACCACCTTTATGTATTGGTGTAACCCTTGCCGTCTTGAGTAGTTTCGGGAAGGTGCTAGTTTCTAGTGACTTGTTAAAAAGTAATGAGTTAGTATGCGAGAGGACATGGGCCACTCTCTTGTACAATAATGGTGGGACATGAGACAGATTCCCCGAGTTATTTTTAAGTGACTTTATAATCTCGGTGACTTCCGTGGGCTCAGTTGGAGCAAGATAGAAGGAATTTGGGAAATTCCCATCTAGGTAGTCCCCGGCATGGGCATTGGTACGTGGGATTTTATTGGCGAGATTAGATTATTATTATTATTATAATCAAAAAGAAGCGCTAAGCCACAAGGGCTATACAGCGCTGCAGGGTAGGGAAGGAAGCAAGGGAATTGGATGGCAGAAGGGAGGGGGGATGATCAGCAGGTTACAGAAAACAGCGGGGCAGGGGATAGTACGGGGGTAGAGGGTAGCAAGAGATACAAGTAGAAAGGGCTGAAAGTATCAGAATTTGTGAAGTAAGTCAGTCGTTGTCAAAAAGTCAATGAGAGAGTCCGGATGAAAGGTGGGTCCATCAGCGAGAAGGGAAGGTAAAGAGAGAGCAGCGGGGCGAAGACGACGACAGAGGTAAATTCTGCGTGCTCGTTGATAAAGTGGGCAGTCCAACAGAATGTGGCTGACTGATAATGGAGCTTGGCAATTCTCACAGAGAGGAGCAAGACGCCTCTCCATGAGATATCCATGAGTAAGACGAGTATGGCCAATGCGAAGACGGCAGAGAGTAGTCTCCCAACCTCGACACTGGTGATAAGAAGACGGCCAGTAACCTATACTCGGTTTAATAGACTGAAGTTTGTTGCCGAGCATAGTAGACCAACGTTGTTGCCAACGGGTGTGAAGGTGGGAAGATATTACAGCAAAATAGTCCGTACATGGAATACCTCTGTAAGAAACTGGTAGGTCATGTACTGCTGACCGCGCAGCAGTGTCTGCCTGTTCATTGCCCTGTACGTCAACATGACCAGGGACCCAACAAAAAACAATATCTTTATGCTTAGTAAAGATGCGGCGTAGCCAAAGTTGGATACGGAGGACTAAGGGGTGAGGTGTATCAAATTTTTGTATAGCCTGTAAAGCACTAAGGGAGTCTGAGACAACCACAAATGATGACACAGGCATAGATGCAATACGGATAAGTGCTGTAAGGATGGCATATAATTCAGCAGTAAAAATACTAGCTGAAGATAGTAAATGCCCTTGTACGACGCTGTCCAGAAACACTGCTGCGAATCCTACGCCGTCAGAAGACTTAGAGCCATCTGTGTACACAGCAATGGCACGAGAATGAGAGTGAAAGTGGTCAAGAAAAAGAGAGCGGGAAGCGACCGTAGACAGTTGGGCTTTCGAGCAAGGGAGGGAGAAAGAACAGACTCGAACAGCTGGAACTTCCCAGGGGGGTAGGGAAAAGTGAGATGCTACATGTACATAGAAAGGTGGTAGTTGAAGAGAAGACAAGAGCGAATGAAGGCGAAGAGAGAAGGGACGGAGTAAGCAGGGGCGGCGAACAAATAAAGAATGTCTACTAATATCAGTGACCATTCTATAAATGGAAGGATTGCGGAGATCATGAGAGCGTACATAGTAGCGCAGGCAATGGGCATCACGGCGATCGGATAAGGATGGAACGTTCGCTTCTGCATAGAGGCTTTCGACAGGGGAAGAGCGAAAAGCACCAAGGCATAAACGTAATCCTTGGTGATGAATGGGGTTAAGGCTAGAGAGAGTAGCAGGAGATGCCGCTGAATAGATCTGGTCACCATAATCAAGTTTCGATAAAATAAGGGTGGAATGTAGGTGAAGGAGGGTTCGACGATCAGCTCCCCACGAAAGATGAGCAAGGGTTTTAAGAAGGTTCAGCCGGCTGTGACAAGTTGCCTTCAGAGAGGTAATGTGAGGTTTCCAGGATAACCTACGATCAAAGAGGAGGCCCAGAAACTTGACTATCACGTTCAGGGATACGTGAGCCATAGAGGTACAAAGGATGATCAGAGATGACAGAGCGTCTAGTGAAAGTGATTTGGTGGGTTTTAGTGCTGGAAAATTTAAACCCATGTGTGGTGGCCCAATTGGAAACACGGTCGACTGCATGCTGGAGAGAAACTGTAAGGAGGTGACAGTCAGCGCCTGCACAGGCAATAGCGAAGTCATCAACATAGAGTGATGACCAAATATTTGATGGAAGACTAGAGGCCAAATCAATAATAGCAAGGAGAAAAAGTGTTGTGCTCAGAACACATCCCTGGGGGACACCTTCAGCTTGGACAAAGTCCGGGGAGAGCACATTATTAACCCGAACACGGAAATGCCTGTCAGTTAAAAAGTTCTTAAGGAAGGATGGTAGATTGCCTCGAAGGCCTAAGGAGTGGACTTGGGCTAAAATATTATACCTCCAAGTTGTGTCATATGCCTTCTCAAGGTCAAAAAATATGGCAATAACTGAGTGGTTATTCGCAAAGGCATTACGAACATACATATCCAAGCGCAGTAAGGGGTCTATGGTAGAACGTCCCTTACGAAAGCCATATTGACGAGTGAAGAGACTGTTGTGTGTCTCTAAATACCACACTAAACGTCTATTTACTAGACGTTCCATTACTTTGCAAACTGCACTGGTAAGAGCAATGGGACGATAGTGGGAGGTTTCATGTCCCGTAGTGCCTGGTTTGCGGAAAGGGAGAACAATGGCGGATTTCCACAGCTGTGGAAGAACTCCTTGTGACCAAATAAGATTGTAAAGGCGTAATAGGACTGCAAGGGCTGACTGATGTAAATGTTGTAGCATACGAATATGAATGTCGTCGGGCCCAGCTGCCGATGATCGACAAGCTGAGAGTGTTGCCTCCAGTTCTTGAAGTGTAAAAGGCACATTATACTGTTCTTCTCTGAGAGAAGAAAAGTCCAAGGGTGCTAACTCTCTGGCAGACTTTGAGGAAAGAAATGAGGGGCATAGATGGAGTCCCTGAGAAATACGGACCAGATGATTGCCAATTTCATTGGCAACATCTAGTGGGTTTGCTATATCAACACCGGCAACTCGCAGAACAGGAGCCGGGTCAGGAGAATATTTACCACTCAGTTTTCGTACTTTTTTCCAGACTGCACTCATAGAGGAAGCAGAGGTGATGGTGGAGACATAATCTCGCCAGCAAGTGCGTTTAGCGTCACGGATGACACGGCGAGCGATCGCACGCTTCTGTTTAAAATCAAGGAGTCGCTCTGTGGTTCTATTGTACCGGTACCTGCCCCATGCAGCGCGTTTCAAACGTACTGCACGAGCACAAGCAGGAGACCACCAAGGCACGCATTTCTGAGAATGCCTGCCCGAAGTTTGGGGTATAGAATGAGAAGCTGCGGTGAAAACGGAGGACGAGAAGAGGTGTAAAAGCTCATCGATGGAGGACGAAGAAGGAACCTCTTTAAAAACAGTCAGGTGTGAGTAAAGGTTCCAATTTGCCCGATTAAATTGCCAGCGTGGGGTGCGAAGAGGTGGCGAATATGAAGGGGAAGAAAGAATGATTGGGAAATGATCACTGTCATGTAAGTCCGGGAGAACAGACCAAGTAAAGTCTAATGCGGCGGAGGAAGAGCAAACTGAGAGATCGATGCAAGAGAGAGTATGAGTCCGAGGATCAAAATGGGTGTGAGTACCTGTATTTAAAACATGGAGGGGGTGGGTGGCAAGAAAAGCCTCTAACTGAATTCCACGGGAATCACAGTGAGACCCTCCCCAGAGGAAATGGTGGGCATTAAAATCACCAAGTAACAGAATCGGTGGCGGTAATGACGAAACAAGGAAGGCAAAATCCGGAATAGATAATGCCCGAGAAGGAGAGAGATATAAAGAACAGAGCGTATACCACCTATGTAAGTGGATACGGGCTGCTGTGTAATGCAGCGAAGTATGAATAAATAGCTGATGGTACAGAATATCAGTGCGGAGAAGAAGGGCACTTTCATTAAAGGTCCCATCAGGAAAAGGATCTGAAGAATACAATAAATTATAGCCTGAGATGTGAGAAATAACAGCAGAGTGTAATTTTGGTTCCTGTAAGCAAACACCAACAGGGGCAAACTGGGAGAGTAACATCTGAAGCTCACCCCGATTACCCCTGAGGCCGCGTATATTCCACTGTAAAAAGGCCATGATTGGCAATGATAAAGATACTTGAAATCCGCAGGTAAGGGTTCCTACGGACTAGAAGGGTTAGAAAAGTCCACATGCGGAGGCAGTGGAAAATGTTCAAGCAGCGAAGGAACGGTGCGCTGTGAAGAAAGGAGTTGCGCAGATGGAGCAGAGGAGAGAGAAAGAGCGGAAGGTGGATCAGTGTCCATTGACGGTTTGGTCTCTGCAATATATTCAGAGATTGCTTCAAGTGTTTCGGAATTCAGAGATGTCGTATGGGAGACAATATTGGGAATGGTAGGGGAAGGATGAGTAAAGATTGGAACTGTATTGGACTGTACCAAGGTAGGGGGGGGCGAAAGGGTGGAGGGAACTGGAGAAGCGTGGCAGGGGACAGAAGAGACAGGAACCTGGGAGGTGGCAGAAGAGGAAGAAACTTGGGAGGGAACAGGGGAGGAAGGTACATTACGAGGAGGAGGGTGAACCTCTGCACTTGTAACTGAGCCAGTGAGAGGGGAAGAACTAGGGACAGAGACAGGGAGGGTAAAATGAGGAGGTGGAAGATGGGTAGGAGGTGTTACCGGACCTTTTTTTGACTTTTGAGAAGTAGAGGGACGATTGGGAAGAGGTGTCGTACGAGGTCTCGTCGATACTGAGGCTTGTAAGAGAGAACTCGAAGAAGCGAGATTAGACTGAGGCGTTGAAGTAGGGACGTCTGAGCCGAGGACAGCAAAAGGATTAGATACAGGAGTGATTATGGGAGAGGTAACCACAGAGGTGGGTGTAGAAGATGGGATACCAGAAGTGGGGGGACGTTTTGAAACACGGGAATAAGAAACACGTGGGAGTCTCCCTTGGAGGCAGAGATGAGAAACTGCCATGGCATAAGGGAGACCTTCTGTCTCTTTGAGGTAACGGATTTCCCGCTCGTTTAAATAGACCTGACAACGGCGAGAGTACGAAGGGTGAGCCTCATGACAGTTAAGGCAAGAGGGAGATCGATTGCAAGACGTATTAGAATGGTCATCGGCACCACAGACTGGGCATTCGGCGATAGATCTGCAATATTTGGCTGGATGGCCAAATCGCCAGCAATTTCTACACTGTTGCGGTGTAGGGATCACCTTTCGAACTTGTAACCGATGTCCTGCTATATAAACGGAGGATGGGAGTTCTCGGCTGTCAAAAGTTAAACGAGCCACATTGCTAGGGTATCGTCTCCGCCCACGGGCAGGAAGAACGTAAGTGTCTACCTTGAGGATTGGGAGATCTTGGAGTTCCAGCTGTTCTAGAATGTCGGTGCCACATGTCTGGAAATTTTGTTGAACTATGGTATGGGGCAGAATAACGGTACCACTACAAGAATTGAGGGAATGATGTTTTTCAAGGGTGACAGGAACAGTATCTATATGGGAAAGACGAGAGAGCTCACGAGCCTGGGTAGCATTCTGTACGGTAATGATGCGCGTACCGCTCTTAACAGCATGAAAAGAAATATCTTTACCAACATGGCGTAGGAGTGCCTTGCCAATACTATGGTCAGAAAGATAGGCAGTAGAGGAAGTTGGTCGTAAAGTGAAGAATTTAGTCCACTGTTCAGTCTGAAACTGAGCGTGGAAAGGTAGTGAAGGACGTGTCGATCGTTTCTGAGAAGAACGAGAAGGTGAAGGTGGAGAAGTATCATCAGCAGGTAATTGTCGTTGACGTTTAGGCGTGGGACCAGAGTTGGTCCGACGTGGAACGGGTCGGCGATTTGAAAATTGCCGCACCGTAGAGGGAGAGGCCGGAAGCATAGTCAGAGGAGAGCGAAGGTCTGATAAATCGAAGGAGTCAGTCGAGGCCTCAGTACCTGAAGCGGGTGAGGAAACAGCACCGGCAATAGGTACAGAGGCATGAGGAATGTCTGAAGAGTGGTCCAAAGACGAGGCGGGGTCAGAACGGGGTGCGGTATCAAGAAGGGGCCCGGGGGTACCAGGTTCATGGACTAGGGCTGCCATGGTTAGGTTACTTCTTTCTTTTTGTTTTTAAGAAAAAAAAAAGAAAGAAGAAAAGAAAATAAAAATAAAAAAAAGAAAAAAAAAGGGGGGACCAGGGAGGGATAGTTCCTAGGAGGAATGAAAGGGCCAGAAATCTCCCTCCGCGCCCAAGAGGACTCGACACCGCTAGTAGCGCAGATGCAGCATGGAACCCGTGCCATACCCTACCCTTCATGCCAGTAAACCAGCAATCTGGGATAGCAACCTCACATCTGCCGAGCTACCTCGGTGGACAAAAGAGAGGGCGGCCGGATATCCGCCACAAAGCATACCTCCTTCAGCCACCACCCCCGGAATCCGAAAGGTGGCTTCCAGAGATACACCCGTCGCCCAAAAGACACCCAAAGCTACTCCGGGATACCGGAGAGGGATCGGGACATCCCTAGGCAATCCAGATTCCACGGCAAACTACGCCACCGCCAAGAAACCTCAACGGAATGGGATGGACCCCAGTGTCCTTTCCCCTACCTAGGAACTAGCGCGCCTGTGGGAGAAATCACGAAGGCTAAAAAGAGGAAGGGCAAAAGGGAGGGGTGAGGAGGAGGAGGAGGAATGGAAAAAAGGGGAGGATGGGGAGGATGGGATAGGGGAGGGGAGAATGGGGGGTAATTAGGTTCGGTCTAGGCGAGATTAGAACCTATGGTTGAGAAGAAGTCGTTTATCTTGTTAGCTGTGTCAGTGGGTTGCAGTGGTGTTTCATTAGGTTTAGTTAGGACAATATTCTTGGTTTTTTTCAGTTTCTGGGTCCCTAGAATCTGAGTGTGTGTTTTCCAGGTCTTTTTTATATCTCCTCTTGTGTCAGTGAATCTACTGGAGTAGTATAGTTGTTTGGCTTTCTTTATTACTTTGGTGAGGACTGTTGAATTGTGTTTAAGAATATCTTTGTGAATTAAGCCCTGTCTATATTGCTTTTCATATTGGTGTTTCTTATCAATGGATTTCAGAATGGTGCTGGTTAGCCATGGGCAACCAAGCCGTTTGTTTGTGATCTGTTTCGTTTTTATAGGACAATGTTTGTTGTATAGTCTAAGTAGTTTGTTAAGAAAAATGTCTGTCCAGTCATCAATACAATTGGCCTTGGAGAATTCTGTAGGCCAGTCAACAGTCTCTAGGTCAGCTGTGAACTTCCTTATTGAGGCCTCATCATGGAGTCTAAATGAGACTTTGTTGTATTCAAGTGGTGGTTTACTACTGTTTGTCAGGAGGAAGGTAGGGGAGTGGTCTGTAGTGCTATCTGTGATTATCCCTGATTTAAGGGGGGCTAGTATATTGGTCCATATGTGGTCTATTATGCTTGCACTTGTTTCAGTGAGCCTGGTTGGTTTAGTTATTGTTGGTACGAGAAGTGTGTTCATATTGTTGATGAAATCAGTTACAGGCTGATCATCTAGTAGGCCAAGGTTGATGTTGAAGTCTCCAGCTAAGAGAAAGTGGTGCTTATTCATTTGTCTGTTTGTTATTAGTGCCTTTAATTTCTCACTGAAGTTTGGGATGTTTGTGTGGGGTATCCAGTAAATGGCACCGATTGTTATAGGCGTCTTAAGGTTTTTTACAGTAAAATTAGCAAAAATGTATTCTCCATATTCATCACTAAAGCAATTGGTGCTAATACAAGATAATTGGTTAGAGTAATAGATTGCAATACCACCCCCAACTTGGTATGGTCTGCAGTTGTGGATTGCTGTGTATCCTGGTAGAGGGTAGATATCTATTGTGTACTGTTTAAGCCAGGTCTCAGTAAGAATAATGCAGAAGGGTGCCTTTAGTGATTCAAGGAGTGCCAGGAGGTCATCATAGTGTTTGCTTAAGGACCTGATGTTGTAGTTAAGTACTGATAGACTTTTATCATTGTTTAGGATAGTGGTGGCTTGTGATGCTGTGTAGTAAAGGCAGTTACTTTCCAATAGGTTTTGATGGTGTCAGATTATGTAGGTTTAGATCAGGGTCAACGTGATCAATCATCTTCTAGGTTTAAATTATGGTTATTTATATCCTGAGTTGTGTGTTGAGTTTTAGTACTGATATCTGTAGTGGTGGGAAGTTTGGACAAGTATATAGCTAGAGTATTTTGGTCATGTAGAGTATAGTCACTAATACACATAATGAAGTTGATGTTGTCTATGTGTTGTGCTGGAATGAGCTAAAGTACAACTAGGTATAAACTAATAATATAAAAATAATATAAAAATACAAATTAAAAATAGCACAAGACACTCACTCGTAATTGCACTAAGGTCTAATATAATGAATTTGGTATAGTCTATGTATTGAGCTAGAATGAGCTATAGTGCAACTAGGCTTAATCTAATAATATAAAAATACAAATTAAAAATAGCACCAGGCTCTCACTAGTAATTACACTAAGGTCTAATATAATGAATTTGGTACTGACTGTACTGAGCTAGAATGAGCTATAGTACAACTGAGTTTAATCTAATAATATAAAAAAGGCACAAGACTCTCAGTTGTAATTGCACTAAGGTGTTATATAAGTTGTTTACAAGAATTAGAGTATAACTAGATTTAAATTGACAAGATAAAATATACAAGTTAAGGTAGCAAAAGAATAAAAAAAAAGTAGAAAAAAAAATATATGAGGTAGTTGGTACTAGTTAGCAAAAGATAGTTAAGGGCCTTGAACAATAATATAATTGAAATATACACTAATTGCACACACAATATAGTCACTAAGATATGAAAACAATCTTAGAGTAGGACTTATAATATAAACTTATAATATAAAAATACAAATTGAAATGGTACTTGCAATTGCACTAGAGTCTGGTATAGGTTGTTGACAAGATCAGGAGTATAACTAGATTTAAATTGACAAAATAAAATTCACAATTAAAGTACCAAAAGAATAATAGTAAAAAATAACAATGGTAATGTCTTGGTTATAATATGATAGCAAGATGGTAGACAGGTACAAAGGTACACAGGTACAAAGGATAATATAAAGGTTGGAGTTGAATATACAAACTTGAAAATTTGGCAACAAAATGTTATGGGAAGTATAAAATAATGTTTAATGTACAAAAGTAAAATTGACTGGTAGTAAATATGGTGTTTAATAAAATTTTAGTAAATAATAATGATTACAAAAAAAGTGAAAAAGTAATGCTTATTTCATTCAATATTGCACTGGTAGTTATACTAGAGGTTATATGGCAGCACAAGGTAATTAAGAGTACTCCAAGATAGTAAATGTGGTAATAAAACAGGTTATGGTAATTAGACAAGTAATGGTTATTAAATGTTAAAAATGTTAAGAGTAAATTGAAATTATAGTAAAAATGGTAATTATTAATTTTAGTAAGTAATATCAATTGATAGTATTTAAAAAAATATGAGGTAGTAATATGGACAGAGAAAGTATCAATTCAGCTAATGTTTAAGCAAACAATAGTAAATAAGAAAATTACATAAGGTGACTTATGCTTACTAGTAAAATCACAAAATGAGGTAGTTGATTATTTAATTACTAAGAAATTGTACAAAGAAATTTGAACAATAATGGAGCAAAACGTACACTACACTACGTAGGCTTTTAAGTTGGACATCGTTTAGTTATTCTCTGTAAGATTAGTATCCCTGAGAAATCGTGATAGATCATTCTCGTTCGTGATTGTGTACAGTTGACCTACATTTGTTTTCCTAACTAGAATTTTCCCATCCCGTGTGAAGCATTGGTGTATTGTGTCATTATTCTCCCGCTTAAGTGCAAACCTTTTTTGATGAAAATCACCCTCGCACAGCTATTGCAAGCCATGCTGGTGACTATTACACTGACAATGTTGTGAAACACTTTAGGAAAGTCATAAAGGAACCAGAGGTACAGACCACTATGGACAGATATGTGCGACAGAAGTCCAGTGACTCTGAAGCTGGTCCTAGTGGCATTAAAAGAAGAAGGGAAGTAACCCTGGAAAAGGACTTGACACCAAGTCCTAATGGAAGGGGATTCCCCTTCTAAACACTAAGACCATCAACACTCTCCCCTCCTCCCATCCCATCAATCATCACCAGATCTTCAATAAAGGAATGTGTCATGTAACTGTGCATGTCTTCTTCAGTTTGTGTGTATTAAAATTAATATTTCATGTGGTAAAAAATTTTTTTTTTCATACTTTTGGGTGTCTTGCACGGATTAAATTGATTTCCATTATTTCTTATAGGGAAAATTAATTCGCATAACGATAATTTCGCATAACATTGAGCTCTCAGGAACGGATTAATAGCGCTATGCGAGGGTCCACTGTATACAGGTCTCCCTCAACATTCGCGGGGGTTAGGGGATCAAGAGCCTCGCAAATGTTGAAAAACCGTGAATGTTTGGTGCCCCAATATATTGTAGGGAAATATATTACAATACTGCTTCCTTAACTTGTTGAACCATGAATCATAAAATACATGAAAACGTCATAAATTGTATTAAATATATACATGTTATGCTTTAATAACGTATGTTATTTAATAACATGTATGTTAATAACATGTATGTTATTAAATACCACAGACTCCACCACTGCCTCCACCACTGCCTCCACCACTGCGAGTCCCTACTACCCTCCCTCCGACCCCCACAACTGGCAGCCAGCCCTCCCACCACTCAGTGTGTTGAGTGTTTTGTTTGTTCATTATTTGCTATTAAGCTACAGAATAAATAATGTAAACCCATTCATGACTGCATATTGGAATGGCTATTAGGAAAGGTATTAGACGGTGACATCATGTGTTTACTCTTGAACACAGCAAAGAATCGAACATTTCTGCTATTGCTAATAATGACAATAGTAATAATAATAATAATAATAATAATAATAATAAATACGATATAATTGAAGAAGGAAATTGTACAAAAATACGAGGGAGTGGTTGACACATCGTCAGTGTGACTTTATTTATGCTGGAGTGAACATTAGTCTCCCTGCTCTTCCAAACATTTCACAATAATTCAGCAGTTGAGGCAGTGGTATTTAATAACATATATGTTATAAATAATAATAGTACATGTTATTATTAATAACATGTATTATTATTAACATGTATGTTATTAAATACCATTGCCTCAATCACTGCCTCTACCACTCCAGTCACACTCAATCTACAAGCACCAAACACAATGAATTATTGTGAAATGTTTGGAAGAGCAGGGAGACTAATGTTCACTCCAGCATAAATAAAGTCACACTGACGATGTGTCAACCACTCCCTCGTATTTTTGTACAATTTCCTTCTTCAGTTATATCATATTTATTATTATTATTATTATTATTATTATTATTATTACTACTATTACTATTGTTATTATTAGCTGTAGCAGAAATGTTTATTTCTTTGCAGTGTTCAAGAGTAAACACATGATGTCACCGTCTAATACCTGTCCGAATAGCCATTCCAATATGCAGTCATGAATGGGTTTACATTATTTATACTGTAGTTTAATAGCAAATAATGAACAAACAAAACACTCACCACACTGAGTGGTGGGAGGGCTGGCTGCCAGTTGTGGGGGTCGGAGGGAGGGTAGTAGGGACTCGCAGATGGCGGGAAACTTAAATATGATTTGGCGGCTGGGAATTTGGTGGCTGGGAATTTGGCGGTCGGGAATTCGCGAATGTGTGAAGCCCGTGAAAGTTGAAAACGTGAATGTTGAAGGAGACCTGTATAGCTAACCCAAGCCAGGTACTAGAAATAAGCCATGTTTTCTGACTTTTTTGGGTTATCCTAGGTTCTCTACACATATGTTGCTATGTGTGGTAATCTATATAGAGAAAATAGCTTTTTTGTTTCAGGTTTATGGTGCAGTACGAGTGTATATCACAGTTAGCCATGTGCTACACTCCGTTTTCTCTAATGTAAGCCCCCAACACAAGGATAGGAGAATGGTACACTTGTATCTCGTATCCTCTTCATACCTTCGTCGAACTACTTGGTATTATGCCAAATATTATTCATTCTGGAGTATTTAACATGTTTTATGTTATTTATATTGTTTATTATGTCATATTAGATCAATTGTGATAGGCAAATAAGCTGTAGTGTTGATATTAGCGTAATAATAAAGCATATTCTCCTGCTTCACGAGACTGAGCTCATGACAACCAACAGTGGCTTCAAAGCCACCTTATCTTTAATGGATAATGCACTGTGTAGGTGCTTTACATAATGAGAAGCATTTCTTTTATTCATTGGAACCATGGCTAGGGCTAAAAGTAAGCAGGTTATAACAATAAATGGAGAAAAAGAAATTAGAATGACTTATGCAGCAAGTAGCGCCACCTAACAGTACCAGAAGGTTGGTGTGGCGACCCTGGAAATTTGAAATTATGCTAGCCAAAATTAGTGCCAAATAACTGAAGGAACCGAATAACTGATTGCCAGATTTGTGATGGCGGACCTGTATGTACCAAATGAAGACTGACCAACCACAATAAATTATGTAAGAAACTTCAAGCTATCGGTATAGGTTCTGTAGACTGGTTTAAGTCCTACCTTAGCAACAGGAGACAAATTGTCAAAATCAACAAAATGGAATCAGAACCCCTGCCAATAGCATGTGGAGTTCCCCTAGGTAGTATTCTGGGTCCCTTATTATTCTTTTGTCAATGACATGCTTATCAGTGTCAAGTGCAAACTCCTACTGTATGCAGATGACAGTGCTCTATTAGCATCAGGTAAAGACCCACAAGATATAGCTAATGTTTTAACACTGGAACTGGAGTCTTGCAGCAAATGGTTAGTAGACAACAAACTATCATTACACCTAGGGAAAACTGAAGCCATTCTCTTTGGCACAAAACAAATTGAGAAGGGTAAATGCATGAGCGTGCATGAGCATGTTCGATAGGAGTGAATGGAGACAAATGGTTTTTAATACTTGACGTGCTGTTGGAGTGTGAGCAAAGTAACATTTATGAAGGGATTCAGGGAAACCGGCAGGCCGGACTTGAGTCCTGGAGATGGGAAGTACAGTGCCTGCACTCTGAAGGAGGGGTGTTAATGTTGCAGTTTAAAAACTGTAGTGTAAAGCACCCTTCTGGCAAGACAGTGATGGAGTGAATGATGGTGAAAGTTTTTCTTTTTCGGGCCACCATGCCTTGGTGGGAATCGGCCAGTGTGATAATAAAAAATAATAAATAAATAATTTTAATGTCCAGTGTAATGGGGAGCCCATCACTTTGGTTTCATCAGTAAAATATCTGGGAATCCCCTTTGACCCATGCATGTCAAGAGAATTGATAGGGAACAGTGTAGTAAAGAAAGCGAATGCCAGACTGTAGTTCCTGTATAGACAAGCACAGTGTCTACCTACTGAGGCTCGCAGGACCCTATGTCTAGCCCTTATACAATGCCATATGGATTACGCTTGCTCTTCATGGTACTCTGCCTTGACAAAAAAAAAACTGAAAGATAGACCACATATCACCCAGAACAAAATCGTAAGATTCATCCTGGGGCTGGGACCAAGAGAGCATGTAGGCCAGAGTGAATTACAGCAGTTGGATATGCTGAATGTTGAAGACAAAGTAAAACAACCGAAGCTAAATCATGTTTATAAAATTGCTCACAAACAGTGTCCAGAATATCTTGCTGTCAATTTTGTCAAGGTTGGGAACCAAAGCAATCACAGTACTAGGGGGGAGAGAACACAACTTTGTAGTACCAACAGTCATTGGCCAGGCTTCAAACACCTTTTATTGTACAGCAATAAAGGAATGGAACAGACTGCCCGCACATGTCAAAGCCAGTCATAGCATGAACCAGTTCAAGAAGACTGCCAAAAGGTGTCTGATGAATGTAGCTACAGAAAGGGAGGGGAATGATTTTCTATTTTTTAGCTAACATACGTGTAAATTTTACCTTATTCCTAGTAATGACCCCTGTATTGTAGAAAGTCTTAATGACCCTCGTGTAGTAGATAGTCTTTTTAGTATGATAATAAGATGTTATCTTCATTATAGAATAATAAGAAAATATTATAACCTTCATATTATAATAAGGTAAAAGGACCCCAATGGAAATAAGTCACTGACTTTTTTGGGTTATCCTAGGTTCTCATAACATATGCTGCTATGTATGATAATTCTATGTAACTGTATTTGTGTACAGGTCTCCCTCAACATTCACGTTTTCAACTTTCACAGGCTTCACACATTTGCGAATTCCCAACCGCCGAATTCCCAACCGCCAAATTCCCAGCCACCAAATTCCCAACCGCCAAATTCCCAGCCACCAAATTCCTAGCCGCCCAATCATATTTAAGTTTCCCGCCACCTGCGAGTCCCTACTACCCTCCCTCCAACCCCCGCAACTGGCAGCCAGCCCTCCCACCACTCAGTGTGGCAAGTGTTTTGTTTGTTCATTATTTGCTATTAAACTACAGTATAAATAATGTAAACCCATTCATGACTGCATATTGGAATGGCTATTCGGACAGGTATTAGACGGTGACATCATGTGTTTACTCTTGAACACTGCAATGAATTAAACATTTCTGCTACAGCTAATAATAACAATAGTAATAACAATAGTAACAATAGTAATAACAATAGTAATAACAATAGTAATAACAATAGTAATAACAACAGTAATAACAGTAATAACAACAGTAATAACAACAGTAGTAACAACAACAGTAATAACAACAGTAATAACAACAGTAATAACAACAGTAATAACAACAGTAATAACAACAGTAATAACAACAGTAATAACAACAGTAATAATAATAGATATAATTGAAGAAGGAAATTGTACAAAAATACGAGGGAGTGGTTGACACATCGTCAGTGTGACTTTGTTTATGCTGGAGTGAACATTAGTCTCCCTGCTCTTCCAAACATTTCACAATAATTCATTGTGTTTGGTGCTTGTAGATTGAGTGTGACTGGAGTGGTAGAGGCAGTGATTGAGGCAATGGTATTTAATAACATACATGTTAATAATAGTACATATTATTAATAATATGTACTATTATTATTTATAACATATGTTATTAATACATACATGTTAATAATAATACACGTCATTAATAACAACATGTATTATTATTATTTATAACACATATGTTATTAAATACCACTGCCTCAACCGCTGAATTATTGTGAAATGTTTGGAAGAGCAGGGAGACTAATGTTCACTCCAGCAAAAACAAAGTCACACTGACGATGTGTCAACCACTCCCTCGTATTTTTGTACAATTTCCTTCAATTATATCGTATTTATTATTATTATTATTATTATTATTATTATTACTATTGTTATTATTAGCAATAGCAGAAATGTTCGATTCTTTGCTGTGTTCAAGAATAAACACATGATGTCACCGTCTAATACCTTTCCTAATAGCCATTCCAATATGCAGTCATGAATGGGTTTACATTATTTATTCTGTAGCTTAATAGCAAATAATGAACAAACAAAACACTCACCACACTGAGTGGTGGGAGGGCTGGCTGCCAGTTGCAGGGGTCGGAGGGAGGGAAGTAGGGACTCGCAGTGGTGGAGTCTGTGGTATTTAGTAACATACATGTTATTAAATAACATACATTATTAAAGTATAACATGTATATATTTAGTAAAATTTACAATGTTTTCATGTATTTTATGATCATTCATTGTTCAACAAGTTAAGGAAGCAGTATTGTAATACATTTCCCTACAATATACTGGGGCACCAAACATTCATGGTTTTTCAACATTCGTGAGGCTCTTGATCCCCTAACCCTCGCGAATGTTGAGGAAGACCTGTATACCCGAATAAACTTACTAACTTACTTACTTACTAACAGACCACCATATGGTGAATTTTGTTTGTTATCAGACAATTCATAATGAAGTACACCTGCTATACAAAACCGTCCTCGAACTAATTTGCTCAGACGAGATGTGTTGTCTGTGCACAATCAAAATGACAGCAACAAAGACGCAAAGACACTCAGTTTGTGTGTGAAGAATGTAAGGTACCTCTGTGCATGATACCTTGTTTCATGGAGTTCCACAAGCTGCTGCAGTTCTAAAAACATGTCCAGTGATTGTACATATGTAAATATATAATAGAACATTAGTATTATACAAGATTTGTGCATGTTTATTGTAATAAACAAAAGGTGGTAAATATTATAATAACTTTAGTGCAGTTATTGTGTTCAATACAGTGAGTGTGTGTGTGTGTGTATATATATATATATATATATATATATATATATATATATATATATATATATATATATATATATATATATATATATATATATATATATATATATATATATATATATATATATACATACACACACACACACGCACACATACATTATATACAGAATTGGTCTCACAGGCCACAAATGTTACTAGAAAAAGAAAAAAAATTAGAAAAGAAAAAAGTATAAAAAACGTAAAATAAAGAAATGCGAGTTTGTGGAAATCGCCAATGTTGCAGTCACCCGGTCATTTTGGGTCAACTTCTCGCCTCTGTATCTTAGTAAGTAATGATCAGAACATTTTTTTTTTATTACCTTCACAAAAAAATAATCTTTAATTCTGTAAGAAAAACTAATTTTTTTTTTTTTTTTTTTTCAAAATTTCTTGGACACTGGGGCACCCCTTCAGATTTTGCCTATGGACCCTGAAAGGGTTAAAACCAACCTACGATGCGTTTCAGTGTAAAAATTTGACCTCGACGTACATTGAAAAACTCAACCTACAGCATTTGTCCGGTATGCGTCCACGTGTCTGTGTGGCCTGAGCGCGCCTCAGCTGGCCTGCCTTCAGTTAGTGTGCCATTGTTTACAAGCCAGAGCGGTCGCTCCCACGCATATATTCGGAACATTTTCTATTTTTAAAGTTTTTTAAGTGTTTTAACTGCTAAATATGCCACCATGGGCCCAAACAAAGCTTCTAGTGCCAGCCCTTATTTACCCCTATCTCACCTATGGAATTTGTGCATGGGGCTCAACAACAATTAACCATCTCAGACCACTAATTACCCAACAAAAGGCTGCAGTTAGAATGATAACAAATTCTCACTACAGGCAGCACACTCCACCAATATTCAATACACTAAACCTACTCACCATACAAAACATCCATACTTATTACTGCAACTATTACATACATAGAACACTTAACTCTGATATTAACCCTCCCCTCAAACATCTCCTTGCCAACCTCAACAGAACACATGACCATAACACAAGGCACAGATCACTCTTTGATGTTCCTCGTGTCCATCTCACACTATGCAAAAACTCAATGCACATAAAAGGCCCTAAAATCTGGAATTCATTACCTGTAAATATAAAAGAAACACTACCTGTTTATAAATTCAAGTCTCTTCTCAAAGATCACTTACTCACCCAAAACCAAATAAATACTGAATAACTGAACCTTATAAATTGTATATCTTAAATGTTTCTCACAATTATATCACATAAATGTTAAACCTAAAACCGAATCTAACTTTATTATTTTTTAAATACACTACCTAACAGAATCCTTCATATGACTGAATGCAACCATATGACCTGTCTTTGTAATACTCACTTGTGCTTTATAGTAATCTGTTTACATTAATGTTTTATCACTGATTTCATCATTGCTTAGTTAATCTTAAGTTAATTTTAAGCCAGCCCGTAATGCTATGCATAGTATAAGTGGCTTTGGCATGCTGCTCTTATCTGTATTTTTTTGTACCTCTGTATGTGTGCTCAAATTGGTAATAAATAAATAAATAAATAAATAAAATAAATGCATTCAACATTGCCACAATAAGCCTGAGTCACCTAGACATGAGAGAAGGGGTGTGAGCACTCACTGTGCGCCATATTAAAATAATTGGGGATGCCTAGGTACCATATGCTCTTTTTTCCTATTAAAAAAAGAATTTTTTCTCTCAAAAAATTTGGGGCGCTACGTGAGTGAACGTATATACATGTATACGTTTGGACCGTTTAACCCCTTCAGGGTCCAAGGCCAAAATCTGAAGTGGTTCTCCAGTGTCCAAGAAATTTTGAAAAAAAAAAAAATTATTTTTTCTTACAGAATTAAAGAGCATATTTTTGTGAAGGTAATAAGACAAAAAAAAAAATTCTGATCAGTACTTACCGAGATACAGTGCCAAGAAGTTTGTCGAAAATGATGTGGTGGCGGCAACATCGACGAATTCCACATACGCGCATTACATTATTTTGCGGTTTTTGTTGTTTTTTTCTTTTCTTTTCCAATTTTTTTCTATTCCTACTAACATTTGGGGTCTGAGAGACCAATACTGTATATAATGTATATATATAAACTCTCTGTATTGAACACAATAACCGCACAAAAGTTATTATCATATTATTGTTTACCACTGTTGTTTATTACAATAAACATGCACAAATCTTGTATAATACTAATGTTCTATCATATATTTACATATTTACAATCACTGGACATGGTCTTAGAACTGCTGGAGCTTGTGGAACTCCTTGAAACAAGGCACCATGCACAGAGGCACCTTACATTCCTCACACATAAACCGAGTGTCTTTGCGTCTTTGTTGCCGTCTTTTTGTTTGTGCACAGACGATGCATCTCTTCTGAGCAAATTTCTTCTGAGTTGAAGGAAGTTGTATTATGAAATGATCACCTTCCCTCCTCAAACGCTTGGGTATATCCTGAGGAATTCGAGGACCGTGTTGTATAGCAGGTGTTGTTACCTGGTACTTCATTATGAGTTGTCTGACAACAGACAAACAAAATTCACCATACGGTCTGTTGCCAGTCTTTATTTGGTACATATTATATGCATTCAGCATTGAAATGTCCATGAGATGGAAGAAAAGTTTCATGTACCACTTGTAACTCTTACGAACACAGTCAACAAAACCAATCTGCATGTCACATTTGTCAACCAAGCGCATGTTTTGTGTATAATCAATCACTGTCACGGGTTTTCGAATATGTTCATTAGTCACTCTATCAACTTTACCACTGTCTTGCATTTCATTACGGTGAATGGTTGTCAACAATGTGACATCTCGTTTGTCATGCCACCGTAATGCCATGATGTCATTGGCAGTAAACACCTGCGTTGAGCCTGGGCATATGTTTACAATTAGAACGCACTGTGCCACACACATCTGTCTTGTTCACTCGCATGAAATCACTGAGTAATGGGCTTGTGTACCAGTTATCGGTATATAATGTATGCCCCTTACCAACTACGTCACCTGAGATACCCAATAACATCTTGGTATCTTTCAATGTTTTACTACCCGTGTATACAACAATATCCAACACCAGGCCACTGTCACAATCACAGAGTACAAACAGTTTTATACCAAAGCGTTTCCTCTTGCTCGGGATATACTGCTTGAATGACAGTCTACCTTTGAACAAAATCAAAGACTCATCAATTAAAAGATTCTTGAATGGATAAAAGTATATGCTGAACTTTTGTTTGAGATACATGAAAACATTTCTAATCTTGTATAACCTGTCACTTCTGTCAGGCCTGGTTTTGTCAGAAGTGCAACATACGTAAGAGTAGGATAAACCTGTTCACTGGTATGATTTCACTGAAGACCGGGGTAGAAATTAGCCGATCTGTGGACCAGTATGCTTTTATATTATGCTTATAGACGTGAAACATAAGCATTATTGTTGCAAAAAGCAAATACATTTCTGCAACAGTCGTCTCTTTCCACCTGTGTAGTCTTGACTGTGGTGATAAGATCGTATTTGCCATGGTGTACTCAAAATACTTATTACTTTCCCTGACAATTTCCATCAATGGCTGGTCAAAGAATAATTCAAAGAATTCCAGTTCATTGGCTGTGGTTCCAAGGGGACAAGTAGGTAGAATTCCACTTTGAGAATCATCAAAGTGGTGAGGCTTGGGAACAAAATTGGGATTTTGCTGCCAATCCCACATACGGTTTGCTGGTGGATACTGGACATCATAGGCTGGTTGTGCGGGTGGTTGTGGTGGGCTGGTGGCTGGCGCTCCGCTTTGTCCTTGAACTGACGAGTCATCAGCGTGGGTCCCAGCGTGGCCTCGTGAGTCACGCATGGCGGTGCCACTACCATCACCACTAACACCATCCACTGATGCCTGTGGTCTATCCATGCCAAGTGTAGCCACATCATCCTCACTATCACTACCTAAAACTGGATTTCGGCCGATTTTTTGGCCGAAAATCTAACCTGGATTTCAGTCAGCAACTTGCAAATCAGCCATACTGGATGCGTCTGCCCGCCACTCCGCTGTGTTAGGGAGTCAAGTCTAACTGTCTCTGGGCGAGTGAGCAAGACTCCACACATTCATTCATCCAAATATTTCGTTGTAATCCATTTTTTTTTTTTTTTTTTTTTGAGGTTATCGAGTGCAACTGTGAAGTAAGCTACCATGGGCCCAAAGAAAGTTTCCAGTGCCAGCCCTTTGGTAAAAAAGAGTGAGCAACACGATAGAATTCAAGAAAGAAATTGTAGCAAAGTACAAAAGTGGTGTACGTGTGCTGGAGCTTGCCGTGATGTATGGGAAATCCAAATCAACAATCACTTTCATCCTGGCAAAGCAAGTAGAAATCAAGGAAGCTAATGCTGCAAAAGGGATAAATATGCTAGCAAAACAATAATCACTAATAATCGAAGATGTGGAGAAATTACTACTGGTGTGAATCAACGCTAAAAAATTAGCGGGAGACAGTGTTGTGGAGTCGATCATTTGTGAAAAGGCAAGGCAGTTGCATGCGGATCTCGTGAATAAAATGCCTGGAATGAGTGCTGATGTTTGTTAATTTAAGGCCAGCAAAGGCTGGTTTGAGAGATTTAAGAAGTGTAGTGGCATGCACAGTGTTGTAAGGCATAGCGAGGCTGCAAGTTCAGATAAACGTGCGGCTCAAGAATTCGTGCATGAATTCAAGGAGTACATAGAGGCTGAAGGATTCCTCCCCAAATGAGTGTTCAATTGTGACAAAACAGGCCTCTTTTAGAAGAAAATGCCAAAGAGGACCTACATCACGCAGGAGGAAAAGGCACTGCCAGGACACAAGGCTATGAAGGACAGGCTTACTCTTTTGTTCTGTGGTAACACTAATGGGGATTTCAAAGTGAAGCCTTTACTGGTGTATCACTCTGAAAAATCCCAGTGTGCTCAAGAAAAACAATGTCGTCAAGAGTAAATTGTGTGTTGTGGGTCACAAGGCAAATTTTCATTGACTGGGTCCACGAAGTGTTGGGCCCGAGTGTGAAAAAATACCTCCAGGAAAATAAATTGCAGCTCAAGTGCCTCCTGGTACTGGACAATGCTCCTGCTCATCCTCTAAACTTGTTAGACCAATTACCTGTGGAGTTGAGTTTTATAACAGTGAAGTTCTTGCCTCCTAACACCACTCCTCTCGCCCAGTCCATGGACCAGCAGGACACTGATAACTTCAAAAAACTCTGCATGAAAGCAATGTTTCACTGCTTTGAAGTGACCTCAGACACTGACTTGACCCTAAGAGAGTTCTGGAGGAAGCACTTCAATATCCTCTTTTGCATATGCCTTATAGGTAAGGCTTAGCAGGCAGTGACTTCCAGGACTTTGAACTCTGCTTGAGGAAAATTGTGGCCAGAATGTGTCCTCGACAAGGCTTTCAAAGGGTTTGAGGCTGACCCTGACCCTGTCAACCCTCTGCCTTTTGTGGAATCTATTGTGTCCTTGGGGAACTCCAAGGGGTTGGAGGCGAGTAGCGAGGATGTGGAAGAGTTAGTGGAGGACTACAGGGAAGAGCTAACCACTGAAGAGCTGCAAGACATTCATCTGCAACAGCAACAGATCACAGCTGAGGATTATTATTATAATCAAAAAGAAGCGCTAAGCCACAAGGGCTATACAGCGCTGCAGGGTAGGGAAGGAAGCGAGGGTATTGGATGGCAGAAGGGAGGAGGGATGATCAGCAGGTTACAGAAAACAGCGGGGCAGGGGATAGTACGGGGGTAGAGGGTAGCAAGAGATTGAAGTAGAAAGGGCTGAAGGTATCAGAATTTGTGAAGTCAGTCAGTTGTTGTCAAAAAGTCAATGAGAGAGTCCGGATGAAAGGTGGGTCCATCAGCGAGAAGGGAAGGTAAAGAGAGAGTAGCGGAGCAAAGACGACGACAGAGGTAAATTCTGCGTGCTCGTTGATAAAGTGGGCAGTCCAACAGAATGTGGCTGACTGATAATGGAGCTTGGCAATTCTCACAGAGAGGAGCAGGACGCCTCTCCATGAGATATCCATGAGTAAGACGAGTATGGCCAATGCGAAGACGGGAGAGAGTAGTCTCCCAACCTCGACACTGGTGATAAGAAGACGGCCAGTAACCTATACTCGGTTTAATAGATTGAAGTTTGTTGCCGAGCATAGTAGACCAACGTTGTTGCCAACGGGTGTGAAGGTGGGAAGATATTGCAGCAAAATAGTCCATAAATGGAATACCTCTATAAGAAACTGGTAGGTCATGTACTGCTGACCGCGCAGCAGTGTCTGCCTGTTCATTGCCCTGTACGTCAACATGACCAGGGACCCAACAAAAAACAATATCTTTATGCTTGGTAAAGATGCGGCGTAGCCAAAGTTGGATACGGAGGACTAAGGGGTGAGGTGTATCAAATTTTTGTATAGCCTGTAAAGCACTAAGGGAGTCTGAGACAACCACAAATGATGACACAGGCATAGATGCAATACGGATAAGTGCTGTAAGGATGGCATACAATTCAGCAGTAAAAATACTAGCCGAAGATAGTAAATGCCCTTGTACGACGCTGTCCGGAAACACTGCTGCGAATCCTACGCCGTCAGAAGACTTAGAGCCATCTGTGTACACGGCAATGGCATGAGAATGAGAGTGAAAGTGGTCAAGAAAAAGAGAGCGGGAAGCGACCGTAGACAGTTGGGCTTTCGAGCAAGGGAGGGAGAAAGAACAGACTCGAACAGCTGGAACTTCCCAGGGGGGTAGGGAAAAGTGAGATGCTACATGTACATAGAAAGGTGGTAGTTGAAGAGAAGACAAGAGCGAATGAAGGCGAAGAGAGAAGGGACGGAGTAAACAGGGGCGGCGAACAAATAATGTCTACTAATATCAGTGACCATTCTATAAATGGAAGGATTGCGGAGATCATGAGAGCGTACATAGTAGCGCAGGCAATGGGCATCACGGCGATCGGATAAGGATGGAACGTTCGCTTCTGTATAGAGGCTCTCGACAGGGGAAGAGCGAAAAGCACCAAGGCATAAACGTAATCCTTGGTGATGAATGGGGTTAAGGCTAGAGAGAGTAGCAGGAGATGCCGCTGAATAGATCTGGTCACCATAATCAAGTTTCGATAAAATAAGGGTGGAATGTAGGCGGAGGAGGGTTCGACGATCAGCTCCCCATGAAAGATGAGCAAGGGTTTTAAGAAGGTTCAGCCGGCTGTGACAAGTTGCCTTCACAGAGGTAATGTGAGGTTTCCAGGATAACCTACGAACAAAGAGGAGGCCCATAAACTTGACTATCACGTTCAGGGATACGGGAGCCATAGAGGTACAAAGGATGATCGGAGATGACAGAGCGTCTAGTGAAAGTAATTTGGTGGGTTTTAGTGCTGGAAAATTTAAACCCACGTGTGGTGGCCCAATTGGAAACACGGTCGACTGCATGTTGGAGAGAAACTAATGAGGTGACAGTCAGCGCCTGCACAGGCAATAGCGAAGTCATCAACATAGAGTGATGACCAAATATTTGATGGAAGACTAGAGGCCAAATCATTAATAGCAAGGAGAAAAAGTGTTGTGCTCAGAACACATCCCTGGGGGACACCTTCAGCTTGGATAAAGTCCGGGGAGAGCACATTATTAACCCGAACACGGAAATGCCTGTCAGTTAAAAAGTTCTTAAGGAAGGATGGTAGATTGCCTCGAAGGCCTAAGGAGTGGGCTTGGGCTAAAATATTATACCTCCAAGTTGTGTCATATGCCTTCTCAAGGTCAAAAAATATGGCAATAACTGAGTGGTTATTCGCAAAGGCATTACGAACATACGTATCCAAGAGTAGTAAGGGGTCTACGGTAGAACGTCCCTTACGAAAGCCATATTGACGAGTGGAGAGACTTGTGCGTCTCTAAATACCACACTAAACGTCTATTTACTAGGCGTTCCATTACTTTGCGTTCCATTACTTTGCAAACTGCACTGGTAAGAGCAATGGGGCGATAGTGGGAGGTTTCATGTCCCGTAGTGCCTGGTTTGCGGAAAGGGAGAACAATGGCGGATTTCCACAGCTGTGGAAGAACTCTTTGTGACCAAATAAGATTGTAAAGGCATAATAGGACTGCAAGGGCTGACTGATGTAAATGTTGTAGCATACGAATATGAATGTCGTCGGGCCCAGCTGCCGATGATCGGCAAGCTGAGTGTGTTGCCTCCAGTTCTTGAAGTGTACAAGGCACATTATACTGTTCTTCTCTGAGAGAAGAAAAGTCCAAGGGTGCTAACTCTCTGGCAGACTTTGAGGAAAGAAATGAGGGGCATAGATGGAGTCCCTGAGAAATACGGACCAGATGATTGCCAATTTCATTGGCAACATCTAGTGGGTTTGCTATATCAACACCGGCAACCCGCAGAACAGGAGCCGGGTCAGGAGAATATTTACCACTCAGTTTTTGTACTTTTTTTCCAGACTGCACTCATAGAGGAAGCAGAGGTGATGGTGGAGACAATCTCGCCAGCAAGTGCGTTTAGCGTCACGGATGACACGGCGAGCGATAGCACGCTTCTGTTTAAAATCAACGAGTCTCTCTGTGGTTCTATTGTACCAGTACCTGCCCCATGCAGCGCGTTTCAAACGTACTGCACGAGCACAAGCAGGAGACCACCAAGGCACGCATTTCTGAGAATGCCTGCCCGAAGTTTGGGGTATAGAATGAGAAGCTGCGGTTAAAACGGAGGACGAGAAGAGGTGTAAAAGCTCATCGATGGAGGACGAAGAAGGAACCTCTCTAAAAATAGTTAGGTGTGAGTAAAGGTTCCAATTTGCCCGATCAAATTGCCAGCGTGGGATGCGAAGAGGTGGTGAATATGAAGGGGAAGTAAGAATGATTGGGAAATGATCGCTGTCATGTAAGTCCGGGAGAACAGACCAAGTGAAGTCTAATGCGGTGGAGGAAGAGCAGACTGAGAGATTGATGCAAGAGAGAGTACGAGTCCGAGGATCAAAATGGGTGTGCGTACCTATATTTAAAACATGGAGGGGGTGGGTGGCAAGAAAAGCCTCTAACTGAATTCCACGGGAATCACAGTGAGACCCCCCCCAGAGGAAATGGTGGGCATTAAAATCACCAAGTAACAGAATCGGTGGCGGTAATGACGAAACAAGAAAGGCAATATCCGGAATAGATAATGCCCGAGAAGGAGAGAGAGATAAAGAACAGAGCGTATACCACCTATGCAAGTGGATACGGGCTGCTGTGTAATGCAGCGAAGTACGAACAAATAGCTGATGGTACGGAATATCAGTGCGTAGAAGGGCACTTTCATTAAAGGTCCCATCAGGAAAAGGATCTGAAGAATACAATAAATTATAGCCTGAGATGGGAGAGATAACAGTAGAGTGTAATTTTGGTTCCTGTAAGCAAACACCAACAGGGGCAAACTGGGAGAGTAACATCTGAAGCTCACTCCGATTACCCGAGGCCGCGTATATTCCACTGTATATAGGCCATGATTGGCAATGATAAAGATACTTGAAATCCGCAGGTAAGGGTTCCTACGGACTAGAGGGGTTAGAAAAGTCCACATGCGGAGGCAGTGGAAAACGTTCAAGCAGCGAAGGAACGGTGCGCTGTGAAGAAAGGAGTTGCGCAGATGGAGGAGAGGAGAGAGAAGGAACAGAGGGTGGATCAGTGTCCATTGATGGTTTGGTCTCTGCAATATATTCAGAGATTGCTTCAAGTGTTTCGGAATTCAGAGACGTCGTATGGGAGACAATATTGGAAATGGTAGAGGGAGGATGAGTAAAGATTGGAACTGTATTGGACTGTACCAAGGTAGGGGGGGGCGAAAGGGTGGAGGGAACTGGAGAAGCGTGGAAGGGGATAGAAGAGGCAGAAACCTGGGAGGTGGCAGAAGAGGAAGAAACCTGGGAGGGAACAGGGGAGGAAGGTACAGTACGAGGAGGAGGGTGAACCTCTACACTTGTAACAGAGCCAGTGAGAGGAGGAGAACCAGGGACAGAGACAGGGAGGGTAAAATGAGGTGGAAGATGGGTAGGAGGTGTTAACGGACCTTTTTTTGACTTTTGAGAAGTAGAGGGACGATTGGGAGGAGGTGTCATACGAGATCTCGTCGTTACTGAGGATTTTGAGAGAGAACACGAAGAAGCGAGATCAGACTAAGGCGTTGAAGTAGGGACGTCTGAGCCGAGGACAGCAAAAGGATTAGATACAGGAGTGACTAGGGGAGAGGTAACCACAAAGGTGGGTGTAGAAGATGGGATACCAGAAGTGGGGGGATGTTTTGAAACACGGGAGTAAGAAACACGTGGGAGTCTCCCTTGGAGGCGGAGATGAGAAACTGCCATGGCATAAGGGAGACCTTCTGTCTCTTTGAGGTAACGGATTTCCCGCTCGTTTAAATAGACTTGACAACGGCGAGAGTACGAAGGGTGAGCCTCATGACAGTTAAGGCAAGAGGGAGATCGATTGCAAGACATATGAGAATGGTCATCGGCACCACAGACTGGGCATTCAGCGATAGATCTGCAATATTTCGCTGGATGGCCAAATCGCCAGCAATTTCTACACTGTTGCTGTGTAGGGATCACCTTTCGGACTTGTAACCGATGTCCTGCTATATAAACTGAGGATGGGAGTTCTCGGCTGTCAAAAGTTAAACGAGCCACATTGCTAGGGTATCGTCTCCGCCCGCGGGCAGGAAGAACGCAAGTGTCTACCTTGAGGATTGGGAGATCTTGGAGTTCCAGCTGTTCAAGAATGTCAGTGCCACATGTCTGGAAATTTTGTTGAACTATGGTATGGGGCAGAATGACGGTACCACTACAAGAATTGAGGGAATGATGTTTTTCAAGAGTGACAGGAACAGTATCGATATGGGAAAGACGAGAGAGCTCATGAGCCTGGGTAGCATTCTGTACGGTGATGATGCGCGTACTGCTCTTAAGAGTATGAAAAGAAATATCTTTACCAACATGGCGTAGGAGTGCCTTGCCAATACTGTGGTCAGAAAGATAGGCAGTAGAGGAAGTCGGTCGTAAAGTGAAGAATTTAGTCCATTGTTCAGTCTGAAACTGAGCGTGGAAAGGTAGTGAAGGACGTGTCGATCGTTTCTGAGAAGAACGAGAAGGTGGAGAAGTATCATCAGCAGGTAATTGTCGTTGGCCTTTAGGCGTGGGACCAGAGTTGGTCCGACATGGAACGGGTCGGCAATTTGAAAATTGCCGCACCGTAGAGGGAGAGGCCGGAAGCGTAGTCAGAGGAGAGCGAAGGTCTGATAAATCGAAGGAGTCAGTCGAGGCCTCAGTACCTGAAGCGGGTGAGGAAACAGCACCGGCAAGAAGTACAGAGGCATGAGGAGTGTCTGAAGAGTGGTCCAAAGACGAGGCGGGGTCAGAACGGGGTGCGGTATCAAGAAGGGGCCCGGGGGTAGGAGGTTCATGGACTAGGGCTACCATGGTTAGGTTACTTCTTTCTTTTTGTTTTTAAGAAAAAAAGAAAGAAAAAAATAAAAAAAAGAATAAAAAAAAGGGGGACCGGGGAGGGATAGTTCCTAGGAGGAATGAAAGGGCCAGAAATCTCCCTCCGCGCCCAAGAGGACCTCAGCACCGTAAGTAGCGCAGATGCAGTATGGAACCCGTGCCATACCCTACCCATCATACTAGTAAACTAACAATCCGGGATAGCAACCTCACATCTGCCGAGCTACCTCGGTGGACAAAAGAGAGGGCGGCTGGATATCCGCCACAAAGCATACCTCCTTCGGCCACCACCCCCAGAATCCTAAAGGTGGCTTCCAGAGATACACCCGTCGCCCGAAAGACACCCAAAGCTACTCCGGGATACTGGAGAGGGATCGGGACATCCCCAGGCGATCCAGATTCCACGGCAAACTACGCCACCGCCAAAAACCTCAACGGAATGTAATGGACCCCGGTATCCTTTCCCCTGCCTAGGAACTAGCGCGCCTGTGGGAGAAATCCCAAAGGCCGAAAAGAGGAAGGGCAAAAGGGAGGGGTGGGGAGGAGAAGGAGGAAAGGAAAAAGGGGAGGAGAGATTGGGGGGTAATTAGGTTCGGTCTGAGGAAGAAGACCGACAGATCTAATTCCTCAGACCAAGAGCCTCTTCACCACGCCAAGGAGCCCCCCTTGAAGAGGTCACAGCTGAGGAAATTGCTTCAGAGGAGGAAAAGAGGGGAGAATGTGCCTTCTTCAGTGATTAAGGACGTGTGTGCAAAGTGGAGCGAGTTGCAAAGTTTTGTGGAGAAATATCACCCTGACCAAACTCAAACAAGCCATATCTGCAACATGTTCAGTGACAAAACCTTGTCTCACTTCAGGCATATCTTAAAGAGGAACCAGAAACAGACCTCTCTGGACAGTGTTTTTGTGCGACATGGGTGCAGCGACTCAAGCTTGTCCAAGTGGCAGTAAAAAACAAAGAAGAGAAATAACCCCAGAGAGGGCTTTGATACCTGAAGTCCTTATGAAGGAGGATTCCCCTTCCAAACAATAAACTCCTCCCTCTCCCTTCCTCACCTTCTTCCATATGCCAACAAGAGTCTTCAATAATGGTATATAATGTTCATTTATTATTAAAATTAGTGTTTTATACAGTGGACCCTCATTTTTTCGTAATTAATCCGTTCCAGAGTGTGACTATTTGCGAAACCATTTTTCCCATAAGAAATAACTTAAATCCAATTATAATCCGTTTCAGACCAACAGTAGTAACAAAAAAAATTTTTTTTACATGAAATATAGATTTACATACACAGAAAACAAAGACAAAGAATAAAACAATAATAACATCACACTTATCTTTATTGAAGACTCTTGTTGGTGTATGAATAAAATACAGTGGAACCTCTACTTGCGAGTTTAATCCGTTCCATGACCTTGCTTGCAACTGGATTTGCTCGTTTGCAGAGTCAATTTTCCTCATTTAAATTAATTGAAATGCAATTAATCCATTCCAGGGGAATTCTGTACTTCAATAATTTTGCTAATATCAACTCCTTGGCTTATTTATCTATCTCACTTCATAAACCATACCACGGGCAGGATTGAACCCACGGTCAGAGTCTCAAAACTCCAGACCGTCTCGTTAGCCACTAGACCAGCTAGCCACAATAAGATTCGTCCAACTAGGTATATTTCTACACCATAGGAAGGTTAGCATAGGCTAACGCGACGGTCTGGAGTTTTGAGACTCTCTGACCGCGGGTTCAATCCCGCCCGTGGTATGGTTTGTTTGCAATCATGTCATTACGATTTCGTGAGTCATGTTGACGGCATTGAGGGGACTTGAGCTAGAGTTCATCACGGCCACGCTAGCTGGAGATTTGTCTGTAAAAACTTGCATTTGTGGTCACAGTGGTGCCTACACTAACCTTCCTATGGTGTAGAAATATACCTAGTTGGACTAATCTTATTGTGGCTAGCTGGTCCAGTGGCTAACGCGACGGTCTGGAATTCTGAGACTCTCTGACCTCGGGTTCAATCCCGCCCGTGGTATGGTTTGTTTGCAATCGTGTCATTACGATTTCGCGAGTCATCTCGCTTCATCTAATATGACATAATAAACAATATAAATAACATAGAAACCTGATATAGTATACCCTAATTATTATTATAATCAAAAAGAAGCGCTAAGCCACAAGGGCTATACAGCGCTGCAGGGTAGGGAAGGAAGCAAGGGAATTGGATGGCAGAAGGGAGGGGGGATGATCAGCAGGTTACAGAAAACAGCGGGGCAGGGGATAGTACGGGGGTAGAGGGTAGCAAGAGATACAAGTAGAAAGGGCTGAAAGTATCAGAATTTGTGAAGTAAGTCAGTCGTTGTCAAAAAGTCAATGAGAGAGTCCGGATGAAAGGTGGGTCCATCAGCGAGAAGGGAAGGTAAAGAGAGAGCAGCGGGGCGAAGACGACGACAGAGGTAAATTCTGCGTGCTCGTTGATAAAGTGGGCAGTCCAACAGAATGTGGCTGACTGATAATGGAGCTTGGCAATTCTCACAGAGAGGAGCAAGACGCCTCTCCATGAGATATCCATGAGTAAGACGAGTATGGCCAATGCGAAGACGGCAGAGAGTAGTCTCCCAACCTCGACACTGGTGATAAGAAGACGGCCAGTAACCTATACTCGGTTTAATAGACTGAAGTTTGTTGCCGAGCATAGTAGACCAACGTTGTTGCCAACGGGTGTGAAGGTGGGAAGATATTACAGCAAAATAGTCCGTACATGGAATACCTCTATAAGAAACTGGTAGGTCATGTACTGCTGACCGCGCAGCAGTGTCTGCCTGTTCATTGCCCTGTACGTCAACATGACCAGGGACCCAACAAAAAACAATATCTTTATGCTTAGTAAAGATGCGGCGTAGCCAAAGTTGGATACGGAGGACTAAGGGGTGAGGTGTATCAAATTTTTGTATAGCCTGTAAAGCACTAAGGGAGTCTGAGACAACCACAAATGATGACACAGGCATAGATGCAATACGGATAAGTGCTGTAAGGATGGCATATAATTCAGCAGTAAAAATACTAGCTGAAGATAGTAAATGCCCTTGTACGACGCTGTCCGGAAACACTGCTGCGAATCCTACGCCGTCAGAAGACTTAGAGCCATCTGTGTACACAGCAATGGCATGAGAATGAGAGTGAAAGTGGTCAAGAAAAAGAGAGCGGGAAGCGACCGTAGACAGTTGGGCTTTCGAGCAAGGGAGGGAGAAAGAACAGACTCGAACAGCTGGAACTTCCCAGGGGGGTAGGGAAAAGTGAGATGCTACATGTACATAGAAAGGTGGTAGTTGAAGAGAAGACAAGAGCGAATGAAGGCGAAGAGAGAAGGGACGGAGTAAGCAGGGGCGGCGAACAAATAAAGAATGTCTACTAATATCAGTGACCATTCTATAAATGGAAGGATTGCGGAGATCATGAGAGCGTACATAGTAGCGCAGGCAATGGGCATCACGGCGATCGGATAAGGATGGAACGTTCGCTTCTGCATAGAGGCTTTCGACAGGGGAAGAGCGAAAAGCACCAAGGCATAAACGTAATCCTTGGTGATGAATGGGGTTAAGGCTAGAGAGAGTAGCAGGAGATGCCGCTGAATAGATCTGGTCACCATAATCAAGTTTCGATAAAATAAGGGTGGAATGTAGGTGAAGGAGGGTTCGACGATCAGCTCCCCACGAAAGATGAGCAAGGGTTTTAAGAAGGTTCAGCCGGCTGTGACAAGTTGCCTTCAGAGAGGTAATGTGAGGTTTCCAGGATAACCTACGATCAAAGAGGAGGCCCAGAAACTTGACTGTATCACGTTCAGGGATACGGGAGCCATAGAGGTACAAAGGATGATCAGAGATGACAGAGCGTCTAGTGAAAGTGATTTGGTGGGTTTTAGTGCTGGAAAATTTAAACCCATGTGTGGTGGCCCAATTGGAAACACGGTCGACTGCATGCTGGAGAGAAACTGTAAGGAGGTGACAGTCAGCGCCTGCACAGGCAATAGCGAAGTCATCAACATAGAGTGATGACCAAATATTTGATGGAAGACTAGAGGCCAAATCATTAATAGCAAGGAGAAAAAGTGTTGTGCTCAGAACACATCCCTGGGGGACACCTTCAGCTTGGACAAAGTCCGGGGAGAGCACATTATTAACCCGAACACGGAAATGCCTGTCAGTTAAAAAGTTCTTAAGAAAGGATGGTAGATTGCCTCGAAGGCCTAAGGAGTGGACTTGGGCTAAAATATTATACCTCCAAGTTGTGTCATATGCCTTCTCAAGGTCAAAAAATATGGCAATAACTGAGTGGTTATTCGCAAAGGCATTACGAACATACGTATCCAAGCGCAGTAAGGGGTCTATGGTAGAACGTCCCTTACGAAAGCCATATTGACGAGTGGAGAGACTGTTGTGTGTCTCTAAATACCACACTAAACGTCTATTTACTAGACGTTCCATTACTTTGCAAACTGCACTGGTAAGAGCAATGGGACGATAGTGGGAGGTTTCATGTCCCGTAGTGCCTGGTTTGCGGAAAGGGAGAACAATGGCGGATTTCCACAGCTGTGGAAGAACTCCTTGTGACCAAATAAGATTGTAAAGGCGTAATAGGACTGCAAGGGCTGACTGATGTAAATGTTGTAGCATACGAATATGAATGTTGTCGGGCCCAGCTGCCGATGATCGACAAGCTGAGAGTGTTGCCTCCAGTTCTTGAAGTGTAAAAGGCACATTATACTGTTCTTCTCTGAGAGAAGAAAAGTCCAAGGGTGCTAACTCTCTGGCAGACTTTGAGGAAAGAAATGAGGGGCATAGATGGAGTCCCTGAGAAATACGGACCAGATGATTGCCAATTTCATTGGCAACATCTAGTGGGTTTGCTATATCAACAACGGCAACTCGCAGAACAGGAGCCGGGTCAGGAGAATATTTACCACTCAGTTTTCGTACTTTTTTCCAGACTGCACTCATAGAGGAAGCAGAGGTGATGGTGGAGACAATCTCGCCAGCAAGTGCGTTTAGCGTCACGGATGACACGGCGAGCGATCGCACGCTTCTGTTTAAAATCAAGGAGTCGCTCTGTGGTTCTATTGTACCGGTACCTGCCCCATGCAGCGCGTTTCAAACGTACTGCACGAGCACAAGCAGGAGACCACCAAGGCACGCATTTCTGAGAATGCCTGCCCGAAGTTTGGGGTATAGAATGAGAAGCTGCGGTGAAAACGGAGGACGAGAAGAGGTGTAAAAGCTCATCGATGGAGGACGAAGAAGGAACCTCTTTAAAAACAGTCAGGTGTGAGTAAAGGTTCCAATTTGCCCGATTAAATTGCCAGCGTGGGGTGCGAAGAGGTGGCGAATATGAAGGGGAAGAAAGAATGATTGGGAAATGATCACTGTCATGTAAGTCCGGGAGAACAGACCAAGTAAAGTCTAATGCGGCGGAGGAAGAGCAAACTGAGAGATCGATGCAAGAGAGAGTATGAGTCCGAGGATCAAAATGGGTGTGAGTACCTGTATTTAAAACATGGAGGGGGTGGGTGGCAAGAAAAGCCTCTAACTGAATTCCACGGGAATCACAGTGAGACCCTCCCCAGAGGAAATGGTGGGCATTAAAATCACCAAGTAACAGAATCGGTGGCGGTAATGACGAAACAAGGAAGGCAAAATCCGGAATAGATAATGCCCGAGAAGGAGAGAGATATAAAGAACAGAGCGTATACCACCTATGTAAGTGGATACGGGCTGCTGTGTAATGCAGCGAAGTATGAATAAATAGCTGATGGTACGGAATATCAGTGCGGAGAAGAAGGGCACTTTCATTAAAGGTCCCATCAGGAAAAGGATCTGAAGAATACAATAAATTATAGCCTGAGATGTGAGAAATAACAGCAGAGTGTAATTTTGGTTCCTGTAAGCAAACACCAACAGGGGCAAACTGGGAGAGTAACATCTGAAGCTCACCCCGATTACCCCTGAGGCCGCGTATATTCCACTGTAAAAAGGCCATGATTGGCAATGATAAAGATACTTGAAATCCGCAGGTAAGGGTTCCTACGGACTAGAAGGGTTAGAAAAGTCCACATGCGGAGGCAGTGGAAAATGTTCAAGCAGCGAAGGAACGGTGCGCTGTGAAGAAAGGAGTTGCGCAGATGGAGCAGAGGAGAGAGAAAGAGCGGAAGGTGGATCAGTGTCCATTGATGGTTTGGTCTCTGCAATATATTCAGAGATTGCTTCAAGTGTTTCGGAATTCAGAGATGTCGTATGGGAGACAATATTGGGAATGGTAGGGGGAGGATGAGTAAAGATTGGAACTGTATTGGACTGTACCAAGGTAGGGGGGGGCGAAAGGGTGGAGGGAACTGGAGAAGCGTGGCAGGGGACAGAAGAGACAGGAACCTGGGAGGTGGCAGAAGAGGAAGAAACTTGGGAGGGAACAGGGGAAGAAGGTACATTACGAGGAGGAGGGTGAACCTCTGCACTTGTAACTGAGCCAGTGAGAGGGGAAGAACTAGGGACAGAGACAGGGAGGGTAAAATGAGGAGGTGGAAGATGGGTAGGAGGTGTTACCGGACCTTTTTTTGACTTTTGAGAAGTAGAGGGACGATTGGGAAGAGGTGTCGTACGAGGTCTCGTCGATACTGAGGCTTGTAAGAGAGAACTCGAAGAAGCGAGATTAGACTGAGGCGTTGAAGTAGGGACGTCTGAGCCGAGGACAGCAAAAGGATTAGATACAGGAGTGATTATGGGAGAGGTAACCACAGAGGTGGGTGTAGAAGATGGGATACCAGAAGTGGGGGGACGTTTTGAAACACGGGAATAAGAAACACGTGGGAGTCTCCCTTGGAGGCGGAGATGAGAAACTGCCATGGCATAAGGGAGACCTTCTGTCTCTTTGAGGTAACGGATTTCCCGCTCGTTTAAATAGACCTGACAACGGCGAGAGTACGAAGGGTGAGCCTCATGACAGTTAAGGCAAGAGGGAGATCGATTGCAAGACGTATTAGAATGGTCATCGGCACCACAGACTGGGCATTCGGCGATAGATCTGCAATATTTCGCTGGATGGCCAAATCGCCAGCAATTTCTACACTGTTGTGGTGTAGGGATCACCTTTCGAACTTGTAACCGATGTCCTGCTATATAAACGGAGGATGGGAGTTCTCGGCTGTCAAAAGTTAAACGAGCCACATTGCTAGGGTATCGTCTCCGCCCACGGGCAGGAAGAACGTAAGTGTCTACCTTGAGGATTGGGAGATCTTGGAGTTCCAGCTGTTCTAGAATGTCGGTGCCACATGTCTGGAAATTTTGTTGAACTATGGTATGGGGCAGAATAACGGTACCACTACAAGAATTGAGGGAATGATGTTTTTCAAGGGTGACAGGAACAGTATCTATATGGGAAAGACGAGAGAGCTCACGAGCCTGGGTAGCATTCTGTACGGTAATGATGCGCGTACCGCTCTTAAGAGCATGAAAAGAAATATCTTTACCAACATGGCGTAGGAGTGCCTTGCCAATACTATGGTCAGAAAGATAGGCAGTAGAGGAAGTTGGTCGTAAAGTGAAGAATTTAGTCCACTGTTCAGTCTGAAACTGAGCGTGGAAAGGTAGTGAAGGACGTGTCGATCGTTTCTGAGAAGAACGAGAAGGTGAAGGTGGAGAAGTATCATCAGCAGGTAATTGTCGTTGACGTTTAGGCGTGGGACCAGAGTTGGTCCGACGTGGAACGGGTCGGCGATTTGAAAATTGCCGCACCGTAGAGGGAGAGGCCGGAAGCATAGTCAGAGGAGAGCGAAGGTCTGATAAATTGAAGGAGTCAGTCGAGGCCTCAGTACCTGAAGCGGGTGAGGAAACAGCACCGGCAATAGGTACAGAGGCATGAGGAATGTCTGAAGAGTGGTCCAAAGACGAGGCGGGGTCAGAACGGGGTGCGGTATCAAGAAGGGGCCCGGGGGTACCAGGTTCATGGACTAGGGCTGCCATGGTTAGGTTACTTCTTTCTTTTTGTTTTTAAGAAAAAAAAAGAAAGAAGAAAAGAAAATAAAAATAAAAAAAAAGAAAAAAAAAAGGGGGGACCGGGGAGGGATAGTTCCTAGGAGGAATGAAAGGGCCAGAAATCTCCCTCCGCGCCCAAGAGGACTCGACACCGCTAGTAGCGCAGATGCAGCATGGAACCCGTGCCATACCCTACCCTTCATGCCAGTAAACCAGCAATCTGGGATAGCAACCTCACATCTGCCGAGCTACCTCGGTGGACAAAAGAGAGGGCGGCCGGATATCCGCCACAAAGCATACCTCCTTCAGCCACCACCCCCGGAATCCGAAAGGTGGCTTCCAGAGATACACCCGTCGCCCAAAAGACACCCAAAGCTACTCCGGAATACCGGAGAGGGATCGGGACATCCCTAGGCAATCCAGATTCCACGGCAAACTACGCCACCGCCACGAAACCTCAACGGAATGGGATGGACCCCGGTGTCCTTTCCCCTACCTAGGAACTAGCGCGCCTGTGGGAGAAATCACGAAGGCTAAAAAGAGGAAGGGCAAAAGGGAGGGGTGAGGAGGAGGAGGAGGAATGGAAAAAGGGGAGGATGGGGAGGATGGGATAGGGGAGGGGAGAATGGGGGGTAATTAGGTTCGGTCTGAGGAAGAAGACCGACAGGGCTAATTCCTCAGACCAAGAGCCTCTTCACCACGCCAAGGAGCCCCCCTTGAAGAGGAGTATACCCTAAAATGAATAAAATATGTCATTCATGTAGTGGTATGGGTGGTGTCGGCAGTGGACGAGAGTTTGTCTGGAGAACGGGCAAAATTCTTCATGAATAATTTCGCTAATATCATCTACACGACTTATTTATATATCACAGTTCATCTAATATAACTTAACAAACAATATAAATAATATAGAAACATTATATATACTCTAAAATGAATAAAATACGTCATAATGTAACAGGTGAAGGTGGCCACAACCGCCCCCTCTTTGTTGTGGTAAACACTGCCATCTAGTGACGGCCTTTTGAAGCCATCTATTATTATAATGTCTATTATTATATGTAGTATTATTATATATTATTATTATATATTATTATTATATATTATTATAATTATATTATTATATATGTATTATTATAATTATATTATTATTATTGTATTATATTATACTATTATATACGTATTATTATACATATTATTATTATTATTATTATATAAATAATTTGTAATTTTTGTTCAAACAAAAAATATAAGATTTACTGTTATTCCTTACTGCAATAATTGTATAAATAATGTCAACCCATTCACAGCTGCATACTGGAATGGACAGTGACATCATTTGTTTACTCTAAAACAGCCAAGCAATGGATCATTTCTCCTAGGTTGAGCTCTATTTCAAGGTACTTTTTGTCATGAAAGCAATTCAAATCATATCTATGTCTGTAATATATCTTCCATTCTATGAAATGAGACCAAAAAAAAAATGAGAATACAACCATAAAAACCATTCGAAATTACCGCAAAGGGGTGGCTAATTGCCGAAAAGTGAACTCCATTATTTATGCTTAGATTTCTTTCATTTTTGGTGTACGTTAAGAAGCATCTTTCCATCATACATTGCCCAAGTTTCAATAAGATAGTCCAATAAACAAATGAGATACAATTCCCAAGATCAAGAGCAAGAGCCCCTCACCAGTGTCAAGGAACCTGCCTCGAGGTCTGCTCGCTCGTGGAAATTTTGCTCGTGTATAGAAGCAAAAAATCGACCCATCGACTGCTCGTACTATTTGGAAAAACTCGCATGTGGACACGCTCGTAAGTAGAGGTTCCACTGTATGTCATTACATATGTTAGGAATTGTGGCGGTGGCAAGGGAGTGTGTTTGGAGGCAAGACAAGATAGTCCTTCAACACGACACTAATATCAACTCTATAGCTTATTTATCTATCACAATTCATCTAATATGACATAATTAACAATATTAATAACTGACACACGACATGCACTCTAGAATTAATAAAAAATGTCATTACATATGCCACGAGTGGTGTTGTGTTTTGTTGTTGGGTGTATAAGGGCCACTGAGAGCATAAGCCATACATAGTGGTGGAGGGCAGTGGTGTTGTCAATAGCCTTATATAACTCCAATAACACTGGAGGAGTTAGGTTTGTGCTGTCTTTTTTCTATCGATTAATCGCCTAACTTACTTGCTACACTGTTAATGCTACACTTGATCACTGGCTGGCGCTATAGCCTTTATCAATTCGTGCTGCTTTAGTATCGTACATATCGTAGAATCACTGAAGAAGGTACATTCTCCCCTCTCTCTTCCTCCTCCGCTTTGGTACTTTGCTACGAATTCTTCCTTGAATTCTATCGTGTTTCTCACCTTCTCTTTGGGGTCATGGTGGCTTATTTAGCAGTTGCAAGCACCTTAACCAATGGAATAATATGAAATGTATCGTATGAACACATAGGATCATCCTTACTCGCTGATAAGCAATGGCAAACTGACTGTGAATGGAGTGTGGGGCCACTAAGGGCCATGCATACGCATCTGGGATGAACAACTATTTGCGAGTCAATATTTTGACGAAAGAACGTCATGATTTTTTAAAATTACGACTTCCGATGCTTGCGAAAAACGAGGGTCTACTGTACGTATTTCTTTCTCATTGTTTTGCGTGTTAGTTTAATATCTTTATTATGCACCCCATACAGAGGTGCAAAACTGGTCCAGGGACTGGACTCCAAAGTTTTGAGAGCTGAACAAGTTACAAATGTAATTAACTAGATTTGGTCACACTCATGATAAGTTAAATTAGTAATGAGCTCCAGGTAGCGTTGGTCACAATCGTGACAAGTTACAAAGGTAATGAATCATAAGTACGTCCATACATCATTACAATTATGAATAAATTACAGAATAATGAGCAATTAAACATTCTAGGAAAATGCATCCATTGCCCCAACAACAGATATTGCTAGGTGCCTGTCCTTGTTTGGCAGGACAGCCAGACAGCCACTGCAAACAGCAGCAGGTTGTGCCAGGATCTGCTGATTGCAGGAGCACCATCGACCCTCCCCAAGAGGTCAGCGACTCCGCTAGCAGCCCGAGGGAGAGCTGCCCTAGGGACATGTCAACGTCCTGATGGATGCCAATTTGATTGCAGATCCCAAGCCCTCTGTAAAGGTGAAGATGCAGCAGCTGTCACCTCTGTCTGCTGGGAGGGGTTGTTGGTCGTTCCCACCTGGAGCCCTCAGTGTGCCCAGACATCCACCATGCGCACTGATGTTGAAGCTTGAGGAACTGAGTGCACACTACCTGTGGCACACCTGACAGCTACCTTGCAGTCGAACTCCACAGCGCTGTCCCTGCAGTGGAAGTTCCCGTGAGCCCAGCACACCCTGTGCCATCGCTGACATCGTGGGCTGGGAGGGAAAAAGTACCCTCTACAGTTGGGGTGGCGCTGGGAGTTGGGTGGGTGAGGCGGGGGAGTTGAAAGGTTGTGGCGCAGGGGTGAGGGGTTATGAGAGGGTCACTACTACACACGGGGCAAGTCCGGGGAGGGGAGAGGGGCACTTCTACACACTGATTGTGCACTGTTCACACTGTCCTTCCTACAACAAACAACATATATTTGTTTCCCATGACTCACGAAATCGTAATGATATGATTGCAAACAAACCATATAACGGGTGGGGATAGAACCCGCGACGGTCTGGAGTTTTGAGACGCTCTGATCGCGGGTTCTATCCCCGCCCATTGTATGGTTTGTTTCCCATGCACATCATGAAAGATATGGGCATGTGATTCCCCAAAACCAGTGTTCCCTTCATCTTCACCCACATACCCCCCCCCAGCGGCATGGGGGAAGAATAACTGACTGGTCCCGACATGGACACACTCAACACCACACCCAACCCTCACAAACTGTACAACACTTCCACTATTTACGTTGAAACGATGTACTAGGATGTCCTCTCACTGCTCTGGAATCTTTCCAAAGCATTCACACTAAGTCCTGTTCAGTCCTGACCTGGTCAGCCTCTGATCAGGAGCTATCCTTGAAAATCCCACAGCTAGTCCGCTACACGCCCTGTTGTGTCAGCCATGCCGAGGGAGACTTTTTGTGTATGCAAAACTATACATAGTTAATTGAACCCTTAAACTGTCCAAACACAGATCTACTTTTTTCAACATTTAAAAGTACGTAAAAAAACAAATTTTTTTTTTTACATTTGAAAGCGTGTAAAAAAACTTTGCTCTTTTTTTTTTTTTTTTTTTTTTTTTTTTTTTGTTATATTTGAAAATATGTAAAAAAAGTTGATCTATTTTGGAGCACTACACATGTGAATATAGATCTATGTTTGGACAATTTAAGGGTTAAAAATGTACTTTTGTTAATATTTTTGGGTGTCTGGAATGGATTAACTGTATTTACATTAATTCTTATGGGAAATATTATTTCGGTTTCCGGCCGACCTTCTGGAACAGATTACGGCCGATAACTGAGGGCCCACTTTATATGCAAATGGAGTCTACTCCACTATCCAGCCTGTAGCTGTTGGAGTACCCCAGGGTAGTGTCCTAGGCCCACTCCTCTTTCTCATCTACATCAATGATCTCCCCAATGCAACCCAACTCCTTAAACCAGTTCTATCCACAGATGACACTGTCTACTCTGACTCAAACCCAGCTATACTTAGACACTGTAAACAATGAGCTGCTAAAAATACATATTTGGATGATGACCAACAAACTCATTCTCAACATAGACAAAACATACTTCATGCTGTTTGGCAACAGAGCCTTAAATATCCAACTTAATATATCAATAAATGGTTCCCCTATATCAAGATACAGTGAGGGTAAATTTCTAGGTCTTCTCCTTGACTGTAATCTTCAATTTCATTCCAACATTCAACACATATCCAAGAATATTTCCAAATCAGTAGGCATCCTTCCAAGATATGATACTATGCACCACAAATGACACTCCTTAACCCTATACCACTTATTAATATATCCTTACCTCACCTATGGTATTTGTGCCTGGGGATCAATCACAGCCAACCACCTTAAAATTTAATAACCCAACAAACAGCTGCTGTGCAGTGGATTACCAGTTCCTGTGCTAGACAGCACAGCACACCACTTTTCAAAAGCCTGAACTTGCTAAATATATGAGACATACACTCACATTACTGTGCCTACTACATATACAGAACATTAAATTCCACTATAAACCCTCCACTTAAACTACTACTTGACGGTTACAACACAAGGCATAAGGCATTCAACATCCCTCGTGTCAGTCTCTCACTATGCAAAAACGCTTTAAGAAGATGAAATTAAGACACGTGCAACACCTGGGTATCTTTATTGTAGACGTTTCGCCATCCAGTGGTTTTATCAATACAAATTCCAGGACATAACTTGAAGACAGTAGAACTATGTACAGAAGCTGAGGTAATCAGTCCCTCAACATTGGAGTAGGTGCAATGAGCACCTACTCTACAATAAAGATAACCAGGTGTTGCACATGTGTCTTAATTTCATCTTGTCGGTATTGTATACCATTCTTGTACAACAAGAACATAAGAAGGAACACTGCAACAGGCCTACTGGCCCATGCGAGGCAGGTCCAAGTCTCCTACTGGCTTAAGCCGATTTCCTAACCTAGTTAGGTCAGGTCATTCACTTAAGGAAGGAGCACGGCATCTGACCTAGTAGCACAAGCTAGTCAGATCCAACTCACACCCACTCGTGTATTTATCTAACCTATGTTTAAAACTACACAATGTTCCAGCTTCTTTAGCTGTACTGAGGAGTTTGTTCCACTCATCCACAACTCTATTACCAAACCAGTGCTTTCCTATATCCTTCCTGAATCTGAATTTTTCCAACTTTAAACCATTGCTGAGAGTCCTGCCTTGGCTAGATAATTTTAGTATGCTATTTACATCCCCTTTATTAATTCCTGTTTTCCATTTATACACCTCAGTCATATCCTCCCTAATTCTACGCCTTTCTAGAGTGTGCAGATTCCGGGCCCTCAGTCTATCCTCATAGGGACGATTTCTGATACATGGGATCAACTTTGTCATCCTCCTAAAACCAAAGTAATATTTCCCATAAGAAATAATGTAAATACAATTAATGTTCCAGACACTCAAAAATAATAACAAAAAACACATTTTTTAAAGAATAACTATAGTATTACATACAGAAAATAATGAGAAATAAATATTAATTACTAATTTTAACGGTAAATGAACATTACATACCTTTATTGAAGACTCTTGTTGGCGCATTAAAGAAGGCGAGGAGGGGAGAGGAAGTCGAGGTTATTGTTTGGAAAGGGAATCCCCCTCCATAAGGACTTCGTGTATCAAAGTCCTCTCTGGGGTTACTTCCCTTCTTTGTCTTTTACTGGCACTTGACCCCTGTCACACTAAAAATCTGTCCAGAGAGCTCTGTTTCTGGGGTCTCTAAGACCTGCCTAAAATGGGACAAGGTATTGTCACTGAACATGCTGCAGATACGGTTTGGATCAGCTTGGTCACTTATTTCACAGTCGTAATCAATAAAGAAGCACAAAAATTTTGAAATGTTTCGGATGAATGTTCACTCAACCAGTGACAGAGCAGATGGAGACACGTATGCATGAGTGGCAGCATCTCGGGTGGACGGATGCATCTAATAAGTATGATTTCAGGATGGAAGTACGAAATTAGGACCAAATTTTCGCCCAAAAAAGTGTCCAAAATCCGAATTGTATGATATTCGGACCGTAAAAAAAAACCGGAGTTCCACTGTATATTAAAAATGTAGTAGCAAAATGTTTTTGTGAAGTGTTGAAGGGAGTAAACACAAGTGGAAAGATGACAGGCAGGAGAGGAGTGAGGGCTGCCATATGTGCATATACACTATTCTGAAACAACCTAGGTAGTAGGTTGGTAGACAGCAACCGCCCAGGGAGGTACTACCGTCCTGCCAAGCGAGTGTAAAACGAAAGCCTGTAATCGTCTTACATGATGTTAGGATTGCTGGTGTCCTTTTTTCTGTCTCAAACATGCAAGATTTCAGGTATGTCTTGCTACTTCTACTTACACTTAGGTCACACTACACATACATGTACAAGCATATATATACACACCCCTCTGGGTTTTCTTCTAGTTTCTTTCTAGTTCTTGTTCTTGTTTATTTCCTCTCATCTCCATTGGGAAGTGGAACAGAATTCTTCCTCTGTAAGCTATGCGTGTTGTAAGAGGCGACTAAAATGCTGGGAGCAAGGGGCTAGTAACCCCTTCTCCCATATAAATTACTAAATTTAAAAAGATTAACTTTCATTTTTCTTTTTGGGCCACCCTGCCTTGGTGGGATACAGCCAGTTTGTTGGAGGAAAAAAAAAAATTCTGGAACAAGCAATGACAGCCTGGACAGGTTAACACACAGTTGCCATCCTGTCAACAACAACCATGTCACCAGAGCTATAAAGTATAGGCAACATCACATATCCATACAAACAAAATGGTGGAATACAGCATTAAAACTGGATATGGTAAATACTGAAGACAGAGTAAAGCAATAGAAGTTAAATCATGTTTATAAAACTGCTCACAAGCAGTGTCCAGAATATCCTCCCGAAACATTTGTCAAGATTAGGTGCCAAAATTGTAATAACACATTGTAAACTATATAAAGAAATAAAATCCTTATTCCTTATAAAACCAATATGGTACTTGGGGAGGTGAACACAATTTTGTAGTACCTACAGTAGGTGGTCAATCCTCAAACACCTTTTATTATACAGCAATAAGAATTGTAGATGAATGGTTCACAGAACCGACACGTTGCCCAAACCCTTGGGCACGACCTACTTCCACATTGGGCAAATGTGACACCACCTACGACTGCTGCACCTCTCCTGCCTACGGTTTATAAGCTCCTTCTCCGCTCATGTGCCGTATTCTATTCAAGATTGATGGACTGACCACATCGACTTAAGGTTGAGGGACTGATTACCTCATTCTCCTCCTGTTCATGCTTCTCCTGTGTATGGACTGATGAAGCCACTGTGTGGCGAAACGTTTCCTTAATAAAGATACCCAAGAGTTGCACGTGTCTAATTTATCACAGCAATAAGAAAGTAGAATGAATTGCCTGAATATGTCAGTTTGTTCTAACATAAACCAGTTCATGAAGAGAGCTAAAAGGTACTTAACCCTTAAACGGTCCAAACGTATATATACGTTCACGTGCGTAGCACCCCAAACGTATATATACGTTTTCTTTGTCATTCATTCAACACTGCCACGATAAGCCTGAGTCACCTAGACATCAGAGAATGGGTGTGCGCACTCACTGTGCACCATATTAAAATAATTGGGGATGCCTGGGTACCATATGCTCTCTTTTCCTATTAAAAAAAATTTTTTTTTTCCTCAAAAAATTTTGGGCGCTACGCGAGTGAATGTATATATACGTTTGGACTGTTTAGGGGTTCATGAATAAAGCTACAGAAAGGGAGGAGAATCATTTCTTACATAGTTAACATTAATGTACCAATTATTTTAAGATGATCCTGTCTATTTAATATCCATGTAAATAACTTAGTACACTTTATCTGTATTGTATCTCCTTTTACGGTAACTGATTTTCACGCAGCCAAGTTATTTAGCTGCTTTAATTTTTATAGCTATAATCATTACTGATTTCTACAGTCTCTGACAGATACGCTTTAAGTAAGATATTAAAAGAACTCCAATGGAAATAAGTCACTGACTTTTGGGTAATCCTAGGTAATTTACACGTTACTATGCATGATAATTGCACTTATGTTTACCTGTACCTAAACGAACTTACAAGGTCACCATAGTACTTACTCTGGGGTCTAATGTTGCAACCGAATATTGATATATTCCGGGTGTTGCTGACAATGGTTTTTGCTCAACTTTCATTATTGTATAGTTATTTTCAGAAAAGTATTGATTACCAATTTGATTACATAAAACATTTAAATCAGGGTCAGGATAGAAAAGTGGCAGACATGGCAGAGATATAACATACTTAGCTGTTGTGACTGTTTATACAAATAGGACTAAATAAAATCAGTAACAAAATTAGGGACAATGTACAGTTGTAGTTTATGACAATGTAACTTATAAGAAAATAAAATAAAAAGCTAATCAGATAAAAAAAAATGCAGGTAAATACAAGACAATGAGATGAAGATAAAGGCTTGTGCACTGAGTAATCCTCAATATGACAGTGAAAAAAAATGAGAAATGGGTCATTAAAGCTAAATAAAAGAAAATTTACTAAATGTTGGGATTGAAAAGCAAACAAAGAAAAGTGTTCCACTTGATGGCCTTATTATTAGGGAAAACACCTCATCATACTATAAAACAATAACAAAAAAAGGCACAATACCGTGACTGGAACGATACACAAATAACCCGCACATAAAAGAGAGAAGCTTTACGACGACATTTTGGTCCAACTTGGACCATTTACAAAGTCACACTGACTTTGTAAATAGTCCAAGTCGGACCGAAACGTCGTCGTAAAGCTTCTCTCTTTTATGTGCGGGTTATTTATGTACTATAAAACAATGTATGGGGAGGAAGAACAGCCCAAACACAAGTTCACTTAGATCTGGATGGTTTAACCAGTTTAGAATGTGCAATGGTCATAAAGATGAGGAGCACTGCAGCAGGTCTACTGCCCCATGCTAGGCAGGTCAAGTCACAACACTACAGTACTATTCTAATCTATTTTTAATAAAGCTACCTAAGGTTTTCATTTCAATGACATTTCTCATTCACACCAAAGGTATTCCTATATTCTTTCTAAATCTAAATTTTTCCAATTTGAACCCACTGCCAAATTTATATCTCCTTTATTCCTGTCTTCCATTTACACACCTCAGGAACTTTGTCAAGTTGTAACAGCTTGACTATGACCCTGGAGAGAAAAACGTTGCCACAATAAAATGTCAATAGTTGCACCAAAGTCCTTTTACCAAATATTTTGTTGGTAATTCTACCATTATTACCAGAATCAGACAAGTGTGTATACAAAAACATGTAGATGCATAACTGCATGTGTAATATAAATTAGGAGTAAGCAAGATACAGAAGGGCCCCACTTATACGGCAGGTTAGGTTCCAGGCTACCACCATAAAGTGGAAATCGTCGAAGAGTGGAACACCACTTTTTTCCACTTATAAATACATACAAATACTAGATAACAAGTTTACACTAACATATATTACATTAGTAAGTTATTATCATTAATATAGCATCTCAAGACATAAGACACACTTACTGATTTTAATGTGTACCTGCATGCCAGCACTGTTTAAGTTTATTTAGGTACAGGTGTACATAAGTATAATTACCAGAGTATATATAAAACATGACATAACTTTTAAAAACACTTGAATTTTGGAGTTTCCAGACACAATGGAGAGAGTTAGTTCTTACGGATCTTACGGAGAAAGCAAACAAACTGGGTGGGGCACGGTGACCGTATTAGAAAGTCAGGTGGGGGAGCCGTATAGAGTTTAGGTCATAATTTGAAATGACCATATTAGTGGAACGCCGTAAAGCAAAACGCCGTAAAACGGGGCCCTACTGTACACCTCTCGTGTTACATGTTTACAAGACAAAGAAAAGACACCAGCAATCCTACCACTGGGTAAAACAATTACAGGTTTCCATTTCACATGCATCTGGCAGGACAGTGGTACCTCCCTGGATGGTACATATATAGTGACTATTGTACATGTATGTTATGGATCACAACACATTATAACCAAAATACACCTACCATCCGACTTACGACAGAGTTCGGTTCCGAGAAACCAGTTTTAAGTCGAAATGGTCGTAAGTCGAACTTTACTAATGAATATCAACAAAACATTTTTGTAATGACTATTTTATTGTTTTATTTTGGTATTTCATGTTTTACTTTACTTTTTATGTTGTTAGTACTGTATTTTATACTGTAAGGTTTAGGATAAACACTGTGTACAACACAAATAGTTGTTTGTTTCCCAGAAATTTGGCATAAAAAGCACGGTCGTAAGTCGAGTGGTTGTAAGTCGAGCAGGTCGTAAGTCGGATGGTAGGTGTACATATTTTTATAATGAAAGACAAATATTACATGCAAAGTATACGTTATAATGGAAGACAAACAAAAGGCACAATACCATGACAAACAAAAATAACCTAAACATAGGAGAGCTTATGGCAACGTTTCAGTCCGACTTGGACCATTTACAAAGTTACACTAAATGGTCCAAGTTGGACTGAGACATCATCGTAAGCTTCTCTCTGCTATATGCAGGTTGCATGTGTAATGGAAGACATATTACATGCAAATTATACAATTTTACAAGGTAATAATGGATCACAAAGCATATCATCACATTTATTTTCCTTGTTCTGAAACACATTATATTGAGAAACGTTGTATGTTCCCTTACTAAGACACTTAGGAGCAGCCCCAAGTGTCAACTCTTGGGAACTAACTACACAAGATTAACAACTGTAAGACTGACAGAACATCAGGCATCACAGACACCTTGTGAAGCTTTGATCTGCCACATCATTAACACAAGATGAGCATAAAAACTCATTAGCTGACTGTAATGTGGCACAAGACCTGACCTTTTATAAAGCTGCACTAACCCAAAAAAATAAAGATGTGGAAAAAGACATTTATGTACAGTTCAGGACATTTGTTAAAGATTTTGCCACATGAACTTCTTCACTCCTAACCAAGGTGAAAACTGCCATGTACATATAATGAAACTTTTGTTTCAATAAATGTCCTTAACTGTATACATAAATCTTTCCCTCACATGTCACCGGCAGAATATAAGGGCCCCATACTGACTCCTGTGGCACACTACTTGTAATGGTGGCCCCCATTCTGATATCTCCCCATTTATGGAAACTGTTGCTTATTGTTCAGCCATGACTCAACCCAGAGATAATTTCTCCTCATAAACCAGGTGCCACTACTGCTATAAAACTGCAGCATTAACACCCGTCCTTCAGAGTGCAGACAATGTACTTCCCATCTCCAGGAACCAAGTCCAGCCAGCCGGTTTCCTGAATCCCTTCATAAATGTTACTTTGCTCACACTCCAACACCACATCAAGTCCTAAAAACCATTTAACTCCAATTGCTCCTAACATACTCACGCAGGCTTGCTGGAAGTCCAAGCCCCTCGCACACAAAACCTCCTTGACCCCTCCCTCTAACCTTGCATAGACTGACCCCTACCCCGCCTTCCTGCCACTACAGATTTATACACTTGAAGTCATTCTATTTTGTTCCATCCTCTCTACATGTCCAAACCATCTCCATAACCCCTCCTCAGCCCTCTGGATAATAGCTTTGGTAATCCCACACCTCCTCCTAATCTCCAAACTATGGATTCTCTGCATTATATTCACACCACACATTGCCCTCAGACATGACATCTCCACTGGCTCCAGCCTTCTCCTTGTTGCAACATTCACCACCCATGCCACACACCCATACAAAAGTGTTGGTATAACTATACAGTGGACCCCCGCATAGCGAACGCCTTGCATAGCGAACATTCCACATAGCGAACGCTTTGTTCGCTAAAATTTTGCCCCGCATAGTAGACAAAAACCCGCTCAGCGAACTTCGTCCGAGACGCGTCCAATGTGCGGCCTCAGCCAGCCTCACATGTGCCGCCTGTCCCATTGTTTACCAGCTAGCCTCCGCGGTAACATTCAAGCATACACTCGGAATATTTCGTATTATTACAGTGTTTTCGGTTCTGTTTGTTGAAAATAAGTGACCATGGGCCCCAAGAAAGCTTCTAGTGCCAACCCTGTGGTAAAAAGGGTGAGAATTAGTATGGAAATTAAGAAAGATTTTGAAGGGTTTGGGGCTAACCCTGAGAAGCCTATGCCAGTTGTGGAATCCATTGTGCCTACTTCAAAAATTAAGGAAATGTGTGCACAGTGGGTTGAACTGCAAACCTTTATGGATGAAAATCACCCTGACACAGCTGTTGCAAGGCGTGCTGGTGACTATTTCAATGACAATGTTATGGCCCATTTTAGACAAATCGTAAAGGAACGGGAGGTACAGAGCTCTATGGACAGAAAGAAGTCCAGTGACTCTGAAGCTGGTCCTAGTGGCATTAAAAGAAGAAGGGAAGTAACCCCGGAAAAGGACTTGCCTCCTCAAGTGTTAATGGAAGGGGATTCCCCTTCTAAACACTAACACTCTCTCTCCCCTCCTCCCATCCCATCAATCATCACCAGATCTTCAATAAAAGTAAGTGTCATGTAATTGTGCATGCCTTTTTCAGTTTGTGTGCACTAAAATTAACATTTTTTTGTGGTAAAAAAAATTTTTTTTCATACTTTTGGGTGTCTTGCACGGATTAATTTTATTTCCATTATTTCTTATGGGGAAAATTAATTCGCATAGCGAACATTTCGCATAACGACCAGCCCTCTTGCACGGATTAAGTTCGCTATGCGGGGGTCCACTGTACTATCATCAGTGGCATCGCTAGGGTTGATATCACCTGGGGCGGCATCTTTGGTGTCACCCCCCATGAAATCCAAGGGCGGGGGGATGGGGGGAGTAAACTCCAGTTACGTCACTACTGCATGATAAGTGACTAAGGTTTAGCAATGAGAACATTTATGAGCCATAAACAAAGGAGAATACTTCAATTTTATTAATGATAAAATAAATAGTCTTAGTAATATTGAGGAAACAAACTCAAATACCACATTGAGTACAGGCAACAGATCCTACATTTATTCATCAACAATGAAAAAAAAAAAAAAAACTTGAAAAATAAACAAAAACATTGCAATATCAGAGAAACACCAGTTCCGATCTGACCTTGAGTACAGGTGTAACATCTCAATGAATCTGAAATTATATATTTCCTTGCCTTCAATCCTGCAAAATCATTATCACATAATGAAAATCAATGATTTTTCCCTATACGTATAGGCCTATTTATACTCTGTAATCACATAATAGGCTATATAGAAATGAAGGATTTTTCTCTTATGTTGCTGCAGCACTGTTTTGTGCATTAGTGTCACCTTCTTTAGAGGCTCTATGGTGTTACCCTCTAAATGGTGTCATGCGGGGCAGCCCGCCCCCCCTTACAATGCTATTGACTTGTACATTCCCTCTCTTTGCTTTCATGGATGTGCTAATGCTCCTGGGCACATGATAAAGCCAGGATTTATTTATAAATGTGCCAACCCCAGAGCACTGAAGGGACGCACAAGAATCTCTTTCCAGTATTCTTGAGGCACAATCCGAAAGCATGGACCACCAACGTCATCTGTATGGACTGGTTTCACCACTGCTTCCTGATGGAGGTACAGGCATATCTACAAGAGAAGGGCCTCCCAAACAAAATCCTCCTGCTTCTTGATAATGCTCAAGGTCACCCACCATCACTGGAGGGAATGTGTGACAATGCTGAGGTTATGTTCATGCCGCCAAACAACCTCCCTGATACAACCTCTTGATCAGGGTGTGATAGCTACATTTAAAGCCTACTACACACGAAGGTCAATGCAAAGGCTCCACACTGTGCTGGATGCAGATCCAGATACGAGTGTCACTCAATACTGGAAAAACTTCAACATCCCTGACAGTCTCTCAATAGTGCACGATAGTGTCAAGGATTTGCAACCTCAGATGGTAATGGGTTGTTCGAAAGCTTTGTGGCCAGTGTATGTGTGTGATTTTGTTGGATTTGGTCCTGAGGATGAGGTTAACAAAGCCATGAGGAAGACTGGAGTTAGCAAAGCTAGTTGGTGGTGAAGGGTTCGAGGATGTGCAGGAGGGCAAGGTGAGAGGACTGGTTGAAGAGCATGCACTGGGCCTAAATGATGAAGTTATTGGAGATTGTGCTGGCAGAGAATGAGGATGAAGAAGAAGAGAACGTTGCTGAGGCCAATCAACCTCAAGATCTCACCCTTGAAAAACTAGGGCAAGTGATGAGAATGAATGCACAGCTCAAACAATTTATGTACGACAGAGATCCATCGATGGTGAGGGCTTTGAAGGTGATGAATGACATTGATAGGAGCATAATTCCATACAAAATTCTGTTTGTAGATATGAAGAGGAAACATCTATATTCTACTGTCTTCTAATTATGTCCTAGAATCTGTATTGATAAAGCTACTGGATGGCAAAACGTCTACAATAAAGATATCCAGAAGTTGCACACGTGTCTAAACTTTCATATTGTAGGTGTTTTATACCTTTCTTGCACATTTTGAGAATTGCTGGGAAGGTGGAGGATTCGATGGATTTGTTAAAGTGTTGCAATTATTGGTGACAATACTCGTGAAGCTTTTATGCACATTAAACGTGGTAACTTATTTATGTCTCCTGCCTTGTTTTTAAGGGTGTTGATGATGAGTGAGACTTCTGCTGGGTTGCATGGGGCTAGGAATAGTGTATGCGGGTAGGTGCCCGTGAGGTAGTCTGATGGACGGGTGTTTGACATTGGGATTTTGCTCGCTACATTCTTTCCTAGCATGGCTAACCATTATCACCATCGTCATCACAAGTCATCAGATTTAGTTGAGTCGACCTTACGTGTGGCGAGTGTTTTGCAAGTTCATTATTTGTTATTAAACTATACATAACTTGTATATAGCACATACTAAATAGTACAACATTTCATGATGTTTTCATGTCTCTTATGATTGTTTATGGTTCAACAGGTTAAGGAAGCAGTATTGTATTATATTTCCCTACAATACAGTGGACCCCGCCTTACGATATTAATCCGTTCCCGAGAGCTCATCATATGCCAAATTTATCGTAAGGCAAATTAATTTTCCCAATAAGAAATAATGGAAATCAAATTAATCTGTGCAAGACACCCCAAAGTATGAAAAAAAAAAAAAAAATTTACCACATGAAATATTAATTTTAATGCACACAAACTGAAGACATGAACAATTACTACTCTACTAAGAATAGAATACATGACAATTACCTTTATTGCAGATCTGGTGGTGATTGATGGGATGGGAGGAGGGGAGTGTGGAAGTTATTGTTAAGAAGGGGAATCCCCTTCCATTAGGACTTGAGGTAGCAAGTCCTTTTCCGGGGTTACTTCCCTTCTTTTAATGCCACTAGGACCAGCTTGAGTCACTGGATCTCCGTCGCACAACAAATCTGTCCATAGAGCTTTGTACCTCCCGTTCCTTTAAGACTTTCCTAAAATGGGCCATAACATTGTACAGGTTGCCAACATGGCTTGTAGTAGCTGTGTCAAGGCGATTTTCATCCATAAAGGTTTGCAGTTCAACCCACTTTGCACACATTTCCTCAATCAATTTTTTCAATTCCATAGTAATTCTCGCCCTTTTACCACAGGGATGGCACTAGAAGCTTTCTCGGGGTCCATGGCGACTTATTTTGCAGTTACAAGCACTAAAAACACCGGGATAATGTGAAATGATCCGAATGTATGCGTAGATGTGACCGCACTGGCTGACTTGTAAATGCTGGCGCTGAGGCCACACGTGGGACGCATCCCGGACGAATCACGTAAGGCGAGTTTTTTAGCGCGAGGCAAGGCAAAACTTTTGCATTAAAATGTATTGTATGGCAGATTTAACGTAACGCGATGCCATCATAAGGCAGGGGTCCACTGTATATGGGAGTACCAAACATTGGCAAGGCTCTTGATCCTTAACCCTCGCAAATGTTGAGAGAGGCCTGTAATTATCCCATTATTTCATTTATCAATATATTACTCTATAAATAAACTGTAGTAGTATGTGGAGTCTTTAGGGAGAGGCGAGCGAAATCTCCAATTTTTTTTTTATGAGATTTCAATGGGATTTTGACAGTGGATTAATCAGCTTAAAAAAATGTATAGGCTGTGTTTGTTTTGACTGTTAGCCTTGAAGTTAGATAGGAAAAAAATATTTTTGCACAATTTTATGGGTCCTAGGGCTTTCCAAATTTTACTAAATTGGGAAGATGTACAATGCTCTAGTTGATGTCAGATGAAAGAAAAAGGCTGTGTTAATAATGACCCAGAGCATTTTAGCAATAATGTTAGTAGATTCCATAAAGAAGAAAAGTTGAAATTAGTATTTTTTTTTTTTTTATGTTTTTTTAGAGGAAAAAATCATTAACAAGAAGCTGTTCACAATACGGCAAATCTTCTCTGGGTGTTTGTAGAACCATCATTCCTCAATAACGTCTGCAAAAATCATGACAATCCAATGAATATGTAACGAAAAAATGGATTAGAATGTTAATAACTTATTACCGAGATTTTTTTTATTTTACAGTGTGAAACTCTTGGGAAGTCGCGCACCACCATTCAGCGTGTTGCACTCCTCCTATCTTCTCTACAGTCTGCCGACTACTGACAGGCTTACTGTTGCTCTCCTCACACTAGCCAGCACACAAGTTGCCATGTACAGTATTTACAATGAAAAAATCATAAAAATCGTAATTTTGGGAGAAAAAAAAAAAAAAACTAATTGCCAACATGTACTGACAGCAGAACAAAAAAAAATGCATTTAATGAAAAACATGCTTAGAAATATGATAGAAACAAGCTGATTACATCAAAATATTGCCAGAATTTTGCACCATTTTTCAGCAAGAAAACATTTTTTTCCATAATTTTTCAATTTTAATATCTTGTTCACTGGAAAAAGGCTTGCCCCTCCCTTATTTATCCCACTTAGTGCGAGTATTCATACATTTTTTGCTGCAGTGTTAATATTTGATTATGGGGTGCTGCCCTAAACCCCACCTTCGTTCTGAAATTCGAAAAATTTTGAAATTCAAATCACAACTGGCCCCAGGGGTTTCAGATAAAGGGATGTGGACCTGTATAAACATAGCTTTCTATAAAGAGCCCGCACATAGGAGAGAGCAGCTTACGACGTTTCAGTCTAACTTAGCCATTTTTGTTGTTTATAGGTTTCTAACTCATTTTGGAATGCTAACTTCAAACCTTAACATACATACCAAATGGCTCAGTAGGCAACACACTCGCCTCACACACTGAATGTCTGAGGTTAATTACACCTGCTGTCCTTGTTCACCTAGCAGTAAGTAGGTACCTGGGTGGGTGTGGGTGGCATCCTGGGAAGATATTAAAAGACCATTGTCTTCAATGACTCATTGACTTTCTTGGGGAATCCTGGGTGGCTAACCCTCCCTACCCTGGGTTATCCTGGGTGGCTAACCCTCCCTACCCTGGGTTATCCTGGGTGGCTAACCCTCCCTACCCTGGGTTATCCTGGGTGGCTAACCCTCCCTACCCTGGGTTATCCTGGGTGGCTAACCCTCCCTACCCTGGGTTATCCTGGGTGGCTAACCCTCCCTACCCTGGGTTATCCTGGGTGGCTAACCCTCCCTACCCTGGGTTATCCTGGGTGGCTAACCCTCCCTACCCTGGGTTATCCTGGGTGGCTAACCCTCCCTACCCTGGGTTATCCTGGTTGGCTAACCCACCCTACCATGAGTTATCCTGGGTGGCTAACCCTCCCTACTATGGGTTATCCTGGGTGGCTAACCCTCCCTACCATGGGTTATCCAGGGTGGCTAACCCTCCCTACCCTGGGTTATCCTGGGTGACTAACCCTCCCTACCCTGGGTGGCTAACCCTCCCTACCCTGGGCTACCCAGGGTCATCCTGGATGGCTAACCCACCCTACCCAGGGTCATCCTGGATGGCTAACCCTCCTTACACTGGGTTATCCTGGGTGGCTAACCCCCCCTCCCCTCGGTTATCCTGGGTGGCTAACCCTCCTTACCCTGAGCTACCCTGGGGGACTAACCCACCCTACCCAGGGTCATCCTGGATGGCTAACCCACCCTACCCAGGGTCATCCTGGATGGCTAACCCACCCTACCCAGGGTCATCCTGGATGGCTAACCCACCCTACCCAGGGTCATCCTGGATGGCTAACCCACCCTACCCAGGGTCATCCTGGATGGCTAACCCACCCTACCCAGGGTCATCCTGGATGGCTAACCCACCCTACCCAGGGTCATCCTGGATGGCTAACCCACCCTACCCAGGGTCATCCTGGATGGCTAACCCACCCTACCCAGGGTCATCCTGGATGGCTAACCCACCCTACCCAGGGTCATCCTGGGTGGCTAACCCACCCTACCCAGGGTCATCCTGGGTGGCTAACCCCCCCTCCCCTGGGTCATCCTGGGTGGCTAACCCTCCCTACCCTGGGTCATCCTGGGTGGCTAACCCTCCCTACCCTGGGTTATCCTGGGTGGCTAACCCTCCCTACCCTGGGTTATCCTGGGTGGCTAACCCTCCCTACCCTGGGTTATCCTGGGTGGCTAACCCTCCCTACCCTGGGTTATCCTGGGTGGCTAACCCTCCCTACCCTGGGTTATCCTGGGTGGCTAACCCTCCCTACCCTGGGTTATCCTGGGTGGCTAACCCTCCCTACCCTGGGTTATCCTGGGTGGCTAACCCTCCCTACCCTGGGTTATCCTGGGTGGCTAACCCTCCCTACCCTGGGTTATCCTGGGTGGCTAACCCTCCCTACCCTGGGTTATCCTGGGTGGCTAACCCTCCCTACCCTGGGTTATCCTGGGTGGCTAACCCTCCCTACCCTGGGTTATCCTGGGTGGCTAACCCTCCCTACCCTGGGTTATCCTGGGTGGCTAACCCTCCCTACCCTGGGTTATCCTGGGTGGCTAACCCTCCCTACCCTGGGTTATCCTGGGTGGCTAACCCTCCCTACCCTGGGTTATCCTGGGTGGCTAACCCTCCCTACCCTGGGTTATCCTGGGTGGCTAACCCTCCCTACCCTGGGTTATCCTGGGTGGCTAACCCTCCCTACCCTGGGTTATCCTGGGTGGCTAACCCTCCCTACCCTGGGTTATCCTGGGTGGCTAACCCTCCCTACCCTGGGTTATCCTGGGTGGCTAACCCTCCCTACCCTGGGTTATCCTGGGTGGCTAACCCTCCCTACCCTGGGTTATCCTGGGTGGCTAACCCTCCCTACCCTGGGTTATCCTGGGTGGCTAACCCTCCCTACCCTGGGTGGCTAACCCTCCCTACCCTGGGTTTTCCTGGGTGGTTAACCCTTCTTACCTTGGGTTACCCTGGGTGGTTAACCCTTCCTACCTTGGGTTACCCTGGGTGGTTAACCCTTCCTACCTTGGGTTACCCTGGGTGGTTAACCCTCCCTACCCTGGATTATCCTAGATGGCTAACCCTCCCTACCCTGGGTTATCCTGGATGGCTAACCCTCCCTATTCTGGGTTATCCTGGGTGGCTGACCCTCCCTACCCTGGGTTATCCTGGATGGCTGACCCTCCCTACCCTGGGTTATCCTGGATGGCTAACCCTCCCTACCCTGGGTTATCCTGGATGGCTAACCTTCCCTACCCTGGGTTATCCTGGATGGCTAGCCCTCCCTACCCTGGGTTATCCTGGGTGGCTAACCCATCCTACCCTGGGATATTCGAGGTGGCTAACCCTCCCTACCCTGGTTTAAAAATCCCAAAAAATCTAACCTTACCTTATACAATTTGTGATATCACCAAGACAAGAGAAGAAATACCAGAGCAAACATAACTTACAGTTTAGGGGTCAACTATTGCTGGACACTGGTGCGGGAGAGCAACGGTGACCACACTGGTGCGGGAAAGCAACGGTGACCACACTGGTGCGGGAGAGCAACGGTGACCACACTGGTGCGGGAGAGCAACGGTGACCACACTGGTGCGGGAGAGCAACGGTGACCACACTGGTGCGGGAGAGCAACGGTGACCACACTGGTGCGGGAGAGCAACGGTGATCACAAGATTAAAAAGCCTGAAAACACTAACCATAAATGTTTCTATGACTACCTGGGAACTGATATTTTTCAATCATACAGGGATCCCAGTGGAATTAAGTCACTAACTTTTTTGGGTTTCCTAGGGGGCGATGAGCCCCGTAACACCCGCCAGGTAGACTCCAGGCAAGTAGGTATTATGCAAGTTATGTATAAAAATTGTAATTAAATTTGCATGACCATACTTGTGTACCTGCACCTAAATAAACTTCACTCAATGAATTTGTGTAAATAAAACCCAGCATTTATCACTACATGAACCACACTTAGTATCTGCACATAATATAAATAAATATGATGCATGATGCTTCAACCTTATTAATTAAATAACCAAAATATTGTACACAAGATTGTGAAAATGCACTGGTGATCAATGTTGCAGAGTTAACTTAAAACAACCAATAGTATTTCTGAACTGATAAAAAAAAAGTTAAATTTTGTTGGTTAGTGTAAATGGTGTTATAAGAACCACAATGAATAATCAGACAAATGCAGCATAATGTGATTCTTTACTGATAACGTTTCACTCACACAGTCGACTTCACTGACCGTTTCACCCACACAGTCGACTTTACTGACCATTTCACCCACACAGTCGACTTTACTGACCGTTTCACCCACACAGTCGACTTTACTGACCATTTCACCCACACAGTCGACTTTACTGACCATTTAACCCACACAGTTGACTTTATCAAGTCGCAAACAGATCTGAGTAGAGTATGTACGGTGTGGAGTCAGGTAAACTCTCTAACTTGATAAAGTCCACTGTGTGGGTGAAACACAGCCAATAAAGTCCACTGTGTGGGTCAAACAGCCAATGAAGTCCACTGTGTGGGTGAAACAGCCAATAGTCCACTGTGTGGGTGAAACACAGCCAATAAAGTCCACTGTGTGGGTGAAACAGGCAATAAAGTCCACTGTCTGGGTGAAACATAGCCAATAAAGTCCAGTGTGTGGGTGAAACAGTCAATGAAGTCCACTGTGTGGGTGAAACAGGCAATAAAGTCCACTGTCTGGGTGAAACATACCCAATGAAGGATCACTAGTTACTATGAAAATGAACTCTTGCTAATAAATGTGAAAATAATCATTAGTAATTGTGTAAATAAAGTTAGAAGACGCTAGTGTTGCTGGTGCGTCTTGTAAGAGGTTATAAGAACATAAGAATGAACACTGCAGCAGGCCTACTGGCCCATGCGAGGCAGGTCCAAGCCACCTACTGGCCCATGCGAGGCAGGTCCAAGCCACCTACTGGCCCATGCGAGGCAGGTCCAAGCCACCTACTGGCCCATGCGAGGCAGGTCCAAGCCACCTACTGGCCCATGCGAGGCAGGTCCAAGCCACCTACTGGCCCATGCGAGGCAGGTCCAAGCCACCTACTGGCCCATGCGAGGCAGGTCCAAGCCACCTACTGGCCCATGCGAGGCAGGTCCAAGCCACCTACTGGCCCATGCGAGGCAGGTCCAAGCCACCTACTGGCCCATGCGAGGCAGGTCCAAGCCACCTACTGGCCCATGCGAGGCAGGTCCAAGCCACCTACTGGCCCATGCGAGGCAGGTCCAAGAATAAAGACCTCAACGAAAATAAGTCATTTCAACTTTTCTAGGTTATTTTAGGTTGTCTACACATATTCTAGGTTGTCTACACATATTCTAGGTTGTCTACACATATTCTAGGTTGTCTACACATATTCTAGGTTGTCTACACATATTCTAGGTTGTCTACACATATTCTAGGTTGTCTACACATATTCTAGGTTGTCTACACATATTCTAGGTTGTCTACACATATTCTAGGTTGTCTACACATATTCTAGGTTGTCTACACATATTCTAGGTTGTCTACACATATTCTAGGTTGTCTACACATATGCTGTTATGTATGATAATGTATGTAAGTGTATTTGTGTTTATGTGAATAAACTTACTTATGGAGGTAGTCTTGTTCCAGACTGAGGGACTGACCACCTCAAAACTACGTCTTCAACGACGATGGACTGATGATATCGTCTTCACATCTCTACTGCTTCTACAAACTTCTCTTTACTCGACTGAAGAAGCCTGCTGTGTAGGCGAAAAGTTTATTAATAAAGATATATTACACATGTGTCTTATTAACAATTTAAGTATTTATAAAAGAATTATCTTACAAGACATACACTGTTATTATTGTACCTACTACATATACCGAACACTAAACTTCACTGTAAACCTCCCCTAAAACTACTACTTAAGTTACAAGAGAATGTACAGTCACAATACAAGACGTAAAACACTTTTCAACATCCCCCGAGTCCGACTCTCATTATACAAGATTATACAATTACATAGAAGAACATTATACAAGAACATTATACAAAAAATTATAGACGAACATACAAGAACAAGAACATTAAACAAGAACATTATAGAAGAACATTATACAAGAACATTATAAGAACATAAGAAGGAACACTGCAGCAGGCCTACTGGCCCATGCAAGGCAGGTCCAAGTCTCCTACTGGCTTAAGCCAATGCACCCAACCTAGTCAGGTCAGGTCACATTGACTTAAGGGAGTAAAACGGCAACCGACCTGGTAGCACAAGCTATCAGGTCCAACTCACACCCACTCATGTATTTATCCAACCTATTTTTAAAGCTACACAACGTTCTGGCCTCTATAACTGTACTTGGGAGTTTGTTCCACTCATCGACAACCCTATTACCAAACCAGTACTTTCCTATATCCTTCCTGAATCTGAATTTTTCCAACTTAAAACCATTGCTGCGAGTCCTGTCTAGGTTAGATATTTTCAGCACACTATTTACATCCCATTATTTATTCCAGTCTTCCATTTATACACCTCAATCATATCCCCCCTAATTCTACGTCTTTCTAGAGAGTGCAGATTCAGGGTCCTCAGTCTATCCTCATAGGGAAGGTTTCTGATACATGGGATCAACTTTGTCATCCTCCTTTGTACATTTCCCAGAGCATTTATATCCATTCTTTAATACGGTGACCAAAACTGCAGAATGATCTAAATGAGGCCTAACCAAGGATGTATAGAGTTGAAGAACAACCTGAGGACTCTTATTATTTATGCTTCTTGATATGAAGCCAAGGATTCTATTAGCTTTATTGCGAACACTTATGCACTGTTGTCTTGGTTTCAGATTACTGCTAACCAGAACTCCTAAATCTTTTTCGCAATCCGTAATATTAAGATCTACATTATTTAGGTTATACGTAGCATGGTTATTGCCCTGTCCAACATTTAGAACTTTGCATTTGTCTATATTAAACTGCATCTGCCACTTCTCCGACCACTGCATCAGTCTACTCAAATCTTCCTGGAGTGCTCTAATGTCCTCGTCAGAATGAATTCGACGGCCTATTTTGGTGTCATCGGCAAACTTGCTGATGTCACTCTTTATGCCCTCATCTATGTCGTTTATGTAGATTGTGAACAGCAGAGGACCCAACACTGACCCCTGTGGAACACCTTACGTGATGCTTCCCCACTCTGATTTCTCCCCATTTATGCAAACTCTCTGCTGCCTATTTGTCAACCATGCCTCTATCCAGGAAAAAAAAAATCCTTGGCTTCATATCAAGAAGCATAAATAATAGGAGTCCTCAGGTTATTCTTCAACTCTATATATCCTTGGTTAGGCCTCATTTAGATCATTCTGCACAGTTTTGGTCACCGTATTAAAGAATGGATATAAATGCTCTGGAAAATGTACAAAGGAGGATGACAAAGTTGATCCCATGTATCAGAAACCTTCCCTATGAGGATAGACTGAGGACCCTGAATCTGCACTCTCTAGAAAGACGTAGAATTAGGGGGGATATGATTGAGGTGTATAAATGGAAGACTGGAATAAATAATGGGATGTAAATAGTGTGCTGAAAATATCTAACCTAGACAGGACTCGCAGCAATGGTTTTAAGTTGGAAAAATTCAGATTCAGGAAGGATATAGGAAAGTACTGGTTTGGTAATAGGGTTGTCGATGAGTGGAACAAACTCCCAAGTACAGTTATAGAGGCCAGAACGTTGTGTAGCTTTAAAAATAGGTTAGATAAATACATGAGTGGGTGTGGGTGGGTGTGAGTTGGACCTGACTAGCTTGTGCTGCTGGGTCAGTTGTGTTCCTTAAGTGAATGTGACCTGACCTGACTAGGTTGGGGCATTGGCTTAAGCCGGTAGGAGACTTGGACCTGCCTCGCATGGGCCAGTAGGCCTGCTGCAGTGTTCCTTCATTATGTTCTTATTAGTATTAGTTTGCCTGAAATACCTGGCCATGATAGTGGCCACATTACACATTGTAACCTTTATAAAGAAATAAACATTATTATAAAGTTAACATTAATAATGTAATAAGTTATGTATAAGATGAATTACCTTATAATCTGTGGATGTTAAATTATTATAATCAAAAAGAAGCGCTAAGCCACAAGGGCAATACAGCAGGATGATGTTAAAAACAATGTTAATATGATCAACGCCGCCGCTACCAACACGCCTCATATTTAACTAACTTTTAACCAATAATAATCAACTAACTGTCTTACATAACAAACACATCACAAACCTGGATAAATAACCAAGATAATGATGATATTTACAAGTTGTTGGATGACTCACCATCTTGGATGTTTGTTGGTAAAGTTGAGAGAGAATAACACATGTGTCTGAGTCTGGCTGCTGACAACAACATTCACTACCACAAATATCTATATTATAATATTTTAATAATACCAATTATTTATCAAAATTATATTTTTAAAAATTAATTTACAACTTATTCAATTATTTTCAATTATTATATGTAGAATAAGTAATTTATACCAAAAACATCTATATTATATTTTAATTATATTATTAATATTTTAACTATATTATCATTATTTTAACAATATTATCAATATTTTAACTATATTATCAATATTTTAACTATAGTATCAATATTTTAACTATATTATCAATATTTTATCTATATTATCAATATTTTAACTATATTATCAATATTTTAACTATATTATCAATATTTTAACAATATTATCAATATTTTAACTACATTATCAATATTTTAACTATATTATCAATATTTTAACTATATTATCAATATTTTAACTATTATACATTTTTTTTACCAGATTCATTAATGAAAATTATATTTCAATAATTGTATTTGCGTAATTATTTTTATAAAATAATAATAATAATAATAATAATAATAATAATAATAATAATAATAATAATAATAATAATAATAATAATAATAATTATAATCATAGTAATAATAATAGTAATGTTTATTTGAGTCTCGACCCCTGCAACCACAATTAGGTGAGTACATAACCATAACTGACATCAATATTATTAGTAATCAATCAATCAATCAATCAATCAATCAATCAATCAATCAATCAATCAATCAAGTTTATTCTCCATAAGGATTACAATGTGGGGTTTACAGATTTTGAATATTGTGAGGTTTACATGTTATAAAATACTAATTACAGAGGGGGCCACTAGGACACCTAGCATGTCTAGGTGTTTCGGGCAGACTTAGATTAATTCTAAACTTAAAAATATTACAGATTATGGTATTAAGGGGGGCTAGTATATTGGTCCAGATGTGGTCTATTATGGTTGCACTTGTCTCAGTCAGCCTGGTTGGTTTAGTTATTGTTGGTATGAGAAGTGTGTTGTTCATATTGTTGATGAAATCAGTTACAGTCTGATCATCTGGTAGGCCAAGGTTGATACTGAAGTCCCCTCAAGGAAGGTTCCTTGATGTTGGGGAGGGGCTCTTGATTTAGGGAATTGGATCTGTGCTCCAGTTCCCCGAATTAAGCCTGAATGCCTTCCACATCCCCCCCCCCCAGGCGCTGTATAATCCTCCGGGTTTAGCGCTTCCCCCTTGATTATAATAATAATGATGTTTAAGTTTCCAGCTAAGAGAAGGTGGTGCTTGTTCATTTGTCTGTTTGTTATTAGTGACTTTAGATTCTCACTGAAGTTTGGGATGTTTGTGTGGGGGATCCGGTATATGGCACCGATTGTTATAGGCGTCTTAAGGTTTTTTACAGTAAAATTAGTAAAAATGTATTCCCCATATTCATCACTAAAGCAAGTGGTGCTAATACAATATAATTGGTTAAAGTAATAGTTAGAGTGATAGTTTTCCTGGAGAGAGTTCCGGGGGTCAACGCCCCCGCGGCCCGGTCTGTGAACAGGCCTCATGGTGGATTAGAGCCTGATCAACCAGGCTGTTACTGCTGGCTGCACGCAATCCAACGTACGAGCGACAGCCCGATTGGTCAGGTACCGACTTTAGGTGCCTGTCCAGTGCCAGCTTGAAGACTGCCAGGGGTCTATTGGTAATCCCCCTTATGTATGCTGGGAGGCAGTTGAACAGTCTCGGGCCCCTGACACTTATTGTGTTCTCTCTTAACGTGTGCAAGTTCGGTACTCGTTCCTCTAGGATTTTCCAGGTGTATATAACCATGCATCTCTCCCGCCTGCGTTCCAGGGAATAAAATAATAATAATAATAATAATAATAATAATAATAATAATAATAATAATAATTAAGTAATAATAATAATAATAATAATAATAATAATAATAATAATAATAATAATGATAATAGTAATAATTTTTATTTGTACAAGTACATAATACAACTTATACATACCATAGCTGACATCAGTAACACTATATATAACAACAACAACAACAACAACAACAACAACAACAACAACAACAACAACAACAACAATAATAATAATAATAATAATAATAATAATAATAATCGTTATTTGTACAAGTACAAAATACAACTTACACTGCCACGGGGGTCAACGCCCCCGCGGCCCGGTCTGTGACCAGGCCTAATAAGCACTTGGGAAATCCTAGAGGAATTAGTACCAAACTTATACACGAAAATCACTCCCTATGAACGAAAAATACTCGGCAGGAGATGCAATATTCCCCCAATGAAAAGCAGGGGCGCCACGAGTACACTGAGAGACGACACAATAAGTGTCCGGGGCCCAAGACTGTTCAACTGACTTGCAGCATACATAAGGGGGATTGCCAATAGACCCCTGGCTGTCTTTAAGAAGGCACTGGACAGGCACGTAAAGTCAGTACCTGACCAATCGGGCTGTGGTTCATGCGTCAGTTTGCGTGCAGCAAGCAGTAACAGCCTGGTTGACCGAGCCGCGGGGGCGTTGACCCCCGAAACCCTCTCCAGGTAACTCCAGGTAAATGATGCTTTTTAGCACCTAGTGATTTGGTATGACTGCGCTGCCTTCCTGTAGCACGTCACTTTTTTCTGTGGACATGTGTCAAACTAGCTGTGTTTCTCACATACTTTACTCTTAATCTGCCTCATTCCCTTCTTTACTTAGTCCATAATAGTCCAGCGATGAGGAGGAACATGGAGATGCACCTTTATACCTCTTTCGTTTATGTGGGCTCTCTGAAACCAGCGGCGAGGAAGATGTAGAAGAGGTTTCCTCCTCCTTTCGTTTTGTGGATCTCACCTGAGGATACAGCAGTGAGGGAGATGAAGACGAGGTTTCCTCCCTCTTTCGTTTTGAGGATCTCACCTCATGATCCAGCAGAGAGGGAGATGAAGACGAGGTTTCCTCCCGCTTTCGTTTTGAGGATCTCACCTCATGATCCAGCAGAGAGGGAGATGAAGACGAGGTTTCCTCCCGCTTTCGTTCTGTGGGTGTCGCCTCAGGATCCAGTTGCTATGATGTAAACGAAGGTGGACATTTATCCCTCACATTATTTAGAATGATTTATTCTATTAACTCAAACATTAGCAACTCTTTTGTATGTGAGTGTGATACTTTACTAATTGTATCGAGAAATTGAAGTATGTATGAATCCGGCAGTGAGGAGGAGGAGGAGGAGGAGGAAGAGGTACTCTCATACCTCATTCTTTTAGGTGATGTCCTTTCTGGATCCAGCAGCCAGAAAAGAAGCGAATAGGTACTTTCATCAATCTTTCGTTTCTGTGGCGTGTCTGATTCCAGCGACGAGGAAGATGAAGACGAGGAAGATGAAGACGAGGAAGATGAAGACGAGGAAGATGAAGACGAGGAAGATGAAGACGAGGAAGGTGAAGACGAAGAAAATGTAGACGAGGAAGATGAAGATGACGTTTCCTCCCTCTTTCGTTTTGAGGGTCTCGCCTCATGATCAAGCAGAGAGGATATTGAAGACGAGGAAGATGTACACGACGAAGATGAAATTTCCTCCCTCTTTCGTTTTGTGGATCTCACCTTATGATCCAGCGGCGCGGATGAAGATAAAGGTGTACCTTTATCACTCTTTCGTATAGGTGATCTTATCTGTGGATCCAGAGGTGAGGAAGAAGGGATTTCATATGACTCTCGTTTCAGAAGTTTCCTTCCAGAATCCTGTGGTGAGGAAGGCGAAATTTCATGAACCTTCTGCTTCAGCAGTTTCTTCCCTGGATCAAGTGACGATGGTAAACAGGTAGCTGGTAACTGCAACAGTTACTAAGACTATGGTAAGGCGTATTTACCTTACATGTACATCAACTGATTTATTTACTTTTCAAGAGAAGTCATAAAGGCCTAGTTGGAAGGCCTATTTATCGCGTCCTCTTCTAGCGATTTTTATATTAAGTTTTTTATTTCGATAGGGAGATGTGTGTCTCCGAAATATTTATTCCACATTGTTCCAAGGCTAAAAATATCACTTGCCTCAGAGCATGGTGCCCCTCCCCATATCTCCGGGGAAAACCAGTCACGTTCATGTTGTTTAAAGCTATGTTTATCATAACTAATAACTGTCCCATATTTGCTACCAAAACCTAAGTCAATCAGGGTTATATTTCCGTTTAATATACAAATATTACTATCCCTGATATCATTATGAGCGAAATCCTTCTCCACAATTCTCTGCACGACACTATGCACCTTAAACATCACTTGAAGCTTGCTCAGCAGCGTGTCTGTGTTGTTACTGAGAAACCTCCCAAGGGTTTCGCCTGCATAATAAGAAACCATCTGATTCCTCTTTAGGCAAACACCCAAGAGTTCCTGCACTCCTTTTACTCCAGCAAGATAATCCAGCACGTTACACTCTCTTATCAAGAAAAGTTTAGCTTAATTTCTGACTCCAAATGTAGTTTTTTCAACACGTGTATGAAACGTCTTTACAACTGTATCGGGTTTATCATTTCTGATCACTTAGCAACAATGACCAAATGCTCCCGATTCTAATGGTACGACTTTGGCGTTCTTGCACAATAAGTCCATTTAATGACCGCTATAGATTTTTACGCTTTTACTAAGTGGCTCCTCATCGGGGGTCTTCAATTTCATTCTGAACTGGCGATATTTTATTTGTAGAAAAATAACCGATCAGAGGAACTATTTAATCTACTGCAGTGACTCTTGCCATCTTGACGAAGTTATCTTATTTTAGTAATAAAGTGAACTTGGAGGTAAGAAAAACAGGACAAGACCATAAGGGAGAAATTTTTTGTAGTTTATTAAGTTATACAAATTTAGGTGATTGCAATTATCAATACATAGTAACATGTATACATTACAAACGATAACCCAAAGAAGTCAGGCTTGTTTCCACTGAGGTGCTTTTATATATACATGTCGTGCCGAATAGATAAAACTTGAAGCCTGGGTTGTGTAACATCAGTTATACAACCCAGGGCAACATGGGTTTAAAGCAGGTCGCTCCTACCTGTCCCAACTACTGGATCACTATGACAAGGTCCTGGATGCTATAGAGAATAAACAAAATACAGATGTAGTATACACAGACTTTGCAAAACCTTTCGACAAGTGTGACCGCGGTGTAATAACGCACAAAATGCGTGATAAAGGAATAACAGAAGAAGTTAGTAGGTGGATTTATAACTTCCTGACAAATAGAACACAAAGAGTAATAATAAACAGAGTAAAGTCTGAGGCAACTACGATGAAAAGCTCTGTTCCACAAGGCACAGTACTCGCTCCCATTCTATTCCTCATCGTTAAAACATTTTTTGATTTTAGTAGTTCGTCCGGTTCTCGAACCCCGGACCCCAGTGATGAGAGTCGCGCCTCTCAACACTGGGCTACAGTCTAGGTGTTATTTTTTGTTTTTTGGACCCCCCATCCCCTCTGTCCTAACAATTACCTCCCCACCTTCCTTCCCCTCTGTCCTAACAATTACCTCCCCACCTTCCTTCCCCTCTGTCCTAACAATTACCTCCCCACCTTCCTTCCCCTCTGTCCTAGCAATTACCTCCCCACCTTCCTTCCCCTCTGTCCTAGCAATTACCTCCCCACCTTCCTTCCCCTCTGTCCTAGCAATTACCTCCCCACCTTCCTTCCCCTCTGTCCTAGCAATTACCTCCCCACCTTCCTTCCCCTCTGTCCTAGCAATTACCTCCCCACCTTCCTTCCCCTCTGTCCTAGCAATTACCTCCCCACCTTCCTTCCCCTCTGTCCTAGCAATTACCTTCCCACCTTCCTTCCCCTCTGTCCTAGCAATTACCTCCCCACCTTCCTTCCCCTCTGTCCTAGCAATTACCTCCCCACCTTCCTTCCCCTCTGTCCTAGCAATTACCTCCCCACCTTCCTTCCCCTCTGTCCTAACAATTACCTCCCCATCTTCCTTCCCCTCTGTCCTAGCAATTACCTCCCCACCTTCCTTCCCCTCTGTCCTAGCAATTACCTCCCCACCTTCCTTCCCCTCTGTCCTAGCAATTACCTCCCCACCTTCCTTCCCCTCTATCCTAACAATTACCTCCCCACCTTCCTTCTCCTCTGTCCTAGCAATTACCTCCCCACCTTCCTTCCCCTCTGTCCTAGCAATTACCTCACCACCTTCCTTCCCCTCTGTCCTAACAATTACCTCCCCATATTCCTTCCCCTCTGCCCTAGCAATTTCCTCACCTCCCTTCCTTCCCCTCTGTCCTAGCAATTACCTCCCCACCTTCCTTCCCCTCTGTCCTAGCAATTACCTCCCCACCTTCCTTCCCCTCTGTCCTAGCAATTACCTCTTCACCTTCCTTCCCCTCTGTCCTAGCAATTTCCTCCCCACCTTCCTTCCCCTCTGTCCTAGCAATTACCTCTTCACCTTCCTTCCCCTCTGTCCTAGCAATTTCCTCCCCACCTTCCTTCCCCTCTGTCCTAGCAATTTCCTCCCCACCTTCCTTCCCCTCTGTCCTAGCAATTACCTCTTCACCTTCCTTCCCCTCTGTCCTAGCAATTTCCTCCCCACCTTCCTTCCCCTCTGTCCTAGCAATTTCCTCACCTCCCTTCCTTCCCCTCTGTCCTAGCAATTACCTCCCTACCTTACTTCCCATCTGTCCTAGCAATTTCCTCCCCACCTTCCTTCCCCTCTGTCCTAGCATTTCCTCACCTCCCTTCCTTCCCCTCTGTCCTAGCAATTTCCTCCCCACCTTCCTTCCCCTCTGTCCTAGCAATTTCCTCACCTCCCTTCCTTCCCCTCTGTCCTAGCAATTTCCTCCCCACCTTCCTTCCCCTCTGTCCTAGCAATTTCCTCACCTCCCTTCCCCTCTGTCCTAACAATTATCGAAAAAAATATATTTCATTTTGTTTGCTTATAATTAAATTATTATAAACATGTCTAAAAGATATTTAGCTTGATTAGGGTAAATTAAACTGCGTTTGTTATAATAAGGTTAGATGAGGATGAGGCTCATCCTCGTACCTTATGTTCCCCAGATTGAATTGTTCCTGCTGTGTAGTCCCTTTGTCCAATCTCGCCCATGCATTCCATTTCCTTGAAACTCCATCGGTTTTTTATGAGCAGTGCAACCCCTCCTCACCCTCTGCTTCTATCTTTCCTCAGGATCTGATATCCCGGTGGGAAGACTGCGTCTGTTATTGTCTCAGTGAGTTTCGTTTGTGTCTGCATTGCTTTGCATTTCTAGTAAAAATGACAGTAAAAGCAAATATTTACCTAGTGGCTTAGTGTGGGTTGATAAGCCAGATGGCTTTAAAGAGCGAGTAATGTTCGGTAGAGCGGAGTTTTTGGTCTCTACCACTATCACCCACATATCTCTCCATGCTTGTGCTGTTCAAACCACCTCTCACAAACCAGGTGAAGAAAGAAGATATTCTGAGCGCCGACGAAAAAGCCGCAGGTTCTGTGAGTCGTCAGAGAGCGCATATTCATCCCTCAGAAGTCGTTTGTCAAGATACTGTGTAACTGCGTCAACTTTCTTTCACCTCTACACTAGGATTATTTCTGATGTTCGGCAACAGTGCTTCACTTTATAGACAGTTAATTGTCACTTGTAAGCCTGTATTAAGACTTTAAAAGGCTCAGAGTGTATTTCATTGTAGTGAATCATTACATTTATACATTTATACATGATCTGCTCAGTGTAACTGAACTATTAAATACGGTTACATAATTAAGTTGCTTGTCCTAGTGTCATTGCTGTGTTTTCTAATACATTTTCTCGTTCAGACTGAAATTCCTAGACACGTGTGCTAGCTGTGTTAAGTGCTGTGGGTTTGGAGTAATTAACGAGTAGTGCAATATTGGTAACTCTCGAGACGACTGTGGCCCCGTGAATGACCTTGAAAATCGCACTGCGACCCGCAGGCCACTACACCCATATTGCCTGTGTATAGCGAGGTGAATATCCCTTCCTTGTCCCTTCTATTCACCGGTATCCTTTAGCCCATCGCCAGTGTGAAACTCCTGTCAGCTATGAGTATAGCTGATGGTGTTGACGTAGATGATGGTGAAGGCAGATTTGAAACATATTTTAGTAAACAGGCTCGGAAAAAAGAACGAGGCTTCCAGAGAAAGCTTGCTGAAAGCAATACAATGGGCGCACACCCTCCCAAAGCTGTCAGGTTAGATTTCCCTAACAACACTGATCAAGAGACCAAGTGTAACTGGTTTTTCGAAGCTAGTATAGACAACCTAGAGAAAACGATCAAGTTTGTCCACGATGAGGATAACTACGTCTTTGTGCCTAATGAATCAGCATTTATAGACAAACTTCTCACTCGCGAATATGCCAACATCAAACTCCGAGCAGCCCCACCAAGGGCACATAAAGTGCTTATTGTCATCTATAACGTCAACAAGCACTTGAATCCTCAACATCTGGTGTCAGAGCAAGTTGCAAGCCCTCGTCGACTTTCCAACGGTCTGATATTAGCTGAGTGGACTGGCCAGGGGACTCTGCCACGCTATATTCACTCCCGCGCAGCCCTCAACAGACGCTATTACATTGCATTGTACAGACCTCCTCAACGTCAATGTTATAAGTGTCAACGCTGGGGCCACATTGCCAGGAAATGCCCATCTAAGTCACACTGGTGTGCAGTGTGTGCCAATACTCATCCTTCTGAACGGTGTTATGATATGATCAAACAGCAACAGACTGTTGCTAAACAATGTATCAATTGTAAGACCTCAGGAGTCACAGCAGCTCATACTGACTGCAGTGTGAGGGCTGATCGCATCACAGCCAACCGCACTTCACCCTGTACCCCTCATTATGACCCCCGAGGACTACCAGGTACCTCGAGTCTGAATACTGGCTCATGCCTGCCCTCAGACAATGGGGTTGAGCACCTCACCTGGGGAGCACGTCAACAGACCCCCATCACGTCGGCTGTCAATACCAGCCTAGCTGAGTCAGCTGACAGTCAGCCAACGAGCTCAGCTGACCGGGACTTCACGTCTCCAGATGTTCCAAGTCTTGCTCCTGTGGTATACAACCTGATGTCGCACATAAAAGTACTGGAAACACAACAATTTCTCCTGAAACAACAACTTGAACAACACAAGGAAAGATGTGTAGAGTGTACCAATAACAAGATTGTCACAATTTGTGAAAGCAAGTATAAGGTTGCTGAACAAGGTGGTGGTGGTGTTCTTAATCACAGTAATGACGAATATAATACTTGTGTTGATAACTATAGTGAGCATCATAATGAAGGCTATAGTGTCAATGATGTTCGTAATAGTGATGACCGTAATATGAGTGGTGGTGAAGAGTGTGATGAGGGCAATGGTGTCTATAATGTTAGTAATAGTGATGAGAGTAATATAAGTGGTGGTGAAGAGTGTGATGAGAGCGGTGGTGTCTATAATGTTAGTAATAGTGATGAGCGTAATATAAGTGGAGGTGAAGAGTGTGATGAGAGCGGTGGTGTCTATAATGTTAGTAATAGTGATGAGCGTAATATAAGTGGTGGTGAAGAGTGTGATGAGAGCGGTGGTGTCTATAATGTTAGTAAAAGTGATGAGCGTAATATAAGTGGTGGTGAAGAGTGTGATGAGAGCGGTGGTGTCTACAATGTTAGTAATAGTGATGAGCGTAATATAAGTGGTGGTGCAGAGTGTGATGAGGTTAACCACATAGACATTAACGTTGAATACAATACTGTTGATAAATGTAATGAACACAATGTTGGTAGTGGCGCTGGTGATGACAGTTGTAGTGTTGCGTGTAATGTTAGTGGAGGAGGGAATGTGAGTGGTGGTGTCACCTATCATACATTCACACATAAACAGCGTCATGCTCTGGGTTTACGAAGACTCCCACGAGGCCTCACAACTGGAAGTGCACTTACAAAACTCATGGACAAGGGTAGCACTGTTGACATTGATAAGGTCTGCTATTTATATGAACATTTTTTTCATTATGCTGAGAAACTCAAGATGATCCCAGGACTACTATAATGGATCAAAACTCGTATAAACTTTCTATATTAAGCTGGAATATTGCATCACTTAGAAAAAGACTTCCTGACCTTCATCATAAAGTAACCATTGAACCCATTGATGTTGTGTGTCTACAAGAGTGCAGAGTCCCTGAAAAATCCCAACCCCCTAAATTACCATCATTTGTTGCATATAACCTCAAATCTACTAACTCTTGTGTTCTATATATTAAAAAATCGCTTCCCCATCAACTTCTTGCACACAAGAAAACAGAGGGGCTACAGTATCATGGTGTTAGAATTTATATAGGGAACTCTGCTCTCAACATATTTAACTTGTACGCTCCTGCTGATAAGTTTAATTACTTGGAGCTCCCAACTTGTGCTCATTCTGAGCCTACTCTTATTATTGGCGATTACAATGCAAGACACAAAAGCATTGGAAACTCACAGTTTGGTAATCGTAATGGTAATCAACTGTTGTCACTCTTAAACAGTCATGATAATGTCCAAATTGTAGGTGACCTTGAACCCACACATATCCATGGAGGCGTCCTTGATCTGTGCCTGGGCATCAACATTACTTCTGCCAGCTGTGAGTCTTCCATTGTAACAGATATAGCGTCTGATCATTTCCCTAGGCTAACCTCACTAGATATTGGTAATACTATCCTCCCTGGTGGGATATTCAAACGGAAACGTTTTAATGTTCCCACTGATCAGCATGATGACTTTGCTGCACATGTGACTGACTGGTATAATTCCTATGAGTGTTCCTTTGTAGAGACCTTTAACAATGACCGTGTGAGCAGTAGTCAGAACTACTTAGAGCCGCCACTGCAACCTCTTGGTACTCTAAACCCAACAAACTTCCATAATAATCATACCTCCTTCAAAAACCATACTTATTACAATGATTCTAAACTTCGTACACTGAAACGTACTGCTCGCAGACTAGGCCTAGGCTATAGAAAACATCGTACCCCTGGAATGCTGAGGCTCACTATAGTTATCAACATTCATAAGTCCAGTCCCTGGACCAATTATGTACCTCTGTAATCTTTTGACTACCGCCCACAGGATGGGTATGGGGTGCATAATAAACATATTAAACTAAAAAAACTTCCAAACTGCCCTTGCTGCTGCCAGAGAGCGTATGACAGAGCTGCGGCAGACTGGGAAAAATTTGTCAACGGTCTTAATGCTCACACCCCACTTAGCCGGGCATGGAGGGACATGAACATTTAAGTGGTATAAAATACCGACAGGTTGGTAGGAAAGACACATAGGCAACATTTAGGCAACTTTATTCCGAAACGTTTCGCCTACACAGTAGGCTTCTTCAGTCGAATACAGAAAGTAGGCAGGAACAGTAGAGGTGTGAAGATGATGTAATCAGTCCATCACCCTTAAAGTCGTAGAATTTGAGGTTGTCAGTCCCTCAGTCTGGAGAAGTTCAGTTCCATAGTCAGGAACTATCATAAATAGAATTAAGGGTAACAGAACTGGGCAGATCGCGCACCCTCATCCCTTACATAGGGCGAATGAGTTAGTGTTTGGGCTGCTACGTCTAGCTATGACAATCTTCCCAGTACCACACAGGCAAAATTAAATGACAAATATGATGCAAGGGAGAGACTTGTTTGCTTTATGCTCAGCAAGGCAGATGATTGCAACATTCCTTTCACTAATTATGAACATGATGCAGCACTAACTAAGGGCAACTCCACGTCACCTGGTGAGGATGGTATTACAACATACTCAGATTGCTGTGTCGAGTACCAGGTAATCCATTACTTGAATTATATAACATGAGCTATGTAACTGGGGAGCTCCCTCAATCTTGGACCAACAGCCTCATCATTCCAATTCCTAAGCCCAATCAACAAAATGCATTTCGCCCAATATCTCTTACTAGCTGCTTGTGTAAAACATTTGAGAGAATGATTCTTAATCGTCTCATGTACAGAATCAAACAATTTTTGTCTCCCCGGTTACATGGTTTTATGCATGGAAGGAGCGTGCATCATTGCATAGCCACCTTTCTCACTCTGCACACTGACAGCTCATACACTACCTTCCTTGACCTTAAATCCGCTTTCGATGTAGCCAACCAACATGTAATCATTAGTGAACTTGCCAGAATGGATGTTGGAGGATGGCTTCTCCGCTGGATTAAAGGTTACCTGTCCAACAGAAAATCGTCTGTGTTGTTCCAGGGACATAGAAGTGTAACTAAAGACTTTGAATTAGGAACCCCACAGGGAGGTGTGCTCAGTCCCACACTGTTCAATATTCTAATTAATGCATTACTTAATGCTATGCCTAGTCAGCCTCATCATTATGTGATTAGTTTTGCTGATGATATAATGATTCACACCACCGGATTCTCCAACACCCAAAACATTCTTAATCATGTACAGGAGGGCCCCACTTATACGGCAGGTTAGGTTCCAGGCTACCGCCGTAAAGCGGAAACCGCCGTAAAGTGGAACACCCTTTTTTTCCACTTATAAATGCATACAAACACTAGATAACAAGTTTACACTAACATATATTAAGTTAGCAATAGAACCAGGCATCAAAAAACAATAAAAAAGTATAATACACACATAGTGCACTCATTACTTACCTTAAAATATTTATAGTCTTAATCTAGGGTGAGACAAGTAGTATTTATTGTAAGAAATCAAGTGTGGTATGTATGGTGTCAGCCAGGCTACCATACCAGGCCACCCCACCCACACATACTATTCTATGATATTTAAGCATCCCAGAGCGATAAAATGTATATACAGTTCACTCATTACTTACCTTAAAATATTTGTAGTCTTAATGTAGGGTCAGGAGTAAGTAAATGAGATAAAACGAATAAATGAGAGAGAGAAAGAATGAATACATGAGAGGGGACAGGCGCAGAGTTATGTAAACAAACCAGGCGAACGTAAGTTTTGTAAACAAACGAAGTGTACACGTCTGGTTTGTGTACAAGTTACATTGTATACAGGTTGTCTCTACATTGATACGGTAGAATTAATAAAGAAGAACACTCCCATTCTCATGTAACATCATTTTGAGAAGAAATGAAGCTCTGAGTGAAGGCAATGGAAATAAGTCACACTGACTTTTTTGGGTTATCCTAGGTTCTCTACACGTATGTTGTTATGTATGATAATCTATGTAACTGTATTTGTGTATACCTGAATAAACTTACTTACATACATACGAAAGGAATAATTTTCTACAGTTACCCCCAGTAACACATTTTCTCTTATGTTAGATTAGAGAAAATGTTATTCTTGCCGTCACTTGTACAAGTTATGTGGCTCCCACATCTTATATTTATGTTTATTTATTCTATTGTGGGGTGTATTTATCATCTTTTTATGTTATGTATCGTGTTTATTATATAATTTTGAAAAAAATATCATGGATGGATTAATGAAAATGTGTATATTAACGTAATATACGACATTTAATGAGACTCGGTGAGTATTGTTATTATTATTATTTCTAATATGGCGTCACTTGTGCAAGTCGTCTGCTACCACATCTCACATTTATGTTCATTTATTCTACTGTGGGGTGTATTTATCTTATTTATATGTTATGCATCGTGTTTATTATATAATTTTGAAAAAAATATCATGGATGGATTAATGAAATTGTGTATATTACCGTAATATACGACATTTAATGAGACTCGGTGAGTATTGTTATTATTATTATTAACATTTCTAATATGGCGTCACTTGTGCAAGTCGTCTGCTACCACATCTCACATTTATGTTTATTTATTCTACTGTGGGGTGTATTTATCTTATTTATATGTTATGCATCGTGTTTATTATATAATTTTGAAAAAAATATCATGGATGGATTAATGAAAATGTGTATATTAACGTAATATACGACATTTAAATGACTCGATGATTATTATCATCATTACTAATATGACGTCTGGAGACATAAGACACTTACCAATTTTAATGTGTACCTGCATACCAGCACAGTATGTAAGTTTATTTAGGTACAGGTATACATAACTATAATTATCAGAGTATATATAAAATATGAAATAACTTTTAAAAACATTTGAAATTTTGGAGTTTTCAGACAAAATGGAGAGACTTAGTGCTTACTGAGCTCATGGAGAATGTAAACACACAGGGTGGGGCACGGTGACCGTATTAGAAAGTCAGGTGGGGGGAGCCGTATAGTGAGTTTTGGTCATAATTTGAAATGTCCGTATTAGCGGAACGCCGTAAAGTGAAACGCCGTAAAGTGGGGCCTTCCTGTACTAGCCTCGTGTCAGGACCTGGGGTTGATAATCTCTACTGATAAAACAAAGATACTCAGTAGGCGTCCTCCTCGACAGAGAGGCACAGTTCGTCAGATCCAGTTGCATGATGGGTCTCTTCTAGAATATGTAAGCAGATACAGCTATCTAGGCTTTGAGGTACCACTACTTGGACCTGTTGTAACAAGTCTTTGTCGCCAATACAAAGAAAGACTAAGAGCACTTAGAGTTGTGGCAGGGTTTCACCCCAGGTATGGTGCTAATGTTAAAATTGTGAAAATGATGTATCTTGCTTATATTAGATCATTGGTTGATTATGCTGCGCCACTACTTGCTCTTGTGTCTGACTGGTAGCTTGGAGGGCTGGAAAAACTGCAGAACGAAGCAATGAGGATCATTTTAGGATGCCCTCGTACTGCCAAAATTTTAAATATGCAAAAAGAACTTGATATTCCAAGCATCAGAGATCGTGTTACTGAAAGAAATATCCTAATTGGGGTTAATATGCTCAAGCAAGCTCATTCAAACCCCTGCACAGAAGCCCTCCAAACTTTCCTCAGCAATGGTGAACACTCCTCCAGATGGATCGAAAAAACTGCAACCGACCTCCGCATGAATCAGATACATGATCTATGTCAAGTAAGGCAACAGCGGCACTTCTCCGCTCCATGGAATATTACCCCATTCCAAACTACCATTCCTCCATTTCCCCCCAAACTACTTCTTAAATCACAACCAAAACTTCGCCTTGAAGCCAAACATGAGGCCTTAAGCTGTATTGATAACTTAGTCACACAGCACACACTCTCGCAAATTATTTACGCTGATGGTTCTGTTCACCAATCCACTGGTGCAGCTGGTAGTGCTGCTGTTGTCGTACAGAGTGATGGCTCTCTTAAAGAAATTGGAGCATCAATAATTGGGCCTCTACCCTTCAGACAGAACTGTTTGCCATACTCCTTGCACTGAAATGCATCTATGTATCAAAGATTGACAGTTTAATTGTAACTGATTCTCTGTCATCCATAAATGCTCTCAACTCATTAAGCATAAATTGTGGCATGCTTGTGTCAGAAGCCAGACACAGGTATGGTAGGATTGTGGACAGTGGAGTCAGAGTGCACATGCTGTGGATTCCATCTCACATTGGTCTTCAGATGCATGATAGAACTGATAAATTGGCTAAGCTGTATGCTTTCAAAGAGGGAGTAGATTACAATCTTGGCTTGTCAGGTAGTAGTTTGAGAACAATAATACGAAAAGAACTTCAACTGAATTTTATGGACTTAAGGCTCAGGGAGATTGACACCAGTGAGTCCATCTATCATCACTCTATCATGCAGGAGGAGCCACATGTCTATGGTGCATCCAACAAAATAAGCAGACTCTTGGATGTCACTACTGCCCGGCTCCGGCTGGGTTACAAGTACCTTTGGCAGGTTAAATCACCACCACCAGATGTAGACCAAACGAAATGTAAACTTTGCCAGATGGACTATTGTCACACCCTGCGTCATTATGTACTGGAGTGCGATAAAATTAATGAATTTAGAAACAACTCACTCAGAAATGTTCAAGAAATGGCAAAGTGTTTTATCCACAGTGGTATATTGCAGACCATTCTGGAGAAATACCCTGACTTTGCTAGCTGTAAATAAAGCATTACCACATGTGTGCATGTGTGTGTGTGTGTGTGTTAGTTACCATTTTGTCCTAGGCACATGTCGATTAGACACTAGGCCTGTTGTTGTTGTGTGTGTGTGTTAGTTACCATTTTGTTATAGGCACATGTCGATTAGACACTAGGCCTGTTGTATATGTGTGTGTGTGTGTGTGTGCGCTGAGGTGTGTGTGTGTGTGTGTGTGTGTGTGTGTGTGTGTGTGTGTGTTAGTTACCATTTTGTCCTAGGCACATGTCGATTAGACACTAGGCCTGTTGTATATGCGTGTGTGTGTGTGTGTGCGCTGAGGTGTGTGTGTGTGTGTGTGTGTGTGTGTGTGTGTGTGTGTGTGTGTGTGTGTGTGTGTTGGCGTGTGTGTGTGTGTTGGCGTGTGTGTGTGTGTGTGTGTGTGTGTGTGTGTGTGTGTGTGTGTGTGTGTGTGTGTGTGTGTGTGTGTGTGTGTGTGTTAGTGTGTGTGTGTGTGTACTCACCTAATTGTGGTTGCAGGGGTCGAGACTCAGCTCCTGGCCCCGCCTCTTCACCGACCGTACGTAGTTGTGTACGCAGATGTCGAGTCGTAGCTCCTGGCTCTGCCTGTGTTAGTTACCATTTTGTCCTAGGCACATGTCGATTAGACACTAGGCCTGTTGTATATGCGTGTGTGTGTGTGCGCGCTGAGGTGTGTGTGTGTGTGTGTGTGTGTGTGTGTGTGTGTGTGTGTGTGTGTGTGTGTACTCACCTATTTGTGGTTGCAGGGGTCGAGTCACAGCTCCTGGCCCCGCCTCTTCGCTGATTGCTACTAGGTCCTCTCTCTCCCTGCCCCATGAGCTCTATCATACCTCGCCTTAAAACTATGTATGGTTCCTGCCTCCACCACATCACTTTCTAGGCTATTCCATGGCCTGACTACTCTATGACTGAAGAAATACTTCCTAACATCCCTTTGATTCATCTGAGTCTTCAACTTCCAATTGTGACCTCTTGTGTCTGTGTCCCATCTCTGGAACATCCCGTCTTTGTCCACCTCGTCTATTCCGCGCAGTATTTTATATGTCGTTATCATGTCTCCCCTGACCCTCCTGGCCTCCAGTGTCGTCAGGCCGATTTCCCTCAACCTTTCTTCATAGGACAATCCCCGTAGCTCTGGGACTAGTCTTGTTGCAAACCTTTGCACTTTCTCTAATTTCTTGACGTGCTTGACTAGGTGTGGATTCCAAACTGGTGCTGCATACTCCAGTATGGGCCTGACGTAGATGGTGTACAGAGTCTTAAACGAATCCTTACTGAGGTATCGGAACGCTATCCGTAGGTTTGCCAGGCGCCCGTATGCTGCAGCAGTTATCTGATTGATGTGCGCCTCAGGAGATATGCTCGGTGTTATACTCACCCCCAGATCTTTTTCCTTTAGTGAGGTTTGCAGTCTTTGGCCATCTAAACTATATTGTGTCTGCGGTCTTCTTTGCCCTTCCCCAATCTTCATGACTTTGCATTTGGCAGGGTTAAATTCTAGGAGCCAGTTGCTGGACCAGGCTTGTAGCCTGTCCAGATCTCTTTGTAGTCCTGCCTGATCCTCGTCCGATTCGATTCTTCTCATTAACTTCACATCGTCTGCAAACAAGGACACTTCTGAGTCTATCCCTTCCGTTATGTCGTTCACGTATACCAAGAACAGCACAGGTCCTAGGACTGACCCCTGTGGAACCCCGCTTGTCACAGGCGCCCACTCTGACACCTCGTCGCGTACCATGACTCGTTGTTTCCTCCCTGTCAGATATTCTCTGATCCATTGCAGTGCCTTTCCTGTTATGTGTGCCTGGTCCTCTAGCTTTTGCAGTAACCTCTTGTGAGGAACTGTGTCGAAAGCCTTCTTGCAGTCCAAAAATACGCAGTCGATCCACCCCTCTCTCTCTTGTCTTACTTCTGTCACCTTGTCATAAAACTCTAGTAGGTTTGTGACACAGGATTTTCCTTCCCTGAAACCGTGCTGGTTGTCAATTATACACTTGTTTCTTTCCAGGTGCCCCACCACTCTCCTCCTGATGATCTTCTCCATGACCTTGCATACTATACACGTTAGAGATACAGGTCTGTAGTTTAGTGCCTCATGTCTGTCTCCCTTTTTAAAAATTGGGACTACATTTGCCATTTTCCATACCTCAGGGAGTTGCCCAGTTTCAAATGATGTGTTGAAGATCTTTGTTAATGGCTCACACAATATCTCTGCTCCCTCTTTAAGGACCCATGGAGAGATGTTGTCTGGTCCCACCGCCTTTGAGGTGTCAAGTTCGCATAGCAGCTTCTTCACCTCCTCCTTGGTTATATGTACCTCATCCAGCACTTGCTGGTGTGCCCCCCTGTTCTGATTTCTTGGAGTCCTACTGGTTTCCACTGTAAATACCTCTTTAAATCTTGTGTTGAGCTCCTGACATACCTCTCGGTCGTTTCTTGTGAATTCCCCATCACCCTTCCTCAGTCTGATTACCTGGTCCTTGACTGTTGTTTTCCTCCTGATGTGGCTGTACAACAGCTTCGGGTCAGTCTTTACTTTTGATGCTATGTCATTTTCATATTGTCTCTGAGCCTCCCTTCTTATCTGTGCATATTCGTTTCTGGCTCTTCGGCTGATTTCTTTATTTTCCTGAGTTCTCTGTCTTCTGTACCTTTTCCATTCTCTATTACACCTAGTTTTTGCCTCCCTACACCTTTGGGTGAACCAAGGACTCGTTCTGTTCTTCCCATTATTTCTGTTTC